>NW_004797341.1:1621798-1624566 GCF_000002075.1 Aplysia californica
CTACTTTGATAATAACTGCTTCATTATCTTTAAAGCAAAATAAGCATCATTGTTTACTTAGTAACAACGTTCATTTTTTTTTTGGGGGGGGGGGGGGGGGGTATTTTTTTTTCTTTCTTTTTTTCGGCTCTTCTGTGAATTTGTAAAAACTGTTCACAGTGGTTTTAAAAATGACGACGGAAGATTTTTTATTTATAGTCACCATTTGCTATACCGGGTACGCATCACGTTTCTTGTCTGACGCTTAAATTGGGAGATGTACTTGTTTGTACTTAATTGTTTTCGTTGTTTGAATTACTGTCTCTATTTCTCTCTTCCTCTAAATCTCTCTTTCTTGATTTTCACTTTAACGCGGCCTCCCCATCCTCTTCTTTCTTTCTCTCTCCTTCCTCCTCCCCCCCCCTCTCTCTCTCTCTCTCTCTCTCTCTCTCTCTCTCGCTCTCTCTCTCTCTCTCACTGTCCTACTCTCTTTTTCTCTTTCACTTTTTTTCTCTTTCAATCTTTCTCTTTTCTGCTGAATTTGTGTGAGTGGTTGGCTGGTGATCTGGAGTGACTTACTCCTCTTTTCCTTTCAAACATCTCTCCCTTTCTCTGTCTGTCTGTCTGTCTGTCTGTCTGTCTGTCTGTCTGTCTGTCTGTCTGTCTGTCTGTCTGTCTGTCTGTCTGCCTGTCTGCCTGTCTGTCTCTCACTCTTTCCCTCTCTCTCCCTCCTTCTATATTTTATATAGTTATAATATACCTATTCTACTATCTACTTATTCATCCATCTATTTATCTACCCATCTGTCTACGGATAATGTATTTGTCTATCTATCTCACTCAGATACCTTGAGACTGGTGAAATGACCAAATATTTGCGAATAATCTTTCCTTTCAGCTGCTGTTTTTACCCACCCCCACCCTCTCAATCTTCTTACCTCTTCTGGGAAGTCTTAAAAAGAACAACTCACCATCTATTCTCAGTGCTTTAGGAGAAACATAAATCTGGATGAGATCACTAAGGTAAATTCTGAGGGAGCTTTTATTTGGGGTGTTTTGTGTTGTTTTTTTATCTCACTGTTGACATAAGATTGCAATTTATACGATATTTTTCTGGCGTTGGGAGTCAGTGCTATGTTTTCAACATGGGAGTGGTATGCTCCCCCCCCCCCCCCAAACCACCATCCTCCCCCTCCTCCCGAAGTACAAGGCCAGATGCACAATTCCGAAAACTGTCACTAGTGTAGGATAGTATTTATGAAAGGTTAGCTAATCGCTACCCCAGAATTACAAGGTTCTATCTGACCTGCTTGGACGTTTTGAGTTACTGAGACTAAGAGGATGAGGTCAGAAACCAATTTTTAATGTTCAATCTCTCTGTCTTGCCCTTTTTAAACTCCCAGTGGAGCACAGGCCATCAACAACATTACTCCAGCGAAGACTGTCCTGAGCATCCTTTTCTATCTGTTTCCATGATGTCCCCGCTTTTTCAATTTCCAATGTTCAATCTGCTCTATCAAAATAATAAGATTGTTAGGGGTCGTTGTCTAGATATTCAAAGAATTGCGTTCGAAAAAGCTTGGTATGTTGTGAAACACAAAACTTTTAACGTCAAATTTATCTATGTACTAAGCAGGTAACAATTTGTTTTTCTTCTTCTTCTTCTTCTTCTTCTTCTTCTTCTTCTTCTTCTTCTTCTTCTTCTTCTTCTTCTTCTTCTTCTTCTTCTTCTTCTTCTTCGTTCTCGAATAACAATTTGTAACTCTAGGGTAGCGTAATAGAGAATGACAATAATCGATAAAACGATACATATATTTTTGAAGCATCATGGTGAAATTTCTTCTTCTTCTTTTTCTTCTTCTTCTTCTTCTTCTTCTTCTTCTTCTTCTTTGTTCTCGAATAACAATCTGTAACTCTAGGGTAGCGTAATAGAGAATGACAATAATCGATAAAACGATACATATATTTTTGAAGCATCATGGTGAAATTTCTTCTTCTTCTTTTTCTTCTTCTTCTTTTTCTTCTTCTTCTTCTTCTTCTTCTTCTTCTTCTTCGTTCTCGAATAACAATCTGTAACTCTAGGGTAGCGTAATAGAGAATGACAATAATCGATAAAACGATACATATATTTTTGAAGCATCGTGGTGAAATCAGGCGCTCGTCAAAATGTTGAAAACTAAGAAATCGGCATTTTTTGGTCGACGTGAAGCGAAATCGAACGAGTTAATGTTTTTCTAGGGATTACCACATGTCATAAAACGATACCAGGACTCCCTGGATGTCTGTGGGGTTAACATAATTTCCTTTAATTATCGTTCTATACTCAGTCAGAGGAAAATTGAGTTGTTGGTTGAAGCAAAATCAAACGGTCTGTTGTTTTGCAAGAGACTATATAATAGAGAAAAAGAGAGAGATAGAGAGAGAAAAGAGAGAGAGAAAAGAGAGAGATAGCGAGAGAGGGAGAGAGAAAGAGAGAGAGAGAGAGATAGAGGGAGAGGGAGAGAGAGAGGGAGAGAGAGAGAGACAGACAGAGAGAGAGAGAGAGAGAGAGAGAGAGAGAGAGAGAGAGAGAGAGAGAGAGATAGAGGGAGAGGGAGAGAGAGAGGGAGAGAGAGAGAGTGGAAATGTTTTTCTATCTGTATAGAATTAATGTTTTAATGAATGTTTCTAGTTACTCACGTTTCAACTGTATTTTGACTGTTCGTGAATTTATATTGCATTGTATATTTTTAGTGAACACATTTTCAACCTCACTGCGAGACTGTTTTTCTGGTATAAAATTTTACACA
>NW_004797341.1:1624666-1626073 GCF_000002075.1 Aplysia californica
ATGCATTTATATTATATGTATAATACTTTGTTTTACGTACACATTTGTGTCGATTAATTTTTAAGATGTGATGTCTTTTTCATTGTAATGCCCATTGAGCATCTTTTAGGAAATGGAAATGCGCAGTATAAATGCTATTTATTATTATTATTATTATTATGTGAGACATCTTCGTGAAATCAGGCCCTCGTCAAAATAATGAAATCGAAGATATTGCCATTTTCCCATCAGTTTGGCTTTTTTTCTCTCCTAATTTTTCTTTTTGACTCAACACCTTTTATATCTATTCTAAAATATATTCCTCTTTCTATTTTGCTGAAAAACGTTGATTAAACCCCAACAAAGAAACATTTTCAGTTTCCAAGAACTCTCAAGCTTTGGGAATCAACAAACTTTGTGGCCATTTTCTAGCTAATTTTACCTCCGAAACGAGGCGACCCCGACCTCTTTCAATTGCAAATGTCTCGACTTCTATTCAAGATAGATGTGCATTATTCTCACCGAAAGATAGTCAAACGAACTAGCTTTAAGATTATACCAATAACCCCAGACGCGTAAAATCTGTCAATCGCCTGATTCCACCGGACATAAGTAATCAAATGATACCTGGAAATCTCTGCAGGGCAAACGTTCTCTTTGATTACAGTCTGATACTCAGTCCAAACGAAAAACGGAAAAAAAATTTAATCCAAAAAAATAAACCAACAAACCCCCACCCCAAAAGCAAACAAACAAACAAACACAAAAACAAACAAACAAACAAACACAAAAACAAACAAACAAACCAAAAACCTTGTTTGTTAGACCTGATGAAATCAAACGACAAATCGACACCCGTTATGTCTGCATGGCAAAAGATTGTTTCAATCATATTGTTGGTTGAGGTGAAAATGAAATTAAACAATATGTAAACACTTGCCTTGTCTGTAGGGTAGAATTGTGCTGGGGAGGGGGGGGGGAGGGGGTTCCCCTTTGTTTTTTTTGGTCTTTTTTTATGCTGCTGTTGATTTTTCTTCGGTCACCGTTCTATCCACAGTTTCAGAAAAAGCAAAAAACAACAACAACAAAAAAACAACAACAACAACAAAACAAACAAACAAAAACCAAAAACAAGAGAACCAAAATTATAGCATTAAAAAAACAAACAGTTTCTTTGTTGGGCGAAATGAAATCAAACGATAAGTGGACACCTGTTGTGTCTGTAGGGAAAAAATATTCACAAAATCACCACTCACTCTTCAGTTTATCGTCACTGTCCGCCCCCCGCCTCCACCATCTTCCTCATTTTCCTCCCTCTCCCAACCTCTAAGTATACTCTCTTTGTGTCTGTAGGGCAAAGAAGATTCTCCAAATCACCACTCTCCACTGTTCGCCATTGTCCGTCCCCCCCTCTCCCCTCCCCCAACC
>NW_004797341.1:1626786-1633156 GCF_000002075.1 Aplysia californica
CCCCCCAACGCCACCCCGGAGTGGACACACTTTGTGTCTCTTGGGTAAAATCGCCTTTTCCTGCCCCGCGGTACAGGTAAGCAAACTTCAAACCTCACCATTAAATGTTTTACATGGTCATTAATAGGGTGGCACCCCACCAGCTTACCAGTGAAGCCTACAACAGAAAAAAATATTAGGGTACAAGGCAAGAGGAAGACCAGGGAAGACCTGGATCGAAGGTGTTAAGGATGACTATGACAATGACAATCTTTATTCATCTCGCAGGGAAAAATTTGCCTTGGTCGTTAACAATGGAAATATGGATACCCTGAAAACATAGAACATTCCACCCGACCTGGCCATCAAACCTGCTGGAGACAAACACTCTCTTTCTCCCCTCGACGCCCTAGAGGTACAAGAGAACAGATAAAGTGAGTAAGCATCAATATGAACAAGACAATGACGAGCTATACAATAAAATATATAGCAATGTTCCTGAACTTGGATTCCCCCATGAGATATTGCTGTGTACCTAGTTATTAGATTGCCTTAGGAAATTGAAATGAAGAAAATTGGTATTTATTTATTATTTATTTTGTAGTTGTTGTTGTTGTTGTTGTTGTTGTTGTTGTTGTTGTTGTTGTTGTTGTGCAATGATTTTTTTCTAGAGTGGGTTGGAGGGGGCGACTGGCGAGGAGGGAAAGGGTGGAGATGTTGGTTTGGGTGTTTTGTATTTGCTCTTGCTGTTGTTGTTGTTGTTGTTGTTGTTGTTGTTGTTGTTGTTGTTGTTGCTGTTGTTGTTGTGTGTGTGTGGTAACTGGTAGCCTATCCGTTCGAAATGTTTGAAGCCCCGAAGAGTATGCTCTTCGCCAGGGCTACCGCCTTCCTTGGGTAGCGGGTGAGGCAGTCCAACCTCCCTGAATCCTCCCCGAAGAGATGCCGCCTGTTGTTGTTGTTGTTGTTGTTGTTGTTGTTGTTGTTGCAGCTGTTGTTGTTGTTGTTATTGTTATTGTTGTTCCCTTTTGTGTTTTTTCTAAAGTGTGTTGTACAGTTGAAAAGAAAATATGATGTGATCCAACAATGTGACAGCCGCGCTAGTTCAGGAGGTATGGGTGGCGTCGACAGCCTGGTGGTTAAACTACGGAACTCGTAGTCGTGAGATTGCTACTTCGGGTGTTCGAGCGTCAGCTCGGTCCGACGTTGTGTTCTTGGGAAAGACACTTAACACGAATTTCTTATATGGCTGCTTCCTTTCGGGGATGGACGTTTAATTCGGAGGCCCGGTCTTTTAAATGACCCAAATAGTGTTGATAGGGGCGTTAAAGCCATACCATTTCACCATTTTTCATTTTCAGTTGGTATCACGCTCAACCACGGGGTGGATAGCTCTGGCTTAAATCCCTAAAGGAAAAAATGGTAAAGGTTTAATACCTCTATCAACAATATTAGGTTATTTAAGAGGCAGGACCTTCGAGTTTAAAGTCCATACCCAAAAGAACTGAGCCAAACGGGAAATTCGTGTGAAGTATCTTTCCCAAGAACACAACATCAGACCAAGCTGGGGCTCGAAGCCCCGAACCAGCATTCTCACGATTACTGATCCGGTAGCCTAACCACTAGGCTACAGACGCCACCTCCACATTCTAAACTTGTGTTGTCTTGGGGAATGCTCAAAACACCCCAATAATTCAGCTTGGTCCTCTCTGAGATTAAAGTTACATACAGAGGTCCCGCCTTTTAAACAATCTTAGAGTTCTGAACGAATGTTAGACAAATTCTGTTTTGTGTTTGTTTAATTTAATATTTGCAAAGCGCATAGAGCAAGCTCTTGAGCATGGATATGCGCTATATAAATGCAATTATTATTATTATTTCCTAGTAACCACAATATTGAAAAGGATGTTAAATATTATTTTTTTCGTATTTTTTTTCCTCATATCACTTCTAATCTTTGGCACTTACATGACGCTTGCGTGCTGCAAGCGCCATAAAATATTTACAACTAAAACAACAACAGCAGCAAAAAAAAAATTAATTAAAAAAATACAACAACGATTTTTGTTTTTGCCACAGACAGACAAGAATTTAATCGTTATAAAGATCACTACACGGAAGCTAGCAAGAATGTCTATTGTTTAATTAAAGTGTGAGGGAAAATACTTAACTAGGTCCCCTGCTGTTAGCTTTTTTCCCCTTCAATATCTACCATTGTCCACTTTCACGTTTATCCCCCCCCCCACCCCAACCCCCCACCCACCTCTCTCTCTCTCTCTCTCTCTCTCTCTCTCTCTTTCTCTCTTTCTTTCTCTCTCTGTGTTTCTCTCTATTTCTTTCCATCTTCTCTCTCTCCCTCTCTCTCTCGTTCTGTCTGTCTGTCTGTCTGTTTGTCTGTCTGTCCATCGGTCTGTCTGTCTGTCTATCTGTCTGTCTGCCTGTCTGTCTGTCTGTCTGTCTGTCTGTCTGTCTGTCTGTCTGTCTGTCTGTCTGTCTCTTTCTCTCTCTCACTCAGTCTCTTTCAGTCTCCCTCCCTCCCCATCTCCTCTCTCTAGCTCTCTACAACAAAGGGGCGGGCGAAGTGCGGAGAACTAACAACCAATCACAAAGCTCCAAAGATCCAGGAAGAGAAAATAATACTCTTCGTTCCAATAACTACGAAGTAAAGACAATGAAAGTCTTTATAAACCACCCGAATGAAACCGAGACTACGTTATTCTCAGAATTGTATGGCAACGGAGACGCACATTGGCACGATAACAGTCATACTGTGTTAGAGAAAAAAAAAAAAAAAAGAAAAAAAAGCAAGATAACTGGGCAGAAAAAAAATAGATAAAGTGTGTAAGTTGAACTCACCAGGACTGCTGCAATACAGACAGCGATTGATAGATTGAATTTGGACATTGTCATAGGAAAAAAAAAACCCACCCAAAAGAACAAAAAAATAAATAAAAGTAACGAGAAAAATTAAATTTTAAGACTTGAAGTATTGTTAGATAAAGAAATAACAGAAAAAATGAATGCTTCAATCTGCGAGCCTGAGAGCGCTCATAATACAATCCTATCAGACGTGGAGTTACCTCAAATCCTGCAAGATATCATTATCGTCTGCATAACCAGCCCGCTTTCTTTGGCCGGCTGCATCATCAACGTAATCAACATCATCATCTTCTTGAAAATGGACAGGGGGCAAACGATAAACATCAGCCTCTTAGCTCTGTCCATCTCCGATGCGACTGCGCTGCTTGGAACGTTCTGGGCCACCATCTGTCTGAACCCCTGGATGAAAAACTCCAAACACGTGCCCTTTCTTCCCCGCGAGATTCACCTCGCTACAGGAAGCTGGATGCACAACACTTTTGTCCGAATCTCTGCATGTATAACGTTCTTGATATCCGCGGAGAGATGCATCTGTATCTTATGGCCGATGAGGATCAAAGCTCTCGTCACCACTCGAAAAATTAAAGGAATTATTATCACCACTTTTTTGTGGGGGGTAGCCAGCCAGTGCCCGTATTTCTACACGACACGATTTGTGTGGAAATATTCCGAAGAAAGAAATGCGTCTCTTCTTGGCTTGACGTATATCAGAAATCGGGACGATATTGAACTCCCGATGTACGTTCTGACAAACATCGTTATTCAATGGATCATTTTCTTCGGGGATGTGATATTCACGGCGGTTCTCATTTTCAAACTGAAACAACAATCAAAATGGCGCATACTGATGGGGCAGACGGCAGCATTTGAAGCGACCCAGAAACGCGACGCGAGAGTTACCGGCCTTGTCTCAGCAATCTCAGCCATCTTTATCGTCTGCTATTTCCCAAACACGGTCAACTTCGCCTGTCTCGTCACCGTGCCGGGCTATAACCTTTTCGAGCGTTACGAACATATCCTGGTGTTAGTGTCTACCCTCACCTTCTCCCTGGAAGCTTTCAACTCTTCCATCAACATCTTTGTCTACTACAAGTTCAGCTCCCAGTACAGGGCGGAGTTCCAACATTTGTTCCGCTCTTCTACGTCCACGGGGTCGGCCTGAGCTTCCGCTGACCCAATTGGCACATTATCTCACCGACAAAAACAACAACAAGAAACAACAATAGCAAACACGGCAATATTGCCCTAAGCAGAAAAAAATTTCTGGGGTTTAAAAAAAAATTCTTTTTGGATGAATTTTTTTTTGAAAATGACTAAACCGATAGCCTGATCAGTTACTCTACCGATGTAAAAGAAAATCAAAGTGAAACTCTGACTAGTTGGGTTTTTTTTGGGTATATAAATTAGCATTCAAATTTCGGAAGAACACCTTTCATAAAGACTAGCTGGGTACCGGTCGAGTTAAGTCATTAGAGGGTCAGTGCGCACAGCATGTGAACGGTCTCACTTGTTTACAAAGGCGTCTTAGAAGACGGACTTTCCCCAAGATTAGATCTAAACGGAACTAATGAAAAACTGAACATTAAACTACATTGCTTTCAGACTCCGTAATATAACTGTGCACCCTTCAAATGATTCTGAACCATCTTTATTTTTTTCCAATTCAAAAGTTAAGTAGTTCAGAAGTTTTAGGCGACCAAAGTGACGAACAGTTGAGATTTGTTTACTTCCGGCAGAAGAGCAATTTTTGTATCGTGGAAAACGAAAGATGTCTTGAACACTGCATTGAAATGACGAAGGGGCAAGTCGTGAACGGCCGATAGTGTTTTCTATTTTAAAAAAAAAAATTTTTTTTTTTTAGATGAATGCAAACTAAGCACTTACTGAATTGATAGAAACTTAGCTTGGTCTTTGTGACTACTTCCAGTAATTTTTCCATGGTTCTACGTTCTGTAGTGTTTTTTTTTAGCTATAGAAAACAACCATTCACAAGTACGCAATTATATAATAACACATAGATTATACTGACAAATCGCCTTCTTATCTCTAACATGCAGTGAATAAGAAAAGGGCGTTTTGTCAACTTACGACCGAATTTTAGTAATCACAGAATTTCAGCAAAAGCAAAGAAAAAAGCGAAAAACTGAAATCGTATACGAACGTAATATCCTGGTGCATTAACGACAATATTGCCCTCAGCTATCAAAACGTTGTTTTTTTTCTTTTTTCATTTTTGACGTCATTAAAAAAATCCATCTGGTCACATGGAGTATCTTTACTGACAGGCTCGAAAGATTTCTGAAAACTAATGAACAGTTTGGAGCAGTTTGTCTGTTCCCTTAGCTGCGTTGTCTTCTCTAAGTATGAATTGATAATGTGTATGCTAGACTTTTGGTTTCTGGAAAAGATATCAGTTCTGGAGGAGCTTGATGCTTTCCTTTCCTGAGCAAACTTTTGAAATAAAATATACATTTTGAATTTGTTAATTGCATATTATTCTCAGTACCCAGACTGTGTGTTGTTTGGCAACGTTGACCAGACAAAAGGACTAACATTATTGTGAACTTTAAAGTCAATTCTTTCATTGAAAATGTTTCTTTGTTTCCAGGGGACTAAAATATAGAGCCTGCTGTTGAGCGGGGATATGCGCTATACAAATGCTATCTATTATTATTATTATTATTATAAAATATCAAAAATTTGTTGTGGATTCCTCGTTGATTCTCTGCTAGATAAAGGCATTTGAGGATTCCTCTCAACTACTCCATTTGTGAACCTTTTCACACAGTCAAGGTTGCGAAACCCATCATTATTTAACCCTATCCGTACGTCGTGTCTTACTATCGTATCCATAGGACGTGCGGAACTCTGTGCCACCACTTTCCAAAGAGGAAATTTACTTGTTAATCCGATCCCTACGCTTTGCATAACAGTCTGTCAAAATGATGTTTTTGAGAAATACTGAACATTTCAAAGAGATCTTGGTAGAAGTATTCTAAAATGTGAAGAATACAACCCCGGGGTACAAAATGGCCACAGGTAGTACAGATTGGGTTAAATAACACGCACAAGCTGCTGAATAGGACGTTCTTTCACAAAATTCCCCCACAGACTTCGGGCTCCAAGACATTTGGAACTGTTTCATTGTCAAAGAAATACCTGGTGACTGAGTCTAAGAGGTTACGGTTCAGAGACTGGGGTCAGATTTCAGGGTGTTTCACACTGGCGAACTTTCAATCTGCAATAGTCGCCCAACATTACACATTCGACCTTTTCCGATACTGGGGCAAATATCGGATTTTCGATTGAATATGCTGGCACTGCTCCATTACAAACTTGCGAATAGGTTTTCAACAGTGATGTTTACTTCTTACCTCTCTCTGTTTTACCTGTAAACATAAAGTTGGCAAGTGCGATGCTCTTAGATTAAACAGTACGGGAAGACAGTCAGAGAGAAAGAGAGAGAGAGAGAGAGAGAGAGAGAGAGAGAGAGAGAGAGAGAGAGAGAGAGAGG
>NW_004797341.1:1633563-1635873 GCF_000002075.1 Aplysia californica
TGGGTGAGACATACACTGTTGTGCGCTGCGAGCGAGATAGAGAGAGAGAGACACACACACACACACACACACACACACACACAGGCGAAGCAAAGGTCCATAAACCATCATGGCTGTGCGAATAAGGAAACTTGTGTATACTGCAGCAGTTGGGATTGTTTTGTTCTCTGTATTGTGGATATTTACCAGGTGAGGTGACGATTTGGGGGTGGTCTCTTAAAAGACTTAATATTTTGTTTCAGGTCTAGTAAGAATTTTACGGCATTTACAGCACAATAAGGTCATATAAGTGTCGACGATTAAACGTGCTACAAGAGAGTAACAAACACTAGAAAGAAGGAGGAGTGATGAGGGCGATAATGTTTGATAGGAAAAAAGGAGCAAATGATAGCAGAGCACCCCTCCTCTTAAAAAAAAGACAACCCCCCCCTCCCCCCACTCAAGAAAAAAACTCAACCCACTTGCGTTGTCTGTTTGTTTTGCATGCCTATATTTTGTTTTGTTTTTAAAATCGGGTGTTTTACTCTCCTATCAAAACAATTTGTGAGGAGTGCTGACAAAACGAGTTGCTTCTTGGATTTTAGCTTTATGGACATCTATACAGCCGCTTTAGAGGTGGAGTTTGTGCAAGTTGTAAGTGTGGAATAATGAAAGACAAGATAGACTTGAACAAAATTAATTGTAACAATTGGAAATCTACAAATCCGACTCCAGTGTCGATTTTCGGTCAATATCTCCATTCTTCTTAGTTTGCGAGAAGTTACTCATTTTGTAGGTACGTTTCACTTTTCGCTGGTTTAGGAGGCGGGCTCTGATCCTGCCTGTCAGGGCCAACACAGGCTCAGAGGTACAGAGTCTAGGCCTATACAACATCCCAGCAGAAAAAAAAACCCTAGGTACATAGAGTCTAATAATAATTGTGAAGCGTGCTGACAAAATGAGGTACTTCTCGGATTCAAGACTTATGGAAAAAAGGTATTGGCCTATCACGCTTATACTGGGTAAAGTTTTTATAATGTATTACTATGAAATAATAAAAGACATGTTATAGCTGAAGAATATGACATTAAATGAATTTGACTCCTGTGTCGACTTTTGACCAATATTTCCATTTGAGGATTGCGAAAAGTAACTCAGTTTGTCAGTACGTCTCACAATTATTAATTTTATGATGTAATCAGAATCTCATCATAACAATGAAATCAAAGATTTAGGCATTCTTCCGCTTCGTGGGCTGTTTTAATCCATTTGTCTTCCCTTTTTTTACAGCACATTTCTGTGTGAGTTTTGCTGAAACACGTTGGGCAAAAGCACAAAATAAATCCTAGATACAATGATTAGTACCTTTAGTGAAAAGATCTCCTTTTTTTCTTCAATATAGATTTAAAAAAACGACCCATGACACATGTTTCTCTTTATTCCATATAAGTTTAAAAAAACGACCGAAGTCATATTTTTCTGTCTTACATGAAGGTTAAAAAAAAGCGACCCATGACATATTTTCCTACGCATTCCATATGGGTCAAAATACGATCCTTGATATAAAAATATTAATTTTGTTTGTATTATATTGATAAAAATCGAACCTCAACATGACATGTTTTCGTCTTTATTACATTGGGTCAAAAGTCACCCAGGACTTACTATACATGTGTTGAAAATTTCAACAAACATTCTGTGAAGATTAGACCAGTCTTTAATAAGAGTTTTACGGCACTCTCAACACAATAAGGTAGTATAACTGTTGAAGATAGAGCTGATGTAAAAGACTAGTTATAGTAAGAGTTCAACGGCACTTGCAACACAATAAGGTCATATAAGTGCCGAAGATTAGAGGTGTTACAAGAGAGTAACAAACGCAAAAAAAGAAGGAGGAGAGATAAGGATGATAGATGTATGATAGGAAAGAAGAAGCAAACCACACCAGAGCACCCGCCAACCACCCGCGATGTAAAAGAGTAACCAACACAAAAAAAGGAGGAGAGAAAAGGACGATATATGTTTGATAGGAAAGACGGAGAAAACCATACCAGAGCACCCGCCAACAACCCACAAGTCTTGTACAGGAATGCTCCATTCGAAATAATTCTTGTTACCAAGTTTTGTCTTTATTTGTTAGTTTCTTGTGCTGATCTTGTGGAGAACGACATATTGTTTCTTAATTATGTAAGCCAAACAGTACACATGTACGCAACAATGTAAATTACTAGTAAGAAGAGCCAGTTAGTAATAGCCCGTATGTGATTTTTAAAAAACAACCACAAAACAACACACACAACCACAAAACAACACCCCTACCCCACAACCGAC
>NW_004797341.1:1636468-1639054 GCF_000002075.1 Aplysia californica
AGCCCTCCTCTTTGCCTCAACTACGAGAATATTCACTCTCTCTGCAACCCCCTCCTCTTTGCCTCAACCACGAGAGTATTCCCTCTCTTTGCAAGCCCTCCTCTTTGCCTCAAATACGAGAGTATTCACTCTCTCTGCAAGCCCTCCTCTTTGCCTCAACTACGAGAATATTCACTCTCTCTGCAACCCCCTCCTCTTTGCCTCAACCACGAGAGTATTCCCTCTCTTTGCAAGCCCTCCTCTTTGCCTCAAATACGAGAGTATTCACTCTCTCTGCAAGCCCTCCTCTTTGCCTCAACTACGAGAATATTCACTCTCTCTGCAAGCCCTCCTCTTTGCCTCAACTACGAGAGTATTCACTCTCTCTGCAAGCCCTCCTCTTTGCCTCAACTACGAGAGTATTCACTCTCTCTGGAAGCCCTCCTCTTTGCCTCAACTACGAGAGTATTCACTCTCTCTGCAATCCCTCCTCTTTGCCTCAACTACGAGAGTATTCACTCTCTCCGCAAGCCCTCCTCTTTGCCTCAACTACGAGAGTATTCACTCTCTCTGCAAGCCCTCCTCTTTGCCTCAACTACGAGAATATTCACTCTCTCTGCAATCCTTCCTCTTTTTCTCAACTTGTATTCCCCCCCTCTCTGCAAGCCCTCCTCTTTGCCTCAACTACGGGAGTATTCCCTCTCTCTCTCTGCAAGCCCTCCTCTTTGCCTCAACTAGTATTCTCTCTCTTTTTTAGCCCACCTCTTTGCTCTTTGCCTCAACTACGAGAACATTCCTGCTCTCCACGAGTCCCACTCTTTGCCTTGTGTACAATTACAGCTACCTCTCACAAAAGCCCCCCTCCCCTCCCTTCTTTCTCCCATTGACCAGAGAAAGTTGGTCCGCCTATGCTGCCTATTACAGAGACTGATTCCTTACAGCCCACTGGCAAGAGCGGATCAGTTCCCAGTCGGGTTCCGGTTCATTGACAGTGGGTTTGTGTACGGAGCAAGGAGATTAAATAAAAGTAAGTTAGTTCTAAGCCGTATGCACAGCTCAAGGCCGAACGCTCCGTATCCTGGACTCTAGCATGGAGATCAGCAGGAGAGAATGCGTCTCTGTTTCGGGCTGTTCCTCTCTGCAGCTTTTCTGACGCACCGAGCCCCCTCACCGATGTGAGGTCTCCATGCTAGTCCGACTGTTTTCCTCTGCTGCCAACTCTTAGCATTCATTCTACCCTGCGTCCTCTCGCTTCAACCAGATCCAGTGACTGGCTTTCGGTGTGTTTGAGCAAAATGCTTTTATTCCAGTGTACATGTCACATAGCCTAGTATTACTTGTGGGTGGTTGGAGGGAGTTCTGTTGCGGTTTGCTTCTTCTTTCCTATCGAACATCTATCGTCCTTAACTCCACTTCTGTTTGTTGCTCTTTTGTAACACCTCTAATCTTTTGGCACTCATATGACCTTATGCAGTTGCGAGCGCCGTAAAACCTCTACAAAAACTAAAACTTAGTATGACTTTTACGACTCTTGAAAAACAGTGAGATCTTTTTTCGTATGTTTTGCCGTATCGAATAGCGTTCGAGAAATCTCCACTGGGTACATTTGATATAATATGTGAGGCAGCGTTGTGAAATCAAACTTACACTTTGCAGCAGGATCGGCAATTTTTAAAAAATCGAAGTTGTATGTTATAGCTCAATACCTTCTATGTCCATATAAGAACCCATTTCAGAGTGGATTGTATTGGAAAAACATTGATTAAAGGCATGAAAAATGTAAATTATCAGTTTCCACGGACTCTGAGGGTTTGTAAATAACCACATTTTTGCGGCCATTTTCACACTAATTTTACCTCTGAAACCATTCGACCCCACCCCACTCAATCGCAAATATTTATTATTGATATGTACTCAAAATAAAGGGGTAATCAAGTCATCGATAGCAAGACAAATGAACAAACTAAATAAAGCTCACAGGCAGACCTTAATTCTAGTTAGTCATTGTAGGTAGGGATGAATGCATAAGGGGCCCTACACATTAGCTATCTTATTACCTGTATTACCTGTCCTGGGCAGCAACGTCATTGCACACCGGACAGGTCCATAAGTGCTCAGTTCCCCCCAGCACCAAAGCCCTCGAGGCATCGATACTGATTGTTCATGTGGCTGTCTGATTATGGCGACGTCTTTCCTTTCCAGATAATCGTTCATTTCTACCTTCTCCCCTCTCTATCCCCATTTCCCGCATCCTAATGATCACGTGGTTTTCTGCTGTCTCCCTGCCTTCCTCATCCCGCCACTTTTCCTCCAGGGTCTTCAACACTTCTCCTTTGTCAAATTTCACCTCACCATCAACCACGCCACTGCCTGTCAGCCTATCAGCCTTCTTATTTCCCTTCACTCCAGAGTGCCCAGGACAGAATATCCACGTGATGGCTCTAAGTGATGAGTGTTGTATTGGCCTTACACATATATATTCCAACCAGGCCGTTTTAATACGCGCTGCCCATTACGGATGGGATCGCCCGACTCGGTCACCTAAAAAACATACGTGTTTGTTTTCAGTTTCAGGCGATCGAGTCGGGCGATTGGCCTGATCCCGCC
>NW_004797341.1:1642391-1644248 GCF_000002075.1 Aplysia californica
GGTGTTAGAAAAGACGACAGAAACATCCCGAATCGTGTTTTTAATTGGACCTTAAAGATGTTCAGTAAAAAAACAACCCCATGCAATAAAAATTGCCAAACACACGGAGAAAATGCCACTTCTTTGATTCCGCCTCGACTTTCTGCCTTCACCCCCTCACCTTCTTCGCACCCTCCTCTGGGCTCCTGACTCTTTCTGCAGCCTCTCTACTGCTACTCCTTGGCTCCTTCTTGCTGCTGTCTTTCAGCCACACCCCTGATCTTCTGGTAGGAAAGATCTACACCTAGCCTTCTCGGGCAAGGGTGAAAAATCTCGAGAATTCCTTTCCTGTGTGCAAGTTGCGCACGTTAAAGATTCCTTGGTGGTCTAAAATCGATAAGAGTAAGCTTACGAAAATGTTTAATGTGTCCCGCGCGCTCATATGACCTTCGCAGTTGCAGGATCTGTAAAACACTTACCAAAGGGCCCCCTCCCCCCAAACAACAACAACAACAACAACCAAAAACTCACACAAAAAAACAACAACAACAACAAAAAACTCACACAAAAAAAAACCATTGGGAGGTCCTACTTCTTTATTTACTTTTCCTTGTTTGTTTCTGTCTTTATATCTATCGAACTGTTTTCCCCAGCGCTTAATGACCATTAATGTGTCGATGTGTTCCTTTTTTTTTTCAACAGAAAAAACAACTAAACGAACAAAGAAAAAACCCAAACTAAAAACAAACATGCCAAATACAAAAGACAAACAAACTAAAAGAACGAACGAATGAACAGAAAAACAAACAAACAAACGAACAAACAAACATACAAACTCCAACACGACCCATTACTGACCCAGAACCCGACACACTGACTGGTGTCAAAGGCATGAGCCAATCTGTACAGTATTTTGTGTCGCTACACGGTGGAATCAAGTGCTCGTCAATTTTTGGGCATGCGGAGTTATTGGTACCACCTTAAAGCGTGCGCATTTGTCGTGCTTTTGATTAAAAGAATATCCATTTAACAAGTCAAGATATTTGCAATTGAAGGAGGTGGGGGTCACATGGTTTGAGAGGTAAAGTTTGCAAGAGAAGAGAATGGCCGCCAACGTTTGTTCTTTCCTTTGCTTGAGGGTCTGTGGAAACGGAAAATTAAAATTTGTGTTCCTCTAATCAAGGGTTTTCCAATAAAAATCTACACAGAAATGCGTTCTTTAATGGACATACAAAGTGATGAGGCAAAAAACCACCCACAAAAATTCGGAAAAAAATCCCAAATTTGCAAGTTTCTTCATTTTCATTATTTCACCACACTGTCTCACATTTTTCTTTTTCTCCCTATGACGCTTTACAAAGGAGTTGTTGACTTTTAATTCCACTTCTTTTGTAAAACTTCAGAATAATTGTGACATATTGTCAAAGTAAAAAGATAATTTGCTCCAAAAAAAAAAAAAAATACAAAAATAATAAATTTCAACGTCCATACAACTGCAGAATAATTGAACCCACTTCACAAAGACAAACACAATGTGCTACAGAGTGAGATCCCTGTGATTCTAAAGGCGCTCCAAAAAACAAAACAAAAAATCTGAGAGAGAGTGAGTATAAGTGAGATATAATCTATCTCTGTCTGCTTGACAAGAAAATTGGTATTAGATCCTTGAATATCACTTGACTCCAGATTGATTAAGAGGTGTACTGAAGTAGAGAGATATATAGATTGAGGGAAAGGGAGAGAGAAAGAAAGAGAGAGAGAGAGAGAGAGAGAGAAAGAAAGAGAGAGAGAGAGTGTGTGTTTATATGTGTTTGTGTGTGCGTGAGTGTGTGCGTGTGTGTGTGTGTGTGTGTGTGTGTGTGTGTGTGTGTAAGAGAG
>NW_004797341.1:1646305-1648450 GCF_000002075.1 Aplysia californica
CCCCCCCAAAAAAACAAACAAACAAACAAATGCGTCCCAATAATGTTTGTTTTCTATCTGTTTCTTTTCTAGTACACATGCTATCAACTGGCATAAGACAGTGGCATATTTCATCGAAGACAAAACACAAAATAGTTTCCAGCCAGACAATCAGGATGCTGCAATCTTCCCATCCACCAATGGCATGCTCTCATTCTCAGCAGCCAATCTGTCATCCCGAACGTCACCAGTACAAGCTTACTTTGAAAATGACCTGGATTTTTATCCAATCACAGAGGTCGACGCTCTCTACAAGGTAAAGTGTGAAGAAGTATGCCTACCTGCCGGCGTACCTGCCTGCCTAATAACGTGCCTACCTACCTACCTACCTACCTAACGACCTACTTATCCTAACGACCTACCTACCTACCTACCTAACGACCTAGCTACCTAACTACCTACCTACCTACCTACCTGCCTGCCTACCTACCACCCTACCACCTACCTGCCTGCCTACATACCTACCTACCTACCTAACTACCTACCTACCTAACCACTAACCCACCCACTCCCCTTACTCTGTTTCAAAGCGATTCATGTGACAAACTTGCCTTTAAAACGAACATTTAAAAAAAATATTTTGATATGAGGAATCATGTTTGATTATTTTAAATTTCCAAACTAATGTAAATCCACCAATCAAGGCTCTTTCACCTAAAATCTGTTCCCCGTAAACACAATCTTGTTCTTCTAGTTCTTCTATCTCAGGCCTGTGGTGGCAAACCTATCCCCGGGGTGGTGCCACTGGCTGAAGTGTCTTTAGGCCATTCCAAAGAGGGGATATTTCTCGTTCTAATGCACAGTTGAATTGTAAATGGGCTGATTCATCAATGTCATGCCCATAGCTGCCTGAACAACAACAGGGAACTGCTGCTTTTTCTTTCAAAATCCCTACTGTTGTCATTTCCCCTCTACTTCCTTTATATGTTTGTCACACTCTTGTGACCCGCTATTTCCGGGGAGCCTTGAAAGTCGAAATAGACTTTGAGCTGTTGAAGCTAGAAAGGTGAGCAGAGTGAGCCTGATTTCCTGTAAGGACTTCTCTGTTGACACCCACCCCTTGGCGCTCATATGACCTTATGCAGCTGCGAGCGCCGTAAAGCCTCTACTAAAACTAAAACTAAACCTCTGTCCATAGATCAAGAGGAAAAGCAAAGTTTATTCTGAAAAACTGAAGTTGGCGCGAGGGTTCTCGTAGTCGAGAGGTTACGGTGTTCGCCTCTCATTCAACAAGTCCTGGGTTCGAATCCGGGTGGCGACGGATATCTTTCCTCTAAAAAAATTGTCTCCTTTCACCTTCTTTCCTCCTCTCCAGCAATATTATTTTGTCTGCTTTCGTCTCCACTTTCTGCCCCCCACACTCTCACCCCCTTTGTCCCCCTCCTCTGGGCTCCTGACTCTTTCTGCAGCCTTTCTGCTGCTACTCATTTTCGCCTTCTTTCTGCTGTATTCCAACCACACTCCTGATATTATGGTAGGTAAGTTCTAACACCTAGCCTTCTCAGACAAGGGCTAAAAATCTCGGAGGTCCTGTGCTCGTTATAGATCCCTTGGTGGTCCAAAAATGGTTAAGAGTAAGGTAAAATTCAAAATTTCCTATTTGATTATCACTTCAGTTAATTTTAAAAAGAGTTTTGCGGCATTTGCAACACCTTACGGTTGTGCAATATACGAGCGGAAGATCAGAGGTGTTACAAAAGAGTAACAGACAAACAAAAAGAAGGAAAAAAGATACGGACGATAGATGTTTGATAGGAAGGAAGAAGAAAACTAGAGCTGGAGTCTGCTCTATTAATCGAAGACTTGCGAGCGGCGGACGGCTTGTGCTTTGCTTTGCCCTCCGCTCGCTACCGGGGGGAACTTCCGGTGTGTTGTGACTCGCAGACAGTCTTGCCAGATTGCGAGCAGGCAAATCAAATCATAGAACTCAAAAGTCTTGCTGTGCTGCGGGAGATATTTGAGACTTGACGGCCGTCCGCTGCCCGCAAGCCTTCGATTAATTGAGCAGACTCCAGCTCTAGTGTCCCCCCACGCAGTGACACTGTGAGCGGGGTTTCTCTCTCTCTCTCTCTCTCTCTCTCTCTCTCTCTCTCTCTCTCTCTCTCT
>NW_004797341.1:1651919-1654955 GCF_000002075.1 Aplysia californica
GGCCGCGCGGCTAAAGTGCCGTCAGTACGCCAGGCGGCTCGAGAACCAATCTTCAATTATTTTAACTTAGATTCTCTTCCAATCCACATATCCATGTTAAAATAAAGGTTATAATATAATGTTGACTTCCGAGTCAGGAGTTTCCTCTGAAAATCGAAAGTTTTGATTCCGTTTTGAAACACGATTTCAAAGTTTAGACTATGCATGTTTTATCGCGATGCTCAAATTTTAGCCCAGACACAAGTCTTCCTACTTTTACACAACAAAATATACCATTATTTTGCACACTAAAGGACTCTTCTTCAGAATATTGATACTATTGGGCTCAAATTGCCCTTGCTCTGTTATTGAGAAATCAAAATCTTTCAGAGCTAGATCTAGATCTAAATCTAAAGTGTCTAATTATTTTTTTTCTCCCAAAAATCACTATTTTTTGGTGAAATTACACAAATGTACCACTCAAGACATGTGTAGGTTTATTCCAAATGCAATTCTCAATAATTGCATATACGATACGAGTAGTTTTGTGAATGTATCTTGTCCATTTTTCAAGAGTATACATTTTTAATTTTTTTTTCCAATGTCGGATGTCATGATCCAAATGTGCAAACTTTATGGAATGTATATAAATAACTACAAATTTTTCAATATTTTCCAGTTCTATATTAATTTATGGTTATTTTGATGTATCATTTGACTCTGTGCAAATCTATTTTTTTAATTTGACCGAAGATGGTAAATTTTTTATTTTCAAATTTTATCCGAATTCAAGCAAAATTGTGTTGCTTAATCGCCTCATACAGGAACCAAAATTGAAAAATACTCAAATAAACATTACAGATGTATTCTGCAAATCACACTGAAAATTTGGGTGTTTAATATACTAATATTTATTTGAATTTGTGGCCCCAAAGACCTTTGAACTGCGCACTAGTCATCATCTCATTTCGCCTTCCCGAAAAAAAATTCGCCCACAAGCCGAAAATAAAGCGTAACAAATGAGTTTTAAAATGAATGCAGAGAAAAGAAAGATAGTTGTTTTTAGAAATGGAGGAGGCTATCTCAAAAGATCTGAGATATGGAATTGGGAAGGTAAGATCTTAGAGACAGTACCCTATTATAGTACTTGGGCATTTTTTTTTTCATCGCGTCAGTGCTGGAGACGAAAGCTAGACTAGAAGATTGAACTTGTAATGCTCAACGGATTGTTTCTCGAACTAAAAGGCTTTTCGGTTCTTACCAAAAATCCAATATCTAAATAGAAAAAACCCCACGTTTTTTTATTTAAAGATTAAACCAATGCTGCTTTATGGCTTCGAAAAGTCGGGTACCAAAAAAATTGGGACGTGATTGATAATGTTCAGGTAGAGTTCTAGAAAGCCTTTCCAGGTTGTGGCCAAGCTACCCCCAACGTTTAGTTCTAAGAGAAATGGGAAGAACCAATTTATGTTCTGATTACATGCACCGTGTCATTAAATTCTAGTACAGACTTATACACTTAGAAAATGAGAGATATCCAAAGAAATGTTACAGGCATATATTATATCGTTCATGTGAACTGGGCAGAGTCAACTGGGCTACTGAAGTAAAAAACCTATTGTTTTCCAGAGGTTTTGGATATGCCTGGTTTTCTCAAAGTGTTGAAAGTACTTGATTATTTTTCAGTGAAGTAAAACGGAGGCTTGTCGATCATTTTGTGCAGAACATAGAGGAAGAAGCCTTTCGCAAGTATAATCTATTCTCACTTGCAATCCCGTTTCAAGAAGCTGCTGAGTATCACCAACCTCCCACAGTAATGGAACAGAAGGGTCATAGCCTTGTTAAAAATGCCTAGTCTTCCATCAAATATCAATCTCTGTCTTTGGAAATGAATAAATTCCCCTTTATGTGAGAGGTGTAACTATCATAAAACTGAAGATGAATTTCACATAATTTTCTACTGTCCCTACTTTGTCCTTCAAAGGAAGTTGTTAATTCCCCCCAGTCCGACTCTACCCAGTGACAGAAATATGCAATGTTTGACCCATGATTAGAGATATGTGCACAACTTGTACGTTTTCATTATGGAAACTTTAATTAATAAACGAGTGTCTATATGATGTGATGCGGGCCAATGGCCCTAAAGACTGAAAGACTGAAAAAAACCTACTTACTTACTTACTTACTTACTTACTTACTTACCATTGGAAATCTGCCTATTTGCTTATCATTTAAATCGTCACAATGAATGGTATCTATTATTATGACAAGGACATCTTTTTGTATCTGCTGTGATATTCTAGCTTTGTTCTCCCAGCCTTTTGGTCTCATTTTGTTTCTAGTTGTGCTAGCCAATCTTAATCTTGTGAGAAGGAAGTCCCCTCACCCTGATCAACTTTACCATTTCCTCTTCCATTCCTCTTCAAACCATTTCCCTGGGGCACTTGTTCGTAATCTAGTCGCAAGGATTAATCCCCTCTACATAGATCAACATCACACAAAATGTATTTCGCCGCCTTCCAATGTTCATTTAAAACTGATTCCGTCTATGATTTTTTCAGGCTCTGGACAAAATTATTTTTCCCTGTTCAGTTTTAGACCTGGGGTGCATCTAGATCTATTTACTGCATTACTGTGAAGCTCTAAGTTACTTTAATAGGTATTGTCATGTACCAAACTGATGGGAATAAATAGAAAAATATGTTTCTATCAATAACAATGACCTATAATCTGTTTGTATTGCATTTTCCTTCTGTCAAAAACGAATGAGAAAAAAAATTTTGCGCAACAGCTCTTCGAAAATTTCGACTTACCGCATTTTCTCAGCTCTACAAGTCCTAATAATCCATTGGAATCAACACAACATTGTAGCGATATCACCCTAGCACACATTTATGCCAGAATTTCACAAATTTAGTTGAATATCTTTCTTTGAAGGGCTTTTTTCTTATACCAGGCTCCGTGTTGTTTACCCTTAGATCTAGCCTACATCACGACAACAAAAACAACGATTTTTGCAAGAATTTCGCGGAGTTTCGATCGATATTGGCGCTCAGA
>NW_004797341.1:1658448-1660747 GCF_000002075.1 Aplysia californica
TCTTCTTCTTCTTCTTCTTCTTCTTCTTCTTCTTCTTCTTCTTCTTCTTCTTCTTCTTCTTCTTCTTCTTCTTCTTCTTTAATTATTCTATTGTAGCCCAGTCTAGTGTTAGTTGCCGCAGCGCAGCTGTAATAGCAGCAGAAGTACTACTACAATCATCATCATCATCATCATCATCATCATCATCATCATCATCATCATCATCATCATCATCATCATCATCATCATCAGTAGTATTAGTAGTAGTAGTAGTAGCAGCATCGGTGATATCTGGCTTGGGTATTATTATGCCAGAGATTTATGATTTAGCAGAGGGGGTGGTTCCAGGAAATAAACCCTGCCGGCGTCATCTATGATTCACGAATGGTAAAGAAAGGACCAAGAACAAGTCATCGAATGAAGAAAAAAAAACCTCCCGAAATATGAACTGGCAATCTTTGTCAGTTTTATAGAATAGTTCAGCCATGTTAGTGCCGCTCTTCGAAAATTAATGCTAGTATTTTTGAATTACAACTTTCTTGAATTTTTGGCCTGAGCCTGAGGATACATGATGAGCCCCTTATCTCGAGGAAGATGCCACGTAATGCTGAGTCTGGCAAAGACATTGGAGAAGACCGCGGACGATGGCAACTGCACTCCAGCAAATTGTCCACGATTCACCTCTATCATGGAGCCAGCCACCGTATTGCCCATGGCTATCATCATCGACTCCGCTTCACCCTGGTGTTTTGAATATTTCACTTTCATAAATGATTAATGATCTTCTTAAGAATGGCCCTGAGTTTGAAAAATATTCCTTTATATTGTTTTTAGAGATCCCTACAGCTGCAGACAGCAATCACAGGGAAATTAATGGACATAGGATTGGAAGGCGGGGGAATGCATATTTGGTGTGATGTGTGGAGAAGGAAGGAATACATTCTTGCGACAAGATTATGGACAAGTGCCACAGGGGGGTGGGTGGAAGAGGAATGGAAGAATGAAATGGTAAAATTGATCAGGGTGGGGGAACTTCTGTCTCGAAAGATAAAAGATTGGCTAGCACTACTGGAGACGAAGTGAGACCAAAAGGCTGGGATAACAAAAGCTAGAACATCTCAGCAGATCCCTAAAGTTGCTCTTTTCAGAATAATAGATACCATTGTGACGAATTCAGTAATGAGGAAAGAGACATTTTAAAGGCAGTTTGGAGACTCACTTGGGTACAGAAGCGGACATTTGTAATTCATTTTTTAAAGAGATGATGTGAGCGGGGGAAGTGCTTTCTGCGTCTGAATCAAGAGACCAACAATTTACAAGATGCAACGCATTCAGGTATTAACAACAATGCAGCTGATAGTTTACGGAGAAGAGTTTGCCAACAGTTCTTTAGGTCAACCATCGGACTTTGGAACATGATGTGTTAGGAACTGGGTGATAAACGAGCAGTCAAACATGAATGCAGGTGTGGCTCAGGCATCCTCCTTTGTTGAGGGGTTCTTCAACAGGTTATCACGACTACCATGCTATAAGTGTATGACTCAACTGAGCTCTACCTTGAGCACTTTTTCCACAGTTTTGCTAACGTGTACTGATTCTACACGTCTAAGCATACTGAAATGGAGCAACGCTCTCTCATGGGGATCAAAGTGATGTTTACGTGATTACTGCGGCAACACGGGTGGACAAGTTTGGTTGAAATATTGAAAGTGTGGAGAAAACACATGGAAGGCCTCGGCTGACAAGGAAATGGCCATCAAATCCTCATGTGAAGATAGAAAAACCCCCTCTGGTGTTGAATAGACCTGCAAGATCTTCATTTGGCACTAAGAATCAAGGAGTTGTCTCTGTATTCCAAAATTAAACTAGCAGTGCATCATTTCACGTTCTACAATCTTGCTATGAACGATGTGATGAGCCAAGTCTGGCAGTCAGAGAAGGTGCCGTAAGACCAACAAATTTGGGTTGTATATAATCAACTTTTTGAAAGGAAATCCTGGCTACCAAAAGCTCCTGTTATACGATGATGATTGGACATACCAAAACAGATTCAACTTTGGCAAACCT
Source organism: Aplysia californica (assembly GCF_000002075.1). Lineage (NCBI taxonomy): Eukaryota > Metazoa > Mollusca > Gastropoda > Aplysiida > Aplysiidae > Aplysia > Aplysia californica. Next base: position 1,660,495 of record NW_004797341.1, read on the forward strand.
GCGTCTTTATTCTACTGCCAGATACAGTGTAGACATTGCATAAAACATGCAGGGTGATCCAAAAAAAAACTTTACAACTTTTCTTCTGAATATCTCGAGCATAAATTGTTCTAGAATGCTGTTATTTGGAACAGACACAATTAATTCAAAAGGCATTTGTTTGATATAAAAATCCACGAAGAAGATGCAAGGTGGCCAAAATTTAAATCTTATAATCTTATAATAATTCAGCCGAGAATCAAACCTATGAACC
>NW_004797341.1:1663309-1664770 GCF_000002075.1 Aplysia californica
TTTTGGGGTCCACCTAGACACCATGACTACGTAGACCCCAATCGGGGAGTACGTAGACACTTCCATCCAGGAATAGAAATGTCGGCCAAAAATAGACTCATCAAGCATAATATAGATTTTTAACTGGTGTGATTTTCTTCTAGTTAAATATGTCTTTTATCATTTCATATAACAAATTGTGCAAACCAACACCCCCCCCTCCCTCCCCGGGGCGGTGGCACTAACTGAAGTGTCTTTAGGCCATTCCCAAAGGGGGACATTTCTCGTTCTTATGCACAGTAGAATTGTAAACGGGCTGATTCAACAATGTCACGCTCATAACTGTGCCTGAAAGTCAACAGGGAACTGCTGCTTTTTCTTTCCTAATCCTTACTATCGTTATTTTCCTCTGCTTATTTTATATATTATTATTTGGCACACTCTTGTGACCCACTATTTCCGGGGTGCCTTGATAGTTGAAGCAAACTTTGTGCTGTTGAAGTTAGAGAGGCGAGCAGAGTAAGAGTGGTTCCCTGTAAAGACTTCTCTGTTGACATCCACCCCTTGGCGCTCATATGACCTTATGCTGTTGCAAGTCTAAAAAATGAACGAATGAAAGTGGCAAGACTGGTCAATCGAGCTATTATGAGAATTCGACAAAGTCGAAAGGGGATTTGCCGTGTGTGCAAGTAGCTTAAGGAGGAAGGTTGCGGTCTGTAGCTATCAATCTTCCTCCCGTTGCAGCGTGTTGTCAAGATGTAGAATACGAGGCCTTATATTATGTGCTGCATCGGGGTAAATCACACACACAGACACACAGACACACAGACACACAGACAGACAGACACATAGACAGACACGCAGACAGACAGACACACACACACACACAGACACACACACACACACACACACACACACACACAGACAGACAAACCTTCAACAACATGGCCCGGTCACCAATGAGCTGACTGAGCTTCTCAGAGGGCACACGACCCAACCCACAGACGGACAGACAGACAGACAGACAGACAGACACACACACACACACACACAGACAGACATACAGATATATGTCAAAAATAAGAAACTCGGAGAAATCGGCATTTTTTTCCCCACCCAAATTTTATTCAATTGTTGGTCTTTGGCTCAACACTTTTCGTATCCATGAAAAAAAGCATTCCTGGGTAAATGTAATTGAAAAACATGGATCAAAGGTATCAAAAAGGTAACATTTTAGTTTCCAAGAATTCTCAAGCTATGGGAGCCGCCACATTTTCTCGCTAATTTTACTTCAGAAAAAAAGCAAACCCCAAATCTCCTTTAATCGCAAATGTCTCAACTTCTATTTAAGAAATATGAGTACTTTCTTTCATCAAAAGCAAGACAACTAAACTCGCTTTTACTTTTAGATTATACTAACATCTCCACGGAACAACCTTTATTTAGATGATATTAATAAATCCATATTATGCCAAACCCCCC
>NW_004797341.1:1665848-1669573 GCF_000002075.1 Aplysia californica
CTCTCTCTCTCTCTGTGTCTCTCCGTTTCTCTCTCTCTCTCTGTGTCTCTCTGTTTCTCTCTCTCTTTCACTCATTCTCTCTCTCTCTCTGTCTCTCTGTTTCTCTCTCTCTTTCACTCATTCTCTCTCTCTCTCTCTCTCTCTCTCTCTCTCTCTCTCTGTGTGTGTGTGTGTCTCTGTCTCTTTCTCCTTGCTTAACTATATCTCCACCCCCTTTCTTAACCTTCCTCCCTTCCTCCCCGTTTCCCACCAAATCCCCACCCCCCTCTACTTCTCCCTCTTCCTCCTCCTTATTCACCACCCCCACCCCTTCCCCTCTCTTGACTTGTAGTTCAGTACCTGTAATTCAAGCACAAGCTAAAGTTCTCACCATACCGGAGCAAAGTATGCAGCGTGGTGGAATCAGGCTCTCGTCGACATAATGAAATCGAAGAAAACAGCAGTTTTCTCCCTGCTTTGCAATTTTTATAAAAGTTTAGTTTTTTTGGCTCAACACCTTTTATGTCCATTTACAAACACATTCCTTTGAGGATTTCACTGAAAACGTTGATTAAAGGTACAAAAATATTAATTTACATTTTCTATGGACTCTCCAGCTTTGGAATTTACCAAGCTTTGGAGACCATTTTCTCGCTAATTTTACCTCTTAAACCAGGTGACCCCCACCTCCTTCAATCCAAAATATCTCCACTACTATTGAAAATGGATGGGTATTCTTTTCATTGAAAGCAAGACAAATGAACAAGCTTTAAGATGATACCAATAACTCAATATGCCCAAAAATTGACGAGCGCCTGATTCCACCACGCTGCTTCACCATTGTCTTCGGCTCACGTTACCCAAGTTAAGCTTCGATGTCCTCGGCTGAACAGATAGTATGTCGCAGATACGGAAGCATGCAGTTTTTTAAAGTAAATGTTTTACGGCACTTGCAACACAATAAGGTCATATATGTGCCGAAGATTAGAGGTACGTGTTACAAGAGAGTAATAAGCACAAAAAAGAAGGATGGGAGATAAAGACGATAGATGTTTGATAGGAAAGAAGAAGCAAACCACACCAGAGCACCCGCCAACCACCCACATTTGACACTGACTCAGTTTGCCACAGGCCTCGACTGTGCCCTGCATGATAGAAGTTATCACTGACACTCTCAAAATGAGTAAATGAATGACTGATTGATTGTGTGAATTGAATTTGATTTTTCAATTCTTTTTAACGAAAGAACATTAATTATTGAAATTTTACATAGTAGTTTGCTTTGATTTGCATACAAAAAGGAAGAAATTTTGAACAACGCAAGCTGAATTGACATTTTAGAGGCCTATCTCTACACCACCAATTTGAAGGTGGAGAATGGAAAACTTAAGTTACAACTTGAGTGTTAAAGTGCTGTAACTATAACTGTCATTACTTAAATACCTAAAATGAAATTGCGACAAACTGGGCCTGTTACAAACTGGGCAGCCCCCACAGATACGAATATAATATAATAAAACACTGTTTCGATAAAGAATCTTTTTGGCGCTCATAAGTATGACCTTATGCAGTTGTAAGCGCCGTAAAAACTCTACTAAAACTTTTAAAAAATCTTTGCAACAGATTTTGATACAAATTCGGTATAGACCCAGGACAAAATGTTGCAGATTGTTTACAGTCTGACTCTCGAGATGATAGGCTGAAATATCCAGAAATCAACCATCCTGGGAAGCATTTATAGGCGCTAAAACACTAACATACTGACAAGATATTTTGCTGTCTTTTGGCGGGTACTCATTTCTACCTGGGTGAAGTGAGGAAAATTCGTGAAGTGCCTTTCCCAAGAACACAATGTCGGGCCCGCGGCTCGAACCCCCGAACCCGCAACTTCACGATTACGAGTCCGGTAGCCTAACCATTAGGATTAGAGTGGAACGAAGACGGGTAGGCAAGCGAAACGAAGGTGAACGAAAACGGTTAGTGAAACAAAGATGAAAGAAAACGGTTAGTGAAACGAGGATGAAAGAAAACGGTTAGTGAAACGAGGATGAAAGAAAACGGTTAGTGAAACGAGGACGAAAGAAAACGGTCAGTGAAACGAAGACACGGGACAAAAAACGGGTACGTATACGAAGTCTCGACAACCAAAAAGCTTGTTGTTTGAACAAAAAAACCCGACAGAAACGACATCGTCTGTGACGGCCACACCACTTAAATGACTGATTTGTGTTGCAAGTGCCGTAAAAACGTTTACTAAAAACTAAGAAGATGGCAATCTATTTGCCATGACAAAACTGGCCATCTTAGAAGTGTGGTCGTCTTACACAATATTATCAATTTTAAGTTTATTTGTTATTTGCTTTGATGGTTTTATGTATGTGGAATGTTCTTGAAAGCTGCCCGCCTCCAAAATCTTCCTACTTGTGCGGATGGGAGAGCAAACCACCTACAGTTAATTTACGTCCAATATGTCATCTCTTGTGGCATTAGGCGCTCGTCAATTAAAGCATGATGTGGGGTAAGGCCATGGTCAAATGACGTCATTTTTTAGTCTTAGATCGAAATTGGGCTGTTAACGGATTGGTCAGTGAGTGGAGACAATGGCTTGTGGGGATGGATTTACTGATAGGTTACGAATGCTGTGTCATGAAATTGAAGAGAGTAACATTTTACCATTGGGCAATTGCAAAAAAGGTGACATTTTACCATTGGGCAATTGCAGAAAGTAACATTTTACCATTGGGCAATTAATTTTTATCGAATGTAATTTTACCCCAACAATTTTATGTTAATGCAAAAAAACTTGTATGCCGGATTTTTTTTAAACTGCGAAAACACGTTGAAGAAAAGCGCTAACAATTGTATATTATTTCAGATCCCGAGAACACCACAGTTTGAAAATAACCATATTATTTTTACGGCAATTTTCTCGCTAATTATACATCTAGCACCAAGCGACCCCACTTCCTTCACAGTCTCAAATTGGATATCTCGACTTCTATTAAATATATTATAATATTGTGGGTACTTTTTCATAGAGACCAAGACAAAAAAAGAAGCTTTAAGATGATACCGAATTACTTTACATGTGTTTTGACACAGTAAAAGTGGGGCTTTACGACAAAATGATTTACTTCTCGCAATCTGCGAATGGGGAAGTCGACTGAAAATAAACACAGCAAATTGGTATATTTTAAACTGATACGGTTTTCTTTTCTTTACATATGTCTTACATAATTTCATAGAAATTGTTCAAATGAAACCTTTGATTTTACCGTATACATCTGTTTCCATGAGGCTAAAATCCGAGAATTCCCACTTTTTGTCAGAACATCTAACAAATGTATACATTCCGTCATCAGGACAACTTTTGAGGTTGGTGAGAACGTGACCTTGCGCGTGGACATGAAGGACAGTCAAGGTCGGCCAAAGGTCAGTGGAGGGGACGAGGTCAGAGTGTGGTTCAAGGACGTGGGAAATAAGAAGTGTGTAGCAGCAACCGTCCTTGACCTTGGCAACGGCTCCTACCTGGCCACAGGTCTTCTTCCCTGGGAAGGAAAAGTCACGTGAGTCGCTATCCTAGAATATATAATATTATTATCATCATCATCCGGTGCCTTGCCGACTGGCGTTGGAGATCATGGACTTTTACCTTGTGGCGTCGGTGGCCTAGTGGTTAGGCTCTCGGACTCGCAACCGTAAGGTCGTGGGTTCGAATCCCGTCAAGGGCCCGACGTTGTGTCCTT
>NW_004797341.1:1670719-1671668 GCF_000002075.1 Aplysia californica
GGGGGGGGGAACGGCTGATAAGTGTCTTAAGGCGCTCTCAACTGCATGAGGTCATATTAATCGTTTTAAGTTTGATAGGAATTTATTTTGAATTTTGTAGGGTGACAGTCAACGTCTTCTCTTATCGATTTTAGTACAACTAAGGGATCTTTATTGTGCGCAACTTGCACACAGGGCCTCAGTGATTTTTTCACGCTTTTCCCAAAAACCTATGTGTTCGATCTTACCGTAAGATAGAAGGTGTTGCTTAAAGACAGCAATTATAAGACGGAACCATGACTGGCAGTAAATTCAGTCAGTAGTCTAGGGAAGGGGAGGGGGAAGGTTTAGTTTTAGTTTTAGTAAAAGTTTAACGGCACTTTCAACACAATAAAGTCATATAAGTGCCGCAGATTAGAGGTGTTACCAGAGAGAAACAAACACAAAAAAAAGAAGGAGGGGAGATAAAGACGATAGATGTTTGATAGGAAAGAAGAAGCAAACCACACCAGAGCACCCGCCAACCACTCACTCAAAGGGATATTATGACGTTCTGGCTAAACGTTTGAGGTACTCGAAAAACACTCTCCTCATCATCCAATCACTCTCCCAACATAAACGCCTTGAACCCTATCGGTACGCCCTGGGGTAATTTGGTACCCCCGGGGCTGTATTCTTCACATTTTAGAATACTTCTAGTACGAAGATCTCTTTGAAACTTTCAGTATCTCTCAAAAAATAATTTTGACAGACTGCTAATACTGCTATGCAAGGCGTACGGATCAGATTAACGAGTAAATTTGGAAAGTGGTGGCACAGAGTTCCCCACATCCTATGGATACGATAGTAAAACACGACGTACAGATAGGGTTAACTACCTACATGAGGCCAAACAAGAAGAACAAACGGTCTAGCCCCCCCCCACCTCTCTCTCTCTCTCTCTCTCTCTCTCTCTCTCTCTCTCTCTCTC
>NW_004797341.1:1676475-1678946 GCF_000002075.1 Aplysia californica
CCCCGATGGTTCAGAATCATTTGAAGGGTGTACTGTTATGTTAGGCAGTCTGAAGTCACATCTGTTTAATTTTTAGTTTTTAAAAATATTATTTTTCGTTTAGATCTAATCTTGGGAAAGTCCCTCTTCTAAGACGTCATTGTAAACAATTGAGGCTTCCGTTCACAAGCAGTGCACACTGATCCACAATGACTTAATGATCGATTCTCTTTGGGTCCGTTCATCGAACGAGGACTCTGCTAGTTCACACATATTCGTTCACGAATATACTCCTGTATTCTCACTATGAGTAAACTACCAGCGCCTTGCTGTGGATGTAGCGGCTAGGCGCTTCGCTGTCGCACGCAGGAGACCCGATTTCGAATCCCAAGTGGGAAAAACTTTTTGTCATGTTTTCCAGTCTTTTTATAGCGCGCTGTTGTATACCTCTCAGCCCGGGTTAGCTGTAACAGGCAGGGTTGGAATCCCGCCTCCTAATAAATTAACTTAAATGTATCGAAAGGGGCGTAAAGAAAAAGATGAAAAATGTGTTATATATCATTCCATCCCTCCCTCAGGGCCCTCATGTGACTTTTGTAGGGTGGCCTCAACACTACGTGGGCGGTGACGGCCTCGCAAGATTCATGGAAGAAATCCTTATTCAAGAGTACCAGCCCTTGCGAGACAGAGTTGTCTACCTTCGGACCTGGGAAACTACCCTAGCCATGGAAAACCATCCGTTTCACCCACAAAATCAGAATCTCATCGATGACATGATTTTAGATTTAATGTGTGGAAGATAGTCTCTACATATTTCGTTACATAAAATTAAAATTAATTTAATGAAACCTGAAAGTGCTGTGAAAAATTACTGTCTCTTCAGAACTTCCATGATGTACAGTGTTTTGTGTCATTGCTGTGTTCATCATATTCATGGGGAACGTTTGAATATTTGAATGTGATGAAATCATCAATCATAGACAACTAGAGGGTACATTGTACAAACGGTAACTTTACAATTGAGGATATTAATAGAGTTCTAAGAATTTTTGTTCATGTTTCAAGAAATCACGTTGTTACTTGATAAGATCATCAACTACTGCAAACAACTACTGCAATATACAGAACTTTGCTCGTATTTTAAGCGACTTTTGTTTTAATAGCTTATGCTGTGTGTTATATCGGAAAGAACGTACACATTTCAGATGAATGGGGGGGGGGGGGGCGGATGAAAACATTCCTTAATTAGAAAAGAAAGCAAAAAACAAAATAACATTGGTGAAATCATTTAAGGTCTAGTGAGCGATATGAAGTGTATAATTATAATTCATTTAATTCACAAAATCAAAATGAGTTTGATGAAACTTTTGGGTAATATTTAGGGTGTTGAAGATAGTTTCAGTCTTATTCATGTAATCCACGAAATCTACGAGCCATTTATGAAGTCATATTAGATTGAAAGTATGTCATTCATTTGACAAAATCAAAATGTATTAGATTAATTATTTATTATTATTTAAGGTGTAAAAGATAACTTCTTCATCGTTCATTCCACAAAATAAAAGTAATTGGGAATATCATTAAAGACATAGCGTGAGGTAGATAATCCATAACAATATGTCATCCCTTTTTTTTGGCCAAATGACATTAAAATTGATGAAACCATTTTTGGTATTCAATGAGTGAAAAACAGTTTCTACCTTATACTTTCTTAAACCCACAATGTCATCGTCATCGGTGAAATCACAACAGATCTAATGACGTGTCTATATATCCTTCATGTCACAAAAAAAATCCAAAACAAAATGATTTTGATGAAACCATTGCATATTTAAGATGTGGAAAATCGTTTCTGCATCATTCATTTCGTCTACAGAATAAAGGTGCCATGGAGAGGTAGTAATAAAAACAGAATCCCATAAATGAAAAAATTTTTAGGCCAAATGTGCGAATGGCGGTGTCTGTATCGTTACCTAGTCCACAAAGTCTACTCAGCTACTATTGGCTGTCCTAGCAAGATCAACTACGGGATTATCTCCAGACTAAGAACGCAACACACTAGACTCAAACAGTACATACGTACCAATGTTGAAAACTCGACCCCCCCCTTTCCCTCCTATTCGTCCTGTCCTTCCGAAGTAACGCCATGTGATTAGTATGCGGGTTCGGGGGTTCGAGACTCGGGCCCGACGTTGTGTCCTTGGGAAAGACACTTTATACGATTTTTCCTCTCTTCACCCAGGTGGGAATGAGTACCCAGCCACAGACAGCGATAGATTTTGTCTGTATGTTAGTGTTTAAACGCCTATAAATGGCTGCTTGCACTGTATGCTTCCCAGAAAGTTGAGGTTGTTTCAGAACGTTCTCAGGTCTGCTGGGGTATTAGTATAGATTGTGAAGCGCATAGAGCTTGCTGTTGAACAGGGATTTGCACTAAATAAATGCTGTCTATTATTATTTTTATTATTATTATTATTATTATTCTTATTAAT
>NW_004797341.1:1681072-1703459 GCF_000002075.1 Aplysia californica
TGTGTGTGTGTGTATGTATGTATGTGTGTGTATTTGTGTGTGTGTGTGTATGTGTGTGTGTGTGTGTGTGTGTGTGTGTGTGTGTGTATGTGTGAGGGGGGATTCTTTTTCGTTGCTGTTGTTTTTTTCCCCTCCCTTCGTTGGACATGGAAATACATGTGTAAGAAAAAAATGACCTTTTTTCCCAACTGTAATTATTATACAATACCTATAAATTTAACACATTTTTAAACTTCTGACATTTAATTATGATCTTGTTTTGTTTTGTTTTCTTTTGTTTTTTGTTGTTGCTTTATTGTGCTGGGGAATACATGGGTAAAACAATGATACAGAAAAGAAAACGTTTTTTCAAAACTGTGATTTCATTTTTTCCTCCCTTCTTTGAGTTACAGTCTGTTCATGTTCATGTTTTTGTTTGACTTTGTAATATCCGAGTGGTTTATTTGATTGTTTGTTTAATTGTTTATTTGTTTGTTTGTTGTTTTTTGTTTCGTTAATTTCGTTATTGTTTTTTGTGTGTTTGTTTTTTAGTGTTTCTAATAATAAAACTAGAATCGAAATTGCACGGCCTTAGAAAAAAAATGTTTTCGAGCAGCGCCCAAAAGAGGTCATAGTCCAACCTGCTCTTGCGACCATTTGTCCAAAATAATCACCTGTACAAACGACCACTCCCACACCCCTTCCTTTGCATTCTTCCAATTATATTATAAAGAAAATGACAATCTTTATTCATCTCGCAGGGAGAAATTTGTCTTGGTCGTTAACAATGGTAGTAGACGTTACAAAAGTTAGACCTAAAGGTGCACTCACGCAAACGCACAAGACAGGACATTAGGCCAAGTAAATACATGTCTCACGGGCTGGGACAACCCGCTCCGTAAAACATTCTCTCTCTCTCTCTCTCTCTCTCTCTCTCTCTCCCTCCCCCACTAAAAAAGGAGGAGAGATAAGGACGATATTATGTTTGATAGGAAAAAAGGAACACACCACACCAGGGCACACGCCAACCACCCACTCTGTGTGTTTCTGTCTCTCCGTCTTGCTTCTTCCCTGTGCTATTGTAAATGATATTTTTCTCGACGAGCTTCTCTTCACCTAAACACTTGGATACGTTCCACAACATTAATTCTTTACATCCGGACAGTTTTCGGCCAGTAGCGTTCAACAGGTATCGAAAGATAAGTGAAGATAGTGAGGGAGAATGTGAGAGAGATAGATAGATAGATAGACAGAGAGAGAGAGAGAGAGAGAGAGAGAGAGAGAGAGAGAGAGAGAGAGAGATAGAGAAAGAGAAAGAGAGAGATAGATAGATAGATAGATAGATAGATAGATAGATAGAGAGAGAGAGAGAGAGAGAGAGAGAGAGACAGACAGGCAGACAGACAGACAGACAGACAGACAGACAGACAGAGAGACAGAGAGACAGAGAAAGAAAGAAATCCTTGACCTCGCAAGACCGAAAAAATAATTTGCTTCGATTCCTATGTTGGGAGAGCTTTTATCGAGAACACTCGATTAGTTCGCACGGTCAAGCGTGACTGGTGACTGAAGATGAATGGTGGTTGCAGCCTATTTGACCATGTGTGAACAAAGAAGGACTGGGTGATAAAGGATTTTATAGTGCGGTCAAAAATGTGTGGCCCAACCTATTCTGAAATATCTTTTTAACAGGTGAATCAATGTCACCCATACTTTGCATAGCAATTTGTATTAATTTGTCTTAACTAAATAATCATTTCCAGAACAATTTGGGGCTAGATTAAAACACTTTTCTTCATAAATTTATATAAAATACTTGAAATCTCTGCCATACGTAAAATCGTATTGTTCACAGCTCGTCCCTCTTCTAACACACATTTTGATAACGCATATGGCCTACGTTACGGCTCATCAATGTCAATTTTTACTTGCAAAACTTACAAGAAATTATTTTTTATAATAAACACATTATTTTTTGCACTAATGGTTCTCATAACATGCGTTCAATAAGCTTAATGTCCCGATTATAAAAATATAACGGACTTGCTATTAAAAGCAATATTGCCCCAGATGTAAGCATTTAACAATCGATAGAAATCACCCACTTGGATTTTTTACAAGTATTTGTTGAGAGATTGTCTAGAATACAGCTAGCAGGTGTTTACAAAAATGTTGATCTGTGAAGACAATAATTGATTCAAGTCATTATGCAAAAATTGGAAAACTTATCTTAGACAGTTGAGGAGATATTTGACAATTAGTCGCGCCACGAACTTTTGGCCGCACTATAGTACGGTACGGGTAGTTGTTAGATTGTTTTAGCAACACAATAAAGTAAAATTCTTTTGTATTATATTATAAATATTATTGATTTGAACAGATTCATTATACCCCCAGCGAGGATCAAAACTAATTCTAAAAGCCTTTCAATTTTTTTTGCAAAGGTAGCACAGTAAGATAACATAAAGAGCCATTTACGAGTAGTAAATCTATACAGGTGCTGTATAGAGATGAAGTCATGCCCAGTGTGATTTATCGATTTTTTCCATTGATTTGTCTACAGCCATTATGAGCACTGCGTGATCCTATCCCTATCCCAACTCCCAGCTCCACCCTCTTTCATTCCCTTTTTTAAAGAGGGTTGGGAGTGGTTTTTTCCTGTTTCTTTTATGGTGTTTCTTTTGTGACGTTCCTGTTTTTTGGGGTGTTTTTATTTTGCTCTGGGTAAGAAGTTGGAAAAGGAGGTGGGAGTAGGGTTATTGAACAAGAAAGGGAATGGGTGGTTGGCGGGCGCTCTGAAGTGGTTTTCTCCTTTTTTCCTGTCAAACATCTATCATCCGTATCTGCCCTCATTCATTTCTGTGTTTGTTACTCTCTTGTAACACGTCTAATCATCTGCACATATGTGAGGCAGCGTGGTGGAATCAGGCTCTCGTCAATTTTTGAGCATGTAGAGTTATTGGTTTCATCCTAAAGCTTGTTTACGTGTCTTTTTTAGGGTGAAAAAAATATTCATTTATCTTGAAAACAAGTCGAGATGTGTGCGAAAGAAGGAGGTGGAGATCACCTATTTTCAGAGGTAAAATTAGTGAGAAAATGGCCGCCAAAGATTAGTTATTTGCTTAGCTTAAGAGTCCGTGGTAACTGAAAATTTACATTTCATGTGCCTTTAATCAACGTTTTTCAGAAAAATCCACACAGAAATGAGTTCTTCAATAGGCAAGAAAGGTGTTGAGTCAAAAAACAAAAATTCGATAAAAATTCACAAACCTGCGGGAAAATGCAAATTTCTTCAATTTGATTATTTTGACGAGAGCCTGATTCCACCACGCTGCCGCACATATATGACCTCATCGAAAGTGAGGAAAGAAGGGAGGAAGGGAGTGAGGGCAGGGGGTGGGGGGTAGTGGGGGGGCAAAAGTACTACGGTATTCTATAAAACCATGTCGATTGACTGATAGAACCGGCATTTTTGGACATTCAGTCTGGCGTCATTAATCTTTTAACCGAGCAAAGGAAACTGGCATAGTGCCCAACAGCACTCGGTCCAGTTTTTGTTAACCCTTTTATTACAGCCATTGCCCACTTCTGACTCATTAAGTAACCCGTTTGTTACCAGACCTATCCTGTACTTCTACCAACCCCCCACCCCTTAAACAGTGCTTGGTCAGACTCTGAATGGGTTAAGAGGCTATAGTCTCATTCCTGTGTTTGTAAGAGTTTTACAGCACTTGCAACACGATAAGGTCATATAAGTGCTGAAAATTAAATATGTTACAAGAGAGAAACAAACAAATAAGAGGAGATTAAGGGAGGGTAAGGAAGATGAAACGTTTGACAGGAAAGAATGAGCAAACCACACCACAGCACATATCAACCACCCATTCCATTGTCCCCATACCGCCTACCTTTATGTACACCCAAACGGCGCATTAATAACTGATATAATCTATAACATAGCTCAAATTCCAGCTTAACTTTGCGCTTTACAATATATATTATATTATTACCCTAGCAGACCTGATAGCTTTCTGAAACAATCTTAACTTCCTGGGAGGATAATATAGTACAAACTGCCATTTCATAGGCTCAAAAACACCAGCATCCTGACAAAATCTTTCGCTGTCTATTGCCGGGTCTCTATTCCCACCTAGGTGAAGCGAGGAAAACTTGTTTAAAGTGCCTTTACCAAGGACACAACGTCGGGCATGAGGCTTGAACCCCCGAATCTGCCACTTCTCGGTGGAAATTTCGCCAACCTAACCACTAGACCACCGACGACACGACATTGTAAATGTTTTTATAGTTGAAACTAGACAAAAATGGTGAAATGGTATAGGTTTAACGCGCCCTATCAATACTGTTAGGTTATTTGAGAGGCGGGACCCTCCGAGCTTAACGTCTGTTCTGTGGGAGACAATCGATCTATTGTTGAAGAAAAAAGAGTTGTCTTAGACACGTGGGTGTCCCGGAATGGGTTATTTTAATTCTTTCCCCCACCAAAATAAAAGGGGGGGGCTACATCTGACGGCAATCTCGCTTATTAGTGGAGCATATTTTACCAAATTTCACGCATATAGCAAGAATAATGAGTCTTAAAAATCAGCAATCAAATTTGAGAAAAAAAAATTGTTTCCATGGCTACGGAAGCTATACTGGATTGTATTGACATGTCTTACGTAATGAGTACCGCACTTTTGGTTCATGGAAATAGATTGTGTTTTTTCATGCATGTTAGCAAACATTAGATCTACAATTGTGCTTCCTGAATTTTTCCTGAACAGATTTTGAATTTTTGGCTGAGGTCGTATTCAAGTTTGCAAAAATCCGTGAAAATCCACACTCCAGACATCACCAACAAAAATCCACACTCCAGACATCACCAACAAAAATCCACACTCCAGACATCACCAACAAAAATCCACACTCCAGACATCACCAACAAAAATCCACACTCCAGACATCACCAACAAAAATCCACACTCCAGACATCACCAACAAAAATCCTATTCCGTATATCAAAAAGTTCAACAAATGTAATCTTAATATTGCATCTTCTCTTAAAGCTGTACGAAAATGTCATGAATATTTGATGAAAAATGGTGGAGTTATTTTAAAAAAGTATTTTATAGTAAAACCCCGTTTTGAGAAAACGGGCGATAAAAGAATAATTTAAAAATTGACTTTACGAGAAAACGGTGGCCATCTACATGCCCTATAGGGGAAGAAATAAGGCTATATGGGGTTCTAATGCTATGAAATAGTTCTAAGAGAGGCTGAAAAAGCTAAAAATGCCTAGAACTCTAAATCCATATTATTTTGAGTCGAATTTGGAGTTTTGGGGTGTAGCCCTCCCCCCCTCCCCCTCACCCTCCCTTAATTTATTAACATGTCAGCTTTAAGTCATTTCTGTTTTCAAATTAGTAAAATTAATATTTACATAATAATATTATTATAGATAATATTTTTCTGGTCAGAACACAATGTATTGTTTATAGGTTACTGTTGTATTGCAAGGCGCTCAGAGCAGTGTACTTTAATCGGGACTGGGCGATATATAAATGTTATATATCATATATTATATATATATATATATATATATATATATATATATATATATATATATAATATATATAAATCTATTATTATAATTATTATTATTATTATTATTATTATTATTATTATTATTATTATTATTATTATTATTATTATCATTATCATCATCATCATCATTATGATGATGATCATCATCATTATCCTCATTATTTTTATTATCATCATTAATATGATCAAACCACACGGAGGGGAAGTGGTAAATGGTCACGCACATAGGTAGTTTTCCTAGACAGGTAGCCGTTAAAACATGTTTGTTTGTAATTACCTGTGACTGATTGGCTGCTGATTCCCATAGATCGCCATTAAATGGTCGCTTTTAAGGACAATCGGGCGGACCCAGATTTCGGGGGTTTTCAGAAATCTTGACCTACACCAAAAGTGAGCATTGCCCTACCTGGAGGAGAAGTTTGGTTTCATTGGTATATATATTTGTTTGGTTATAGAGAAAACTTTCCTTATCTTTTAAAGAAACTGAACAAGGGGCAAAAACTTTACCTTCGATTTTTTCAAAACAGCATTTTTCGGGATATCCCCCTTGTCCGTAAAAGCGACCAAAAATAACTAACTGTTTAGCCCGTATGGGGCATGCTGATTGGTATCGTTGTAATGAGTTGTGTTGGGACAATGCGTCACCTTTGCATTACAAAATTCTACCATTTCAATCCCTAGTTCTCAGCAAAAACAAAATAAGCGAACCAAAGCAAAAACAAAAATCCAGGAACACGGCCACAATTGCACACGTCCTCACCTACGATCGTGGATTGTTTCACTTTTCGTCTTCGTCACGAATTTGCAACCTCAGAATTACAAAGTTCTATCTGCTCAGTACCTAGTTCTGAGAAATTTGACGTTATTTTTTAATATTTGTTTCACAGTATTATGTTAACCTTTTTAGAATGCAATTCTTTGAACATCTTGATAACGACTCTGAATAGTCTGACGGTTTCGATAGAGCAGATAGAACATTAATTGATTTCTGACCCCTTGGTCTCAGTAACTCAAAACGGCCAACAATGTTAGATAGAAGTTTGTAGTTCTGAGGTAGCTTAATGTCACCAATGTAATCGCCCATCAATGGAGGATATTGCTCACGTTGATAGACATCGTTGTAAGTAATTGTAGTGTCGGGACAACGGTTCATGCTATTGATTTGTTCCCCCTTAGTTCGATCTTTTCAAAACGACACCGTCGGATTAGCACAACGTGGGACACGTGTTGTGTTTAGTTATACTGTTGTAAGCTGACAACCCGCTTTTTTTTCCATTTTTGGGGAACATTTCATTTTATTTCTAAAATTGAAAGACTTGTCAGTTACCCTACTCGAGTGAAAAAAGACAAAGTGAAACTGAGGTAGGCTTTAGAAAAAATCAGAATTCAAAATTCGGAGGAACGCCTTTTAATTTTTAATGGATACACTGACGAAACGCCTCTTCATATAGATACTACTGTGATTTGTTTTAAAAGTCGTTTTGTCAGCTTACTGTAGTATTATAGTCAATACAGCTTTATGATCAAATTAGTTGGGTTTTGTTGTTGTTGTTGTTGTTGTTGTTTTCATTTTTTTTTTTGTTTTAGTCAGATTATACTGACTGAAGCCAACCACATCTATCACAACCTCTATAAATAATCTTTAATGAAAAATACCCCAACCAAACGCACACTCCAAAAAAAAAACACAAAAAAACTTTAATTTAATGAATGGTCGCTTTTAAGCACAGGGGGGGGGGAGGGGGGGGGGGCGGGGGGGGGTATCCTCAACAATGCTGTTTTGTGAAAATCGAAGCATCTTGTTCAGTTTCTTTAAAAGACAAGGTGAGTTTTCTCTCTAACTAAACAAATATACACACCAATGAAACCAAACTTCTCCTATAGGTAGTGCAATGCCCACTTATGGTGTAGATCAAGATTTCTGGGAACCCCTGAAATCTGGATAGCCCGCTTGTCCTTAAAAAGCGACTAAATAACGTTAAGATATTCACAACATAACAATATCAGAGACAGAGGAAATTATCCACGAATTGACGACAAGACGGGGATAGAATTTGTTATTTCCCTTCATTAATCTTTTTATGAGGGGAAAATCCCTCACTTCGTGTTGACCAACGGAATTGTCAGAGACAGCCAGCCGCTGTGGTGAAAATGTGGTTGTTTTAGACAGGTTGTTCGCTATCTATTGCCACCAATTATCGGTGGGAAATTGGTCGTCTATCTATTACCACCTATTGTCAGTGGGAAATTGGACGTCTATCTATTACCATCTATTGTCGGTGGGAAATTGGTCGTCTATCTATTATCACCTATTGTAGGTGGGATATTGGTCGTCTATTTATTACCACCTATTTTCAGTGGGAAATTGGTCGTCAATCTATTACAACCTATTGGAATTGGTCGTCTATCTATTACCATCTATTGTCGGTGGGAAATTGGTCGTCTATCTATTACCCCCTATTTAAATTGGTAGTCTATTTATTACCACCTATTGTCGGTGGGAAATTGGTCGTCTATCTGTTACCACCTATTGAAATTGGTAGTCTATCTATTACCACCTATTGTCGGTGGCAAATTGGTCGTCTATCTATTATCACCTATTGTAGGTGGGATATTGGTCGTCTATCTATTACCACCTATTGTCAGTGGGAAATTGGTCGTCTATCTGTTACCACCTATTGTCAGTGGGAAATTGGTCGTCTATCTATTACCACCTATTATCTGTGGGAAAGTGGTCGTCTATCTGTTATTACCTATTGTCAGTCGGAAATTGGTCATCTATCTAATACCACCTATTGTATGTGGGAAATTGGTCGTCTATCTATTATCACTTATTGTAGGTGGGATATTGGTTGTCTATCTATTGCCACCTATTGTCAGTGGGAAATTGGTCGTCTTGGACAGACAGTCTTCTTGGACAGTGTGAAAATTTCAAAAGATTTCTTCAATTTTTTAAAATAAAACAAAACCACAAAGGGAAGGAAGTGTGAGCGTTCGTTTGTATAGGTGATTGTTTTGGACAGGTGGTCGTAAGAGCAGGTTGGACTATGACCTCTTTTTGACACTGCTCGAAAACATTTCATTTTCCCTGAGGTCAGGCAATTGAGATTCCAGTTTTATTGAGAAAAACTTAAAGCAGACAAACAGACAAACAAACAAAGAAGTAAACAAACAAACAAGCAAACAAACAAACAAACAAATAAACAAAAGAACAAACAATCAAAACAGGTATTCTAAAGTCCAACAAAAACAAGATCTTGTAACAGACTGTAACTCAAAGAAAAGAGGAAAAGAAGAAATCACACGTTTTGAGAAACTTTTTATTTCATTATTACATATTTTTTTTACCCAGGTATTCCCCAGAACCCTGCTCCCCCCCCCCCAAAAAAAAAAAAGAAGAAAAGGATCATTTAAAGACAAAAGCTTTTTAAAAATGTGTTATATTCACAGGTATTATATTTCAATCCCCAGTGGGAAAAACGGTCTACTTTATGTTTCACATGCGTATTCATGTGTCTAACAAAATGGGAAACACACACACAAACTCACACACACACAAACACACGTGCACACACTCACACACAATAAACACACACACACACACTCACACACACGAACAAACACACACACATACACACACATACACACACACACACACACACAAACACACACAAAAGCAACAACAACAAAAGAAAAGGGACAACCTCCCTCCCTTAAAAAACTCCACTAAATAACTTAAAAAAAAAACCCAACCCCACACAGGTAAATACTGAAAAACGAAGAGTGTAATAAAACGTGGGAGTGCATGAGACAATACTCAAAATTACAAAATTCAAAAAATATCCGCAAATGGAGATATCGGTCAAAAATCGAAACATGTGTCAAATTAGTAGATTTTTAACTGATCTCTTTTTTTTCAAGTTTAAAACGTTTTTTCCGGAAATTTTTCAATGCTGGGACAAAAAGTACTGACAATCAGGAAGTGGGGTTGGTGCAAGATATAATATCACTCATCTCGTGGCTTTGTGAATAAACAGGCCGGTCCTATCTGTTAACTGGGTTCTCTTTCACGTGGTACACTCAAGCTCAACGCTTCGGCACATTAAAAGTTTGTTTGAAGTGGGTCACTCGATCTCCACACACTATGTCGACATCCATTGTTGAAGCAAAAAGTGGAAGAACACTGGGTGAATGTCGGCCTGGTATCGAATACACCAAGGATACGTGAAGTAAAACAGTACATAGAACGTGCAGAGACTGTCTCTCTCTCTCTCTCTCTCTCTCTCTCTCTCTCTCTCTCTCTCTCTCTCTCTCTCTCTGTGTGTGTGTGTGTTTTTCTCTCTTTCTCTCTCTTTCTCTCTCTTTCTCTCTCTCTCTCTCTCTCTCTCTCTCTGTGTGTGTGTGTGTGTGTGTGTGTGTTTTTCTCTCTTTCTCTCTCTTTCTCTCTCTTTCTCTCTCTTTCTCTCTCTCTCTCTCCACAACTACAAAAGTTGTTATCCCGATTACATTCGTGGAAGAATCGAATTTTCCCTGCACGTTCTTTCTCCTGCTTGACATTAAAAAACCCAAACAACAACAACAACAACAACAACAACATCAACAACAACAACAAAACAACAACAAGAGCAACAACAGCAACAACAAAACAGACAAAGCATCTTCAGGTGCTTCATGCTTTTCACGATGAAAGCCGTTAGCTCTAAGCGGACTTCCAACCCATGTTTATTCCTCTATATCTAGAGATTCACATGATGAGTACAATGCTGTCTGTTTGTCCCTCTACAACGGTAAGGGTGTGTCCATTTCACATCAATGGCGTCGGTGGCCTAGTTGTTAGGCTACCAGACCAGTAATCATAAGATTGCGAGCTCGAGAGTTCGAGCCTCAGCTCGGTCCGACGTGTTAATGGAAAAGACACTTTACACGAATTTCCCACTTGGCTCGGTCCTTTCGGAGAAGAACGTAAAGCTGCCTCTTATATTAATATTATAACCTAACAGTGTTTATGGGGCTTTAAACCTATACCATTTCACTATTTTCACCATTTCATATTGCCCAAACACGGTATCGGTTTATCAATACTTTCTGTCTGCCCCACTACGACAGTGAAGGTTTGTCCATTTAACATCACCAAGACACAGTATCGGTGTACCACAAAAGTTGTTGTTCTCAATGTGACTCTGACACTTCCAAATGGTTGAAAGCTTTTTGGATTTTCGTTTTGTTTTAGTAGAGGTTTTACGGCGCTCGCAACTGCATAAGGTCATATGAGCGCCAGCAGATTAGATGTGTTACAAGAGAGTAACAAACATAAAAAGAAGGGGAGATAAGGACGATAGAAGTTTGATAGGAAAGAAGAAGCAAACCACACCAGAGCACCCGCCAACTACCCACTTTCTTTGGATTACCAGCTCTTGATACGTGTGAGGCAGACGTTGTTTTCCACTTCCCATTGAAGGCCAAAGCACCACACAATGAAGATGGCCAGCCTATTGATGTGTTCTTGACACAAATGCAAGAAGAGAGCTTACAACCCATGTCGAAATTCCCTCTTTGACAATGGCCCAGCGAGGACACCAGTTTGTGCAGCAACTATGCCTGTGAATGCTTCCTTTGCCATCTCTCTAAGAGCGTCAATGCTTCAACAGCCTTCACCCAAATTTGTCATTACTGAAACACTCAAAGAAGATATAAACAGTTGTCTAAAATCAAACTTCTATCCATATCTTCCTCTTCCATCTTGCTACCTCACAGTAATAGTTATCATATATTTAATTTATGGGTTAACAGTCCCAAGCCTTTAACACATAGGGGAAGTATTGAAAAAGTAGCCTAACTTTAAGTGCATGTCTAATAATCTGCTACTGGAACAGGTATTTGAATATGCTTCAACTTTCAAACTGAGTTCTATACCCTATGAACTGACTTCAAAGAAAACCAATACAAGTTGGGATTAATTATTTTTGGGTCTAATCTACACGCTAGCAGTTTAACTATGTCTTCTAGTTTTACTACAATGACTACAATGTCCGTGTTGGAGTCAGCTGAAGGCTACACACCATTGTTTCATATAGACAGTGCTGTTCATTTATTTTTTTTGGTCTACACGCTACCAGTTTTACTATTGCACAGGTCTTCTAGCCTAGTTCTAGTACAATGTCCGTGTGGAATAACAAGGAAACTGGGCGTCTTTTTGATAGTTCCTATACCGCTTACTTGGACCTAGAGATCTAGATCTAGATTTAGATCAGAAGTTATGTTTGATGCGCGGCGAGCGAGAGATATCAAACCTAACGGCAAAACATCAAATTATGGTAAAGTACCCCCCCCCCCCTTTGAACCCCCCTCCACATTATTATTAGATTTCTAGCTGTCCCCCTAAAATACTCTCTTGGGACCAAAACTGGCGAATAGTAATTGGGGGAGGGGGGGGGGGTACTGAAAAAGTAAACTATTCTACAGTTCATCGAACATTATCTTGTTTTTGGATTTGAGAACCAAAAATGCTGCTAAATCATCCATGTAGCTTGCTTCAGCTATTGTTGACGTTTTTGACCTAGATCTAGCTACAACAGTCCAAGGACGGATAAAAAAAACTGTACGTCTAAACGGAACTTCTCTCGTCGACAAACTTTCAGTTTACCGATGACACAGATCGAGCGTCCGTCGGTTAAACTGTCAGTTTGTCGATCAGCGAACTGTACGTCTAAATAGGCCTTAATAGGCCTTAAGTCCTACGTGTGTCGTCTGTTGGCCGTTCAGCCTCTCCCGTAGTGTCAATGGGGTTGGCCACAGGGCTCTGTGTGCTCTACACTTGTGGAGGACATGTTCAATATAGGAAAGAGTGTTAATGGTTTCATCCAGTTTGGTCCGTTTCTTCATACTGCAATACATTTGGTGATAACACACGTTTGAACATCAAGCTAACAAGAATTATACACTCAACTATCTACAAAACCGACCTCATCATTACCTAGTGTTCAACTTAGCTAACATATTGCGTGTAAAACCTTATACTAATCAGATCGTGTCATTTTGAAAAGATTGGGCAAATAGGGTGAAAAAAAGTTTTCAACATTGGTACGTATGTACTGTTTTGAGTCTAGTGTGTTGCGTTCCTAGTCTGAAGATAATCCCGTAGTTGATCTTGCTAGGACAGCCAATGGTAGCTGAGTAGACTTTGTGGATGAGATAGCGATACAGACACTACCGTTCGCACCTTTGGCCTAGAAATTATTTTCATTAATGGCATTCTGTTTTTGGGAAGTGAATGATATAGTGATTATGTTCCAAATATTACTATCATTACATCTAAAAGAACTTCACCGAGGCACTTTGGTTTTGTGGATGAAATGAATGATGCCGAATTGTTTTGTTTTTACATGAAGGGTATAACAGACCAACTACCACACGGCATTGTTTCTATATTGATTTTGCCGATAACATATTTGTTTTAAGAAAGTGTATAGTAGAAACTCTCTCCCACCACAGAGATTTATTATCTATTTGTGGTAGTCGAATTTTGCTATTCAAAAGGCTTTTTAATGGCTGCATCGATCGACAGGAAAGTTTGATGGAAAGAGAGGCAGAGGCAGACAGAGGGAAAAGATACTGGACAAGATGACAACATGGTTGGGAGCAGCAAGAACAACAGACACCATTGCTGCAGCGAAGGACAGGTTGAAGTGGTGGTCCATGGTCGCCCACGCCAGTCGGCAAGGTACCGGATGATGATGATGATCGATCGACATGCGGTTTTCGCCAAAAGATTCTTTAAAATATTCTCCAGATAATAACGTTCTTCTTTTTTTCAGTTTTGAGACAGTTTTGCTGCAAAAAGCTAAATTTCTTTATTTCGTCGATCGCTTTGTAGGCCGATGTTTCTGTCTCTTTTTAGAAAATCCACCATGTTTGTTTATTATAAGTCGTACTTCCGTTCGATACTATCTCGCATTCTCGAACAATACTCAGCACTATTGTAAGTGTGCGACCCGATAAGATCTAGCCTCCTGTTTTCTTTTTTTACTTGGTGCTAAATTACCCTGTGATACTTTCGTTTGATGCCCATCATCGCTTTTTGTATTGCTCCATTCCAGTAGAGTGTAAATTAATACAGTAGGCCAATGGCTTTTAGTTGATGTTAATGCACCGATCATTCCTTTTATCAAAAGGGGGCCCAGCTAGTGACATATAATACTACCTGGGCCCCCTTTCGACGAAAGGAATGATCGGTACTTTGATGTCAACTAAACGTCCTTGGCCTACTATATTTACACTCTACTGGAATGGGGCCATAAATCTCGAGAGAGGCAAAAAATGAGATGGTCTATATCTATACTCTCAAAACAAAAAGCGCCTCGAGAAATATCACTTCCGGATTTTCTAAAATTACAGAAACAGAAGCGTCGGCCCACAAAAGCGATCGGCGAAATAAAGAAATTTAGCTTTTTGCAGCAAAACTGTCTCAAAACTGATAAAACCAAGGGCGTCATGATCTGGAGAATATCTTAAAGAATTTTTTTGCGAAAACTGCATGTCGATCGATACAGCCATTAAAAAGCCTTTTGAATAGCAACATTCGGCCTCCACAAATAGATAATAGATTAGAACTCGCAGCAATGACGTCACACATGTCAGACATGAGAGCCTTCTTACCCTCATCGGCGACATGGCCCGGCCCCATTTACATGAAAAATAGGAGCTCCCACCCCGCTCCCCACGAGCTGTAGTATAATATTTAACACTACCCTGCATCCATATTTTACTGCAAGCTTGTAGATTTTCTCCGAAGACTACCAAGACACCACGTGTGTCTCGAAAAGTATTCATCCATCTGATGAACTGCGCATGTCTTGCCCTTGCGGTTCAGCGCTTCAGAGTGAGCACACGCAGCCCTTGGTCGTTTACCCGGGGTCATCATTGCCACGAACTCTAGTACATGATTTTAATATAACCGCTTTCTTCTTTCACACATTAAATACCATAATGGTTTCATCAATTATATTTTGATTTGGTAAGTAAAGGATAAATAGAGTATCTACCGCACATTAGATCTATAATGATTTCGCCAATGACTTTGTTTTTCTGAAATGAACAGTGGAAAGAAAAGTTACCTTTCACACTTTAAAGATTCATACATTGTTTAATTAAATATATTTTACCTTTGTGAAATAAATCACTTCATTAAAGGCATATAAATTTCGTGAATAAAATCAACAAATCAGAAATTATATTCAACACCATAAATGTTACCAGATTATTATTTATAGCAAATTAAATTGAGTGAATTTTTGTTTTGTTTTGGTGGTTGGGGAAGGGGGGAGAAATAAATGAAATTGTAATATAGACTTTCTACCAAAGTTATTTTGCTTTATGTGAAATTAATAATTTAGAAATATTGTTAACACATTTGTTTTTTCTATTAATTTCTTTTTCAATAAGGCATTTTTTCATTCTCCTCCCCCCCCTCCTACCCACCCCAACTCATCTGAAATGTATGTTTTCTTTCCGATACGACACACAACATAAGCTATTAAAACAAGACTGTTTAAAATATGCAGTTTTCTTCTTGAGCAACGTTCTATGTTGTTGCAGTTGATCATCTGACCAAATAACAAAGGAAATGCTTAAATATGTTTTATAAAGTCTTAGAATGTCCTCAATTGTAAAGTTACATTTGCACAATAATATAACCCTCAGCTGTATGAATATGATAAAAACAGTAAAAGCATGTACACAAAACACTGTGTATGTTATAGAAATTCCAAACAGACAGTAATTGTTCACAGCGCGCTCCCTTAAGAGGGGGGGGGGGGCTACACCCCCAGAACCCCGATCAAAATTATGGAATTTGAGTTGTAGACATATTTAGCTTCCTCAGCCTCTCCTACAACTATTTCATTTGCAAAAGGACCACCCAAAACCGTTTTTTTCCCATACCGGGCATGTTTATCCACACCATTTCCTCATAAAGTCAATATTTTATTTTTCTTTACCAGCCGTTCTCTCAAAGCGCGACTTTTCTCTATACTTTTAAAAATAACTCCCCTATTTTTCACCCAATGTTCATGAAATTTTCACAGAATGAAAAGAAGATGTAATGCTAAAAATTTATGTGTTGAATTTTTCATATTTAGAACAGTTTTTTGTTGGTGGTGTCTTGAATGTGAATTTTCACGGATTTTTTGCAAACTTGAATGGTACCTCAGAAAAAAATTCATTAAAATTTTTAAAATTCGTTTAGGAACAAACCACAGACACATTTTTAGATCTAATGTTTGTTAACACGCATGAAAAAACCCCAATCAATTTCCATCTGCAGTAAGAGCGGTATTCATTACGTAAGACATGTCAACAAAATCCAATATGGTCGCCATATCCATGGAAACGAAACTTTTTTCCTCAAATTTCATTGCGATTTTTAAGACTCCTTACAATGTTTGTTATATGTGTGAAATTTGGTAACATTCGGCCCAATAATAAGCGAGATAGCCTTCAGGTGTAAAACCCCCCCTCCCCCCTTTAACTAAACGTTTTAATCAAATTCATGTTAATTCTGTAAAAGGAAATACTTAGAGACTATCTTCCACACATCAAATCTAAAATCATGTCATCGATGAGATTCTGATTTTGTGGGTGAAACGGATGGTTTTCCATGGCTAGGGTAGTTTCCCAGGTCCGAAGGTAGACAACTCTGTCTCGCAAGGGCCGGTACTCTTGAATAAGGATTTCTTCCATGAATCTTGCGAGGCCGTCACCGCCCACGTAGTGTTGAGGCCACCCTACATACGTCACATGAGGGCCCTGAGGGAGGGATGGAATGATATATAACACATTTTTCATCTTTTTCTTTACGCCCCTTTCGATACATTTAAGTTAATTTATTAGGAGGCGGGATTCCAACTCTGCCTGTTACAGCTAACCCGGGCTGAGAGGTATACAACAGCGCACTATAAAAAGACTGGAAAACATGACAACAAGTTTTTCCCACTTGGGATTCGAAATCGGGTCTCCTGCGTGCGACAGCGAAGCGCCTAGCCGCTATAGCCACAGCAAGGCGCTGGTAGTTTACTCATAGTGAGAATACAGGAGTATATTCGTGGAAGAATATGCGTGAACTAGCAGGGTCCCCGTTCAATGAACGGACCCAAAGAGAATCGATCGTTAAGTCATTGTGGATCAGTGTGCACTGCTTGTGAACGGAAGCCTCAATTGTTTACAATGGCGTCTTAGAAGAGGGACTTTCCCAAGATTAGATCTAAACGAATGTAATAAAAAAAACCCCTGAAAATTAAACAGCTGTGACTTCAGACTGAGGGAGCGATGGAATAATATAATAAAACACATTTTTCATCTTTTTCTTTACGCCCCTTTCGATAGTAACGTACATTTTCTACATGAAGGCTACAGTGGAAAAACGACTGTGGTCACAAACTGAAAATCGTAAGGGTACCAATTATTGTGAACGTTTGTTGACTCATAACTGTATTTCTGTTCAACTTTTGGTTGATTATTGTTGTTAGAATTCCCATTCAACAACACTTAACAATAAACCACCAGTCAAACAATAAATATGAAGTTATGAGTCCACAAGCTTTTAATATTGGCACCCTCACAATTTCCAGTTTGTGACCACCGTTGTTTTCCCCCTGTGCTCTCCACTTACCAAAACAAACCAAAATAAACCAAAACAAACAAAACAGAATGCCACCAGGTCTAAGGTTGTGGTAACAATAGTAAACGTCATGGTTAAATCAGGCGCTCGTCAATTTTTGGGCATGGTGAGTTATTGGTCTTATCTAAAATGTTATTCGTTTGCTTTGCTTTTAAGTTAAAAAATACCCATCTATCGTGAATAGAAGTCGAAATATTTGCGATTGAAGGGAGCGAGATCGCCTGGTTGCAGACGTGAAATTAGCAAGAAAAATGAGTACTTAAAAACTGAAAAAGACGACATATTTTGTGTCTTTAATCAACGTTTTTAAGTAAAATTCACGTGTAAATGTGTTTTTATATGGACATAAAAAGGGTTGAGCCAAAAAAATCCCCCAAAGATTAGATAAACATTGCCAAACTGGCAGAAAAAAGCCTGTTTCTCCGAATTCATCGTTTCGACGAGTGCCTGATTTCACCAAGATGCCATACGTCAGTATATGAAGCATCGAGGGAAAACCAGACGCTCGTCAAAATAATCAGATTTAAAAAACCCTGATATTTATTATTATACCTTTTGGGCATTAAAAAAATGATTCTACTCCTTACAAGAAAATACAAACCTTTTATGTTCGTTAAAAACATATTTATGCTATAAGCGTTGTTTACTGAAGAGGCACAAAGGAGTGTAACTTTAAATTTTCCAAAACAACTCACAAAATATTGGCGGCCATTTCACGCATAGTTTACATCTAAAAGAAGTCAAACCTCACTTTCTTCAATCGCAAATTATACCTATTTTTATTCCAGACGAACGGGTATTTTTTCAAACAGAACAAGATAACGAACAAGCTTTAAGATGACACCGTTAAATCTATATGTCTAAAAAAATTGATGAATGCGGGATTCAACCGTGTCAAGAGACACACGTTATTTAATGGGCTAAAATCTTGTCTTAATCTTAGTAAAACTAAAAACTACAGTCTGTTCCAACCTGCATTAAAACCTGTATGTTCATACTTTTCGTAAAACCTGTATATTATTATACCAGATCTAAAACCAGTATCATATTTAAAATATAACCTGTATGTTCTTACCTTTCGTAAAACCTGAATATTATTATACCCTATCTAAAACCTGTATATTATTATACTCTATCTAAAACCTGTGTATTATTATACCTTATCTAAAACCTGTGTCATATATTTTTTTAAAACCCTGTAAGTTCCTACCAGCACTAAAACCTTTACATACTACCTTTACTTATACCTGCATGTTCATACCTTTAGTAAAACTTGTACATATTACTTTCACTAAAACCTCTATGTACCTACCTACACTAAAACCTGTACTATACCTACACTAAAACCTGTACTATACCAACACTGAAACCTGTACTATACCTACACTAAAACCTGTACTATACCAGCACTAAAACCTGTACTATACCTGTACTAAAACCTGTACTATACCTACACTAAAACATGTACTATACCTACACTAAAACATGTACTATACCTTTGCTAAAACCTCTACGTACCTACATGCACTAAAACCTGTACTGTACCTGCACTGAAACCTGTACGTACCTACCTGCACGAAAACCTGTACAAACTACCTTCATAAAAACTACATTTAATAAAAACCTGTATGTACCCACCTACACTAAAACCTGTACTATACCTTCACAACAACCTCTATCTACCTACCTGCACTAAAACCTGAACGTTTGGGTTCCTGTCCAGCAATCTGGCCACAGCGTCCCTGGAGGCGATGACCATGTTATGGAAGGCAGTCACGTGATGCATGACCAGGTGGAAGTAATGATGTAGCACCAGCAGAACACGGCCCGGGGTTTCGGCGGGAATTGAATCGATCACGTGAGAGGAGGGGACCAGTGACCCCATCATGGCCCAGTCCGTCTGGAGAAAAAAATAGCAAAAAAAAAAAAAGGAATTGTCACAAAGGGTTACGTGGGCAGACTTTCAAAGTTCGGAAACTACGAGTACTTTTTGATTTTTTCAGGTTTGATGGTTCTTCCTGTAAATCGAAGCTCTCAGATATTTTCACTCCGCCATTAGCCATTTCATAATTTTTTATTGAGGACTGCTTCCGTTTCGGTGTGTTCTTCGTCGTGCGTGTGAGAAGCTGCTTCTATTATTTCCAGATCTAGAATCTCGATGACCAACTCTGATTGGATGTGTGCTTTGCAGTGCCGATGTGTTCTTCAGGCCAAACTTCATTGTATGGACTTTTTCAAGATACATTTGGTGTAGTCATGTCCCCAACACGTTGAGTTCGTTTAAACCCACAGAATGTTCACTTCGTTGTACTGACGTTTTCAAAATTTGGCGCACATTTGATGAGCAGTTTTATTTTTTATAGAGCAAGACTCTAGATAAAGATCTCTCTAAATCCTAGATAGATGTAGAAATAGACTTTAGGTTATTTGGAACACTGTATTCAAGTCTGATTTGGAGTAGTTAGCAAGAACTGAAGTGAAGTTTGTGCTTTGTGTCGTGTGTGTGTAACAGAGTTCTACTTCGTGCTTAGAAAGCTTCTTCTACTGTTTCTAGAACTAGAATCTCGATATCTAACTCTGTTTGGATGTGAGCTTCGCAGTGTCGATGAGTACTTCAGGTCAAACTTTACATCTTGGGATTTCGTATCACTAAATCAGTGTTCGTAGATCGGGTCTGTATCTTGTAATAACAACAATAATAATAATAATAATAATAATAATAATAATAATAATAATAATAATAATAATATCATCATCATCATCATCATCATCATCATCATCATCATCATCATCATCATCATCATCATCATCATCATCATCATCATCATCATCATCATCATCATCATCATCATCATCATCATCATCATCATCATCATCGTCATCATTGTATAAAGAAGGTATTAAAACAGTTAAGACCTTGTCGTATTTCCAGAAAATATATATTTTTCACAGTTCAACGTTTCGCCAATAAGGCTTCATCAGGAACATAGTATTTGAGAGAAAAAAAATGATGACGCCACAGCAACAAAGTGTTCACTATAAGTTACGTATTGTTGTGATTTGGACAATATCGGAAATATCTTCATCATCATCATCATATACACAGGCTATAAAAACTAAAGTGCGCACATAAATGTCTGAATATTTAAAGGAGCGGTGAGTACAAATCGCCGGAGAGAAGGGAACACTAAAGCCAGAAGTGGTAGAGAGAGAGAGAGAGAGAGAGAGAGGGGGGGGGGGGGGGGGGGGGTGGAAAGGTGCGTGGAAGTAAGGAATATAATAACAGAAGGGTGCGGTGAACACAAATCGGAAAGGCCAGAGAAAGAGAAACACTAGGGCCAGAGGTGGCAGAGAGAGAGGGAAAGGAAAAGAGAGAGAGAGAGAGAGAGAGAGAGAGAGAGAGAGAGAGAGAGAGAGAGAGAGAGAGAGAGAGAGAGAGAGAGAGAGAGAGAGAGAGAGAGAGAGGGAGATTATCATCATCATCATCATTATCATTATTACCATTATTATTATTATTATTATTATTATTATTATTATTATTATTATTAAACTCGACTGACACTAGAAGAGCTAAAGGGGTTAGCGTGTGGGTTCCAGTCCGCTGTGAAGCCGGCCTTTGTGTGAGAACACCGGAGTGGTGCATGCCAGGCTTTCTTCGTCTGTATGACGTGCCACACAGCCTCCATCGCTGTACAGTAGCGGTTCAAATGGTGTCTGCTGTTGGAGTCTCCGACGATGTGGAGCTAGAAAGGGGGTGGGGAGAGGGAGGGAGATGAGGGGTCGGGGTTATGAGTGGGGGTGGGGGATGGGGTGAGGGGGGATGGGGGTGGGGCTGGAGATAAAGGGGGTGGCGGTGTGAAGAGATGAGGGGTGGGGATAAGAGTGGGAGTGGGTGATGGGGGTGGAGGTGGGGGTGGGAATAAGGGGTGGGAAGATGAGGGGGTGGGGATAGGGTAGATATGGAGGTGAAGGGGGGGACAACAAACGGAGGGGGTTAGGGGGTGGGAGGTGAGGGGAGGGGGGGATGAGGGGAGGGGAGATAAGGCGCGAAATGAGCGGAGAGGAGATGGAGGAGGGGGAGAGGGGTGGGAGATGAAGAGGGGATTGGGAGGGGGAGAGCAGAGACAGAGAGAAGTTGGGATAAGATGGAATATGACATAATATTATGTGACACATCGTGGTGAAATCAAGCGGTCGTTAAGATAAACAAATAGAAGAAAACATAATTCTTGCGACCGTTTGGCAATTTTCATCGATATTTCTTTTTTGGGACCATGGCCTTTTATGCTCTTTTCAAAACAAATTCTCTTCGACTTTTATTGGAGATAAATGGATGTTTTTTTTATCCAATGCAAAACAAATGAACAAGCTTTAAGATGATACCAATAACTCCACTTGTCAATAAAATTGACGAGAGCCTGATTCTACCGCGTCGTGACACAAATATTCTATCTGCTCTATCAAAATTCGTAAGATCAGTTGGAAATGTTGCCTAGACATTCAAAGAGTTGCTTTCGAAAAAGCTTGACATATACTGAAATTAAAAATTTTTCAAGTCAAAGTTCTCAAAAACCAGGTACTGAGCAAATAGAACTGTATAATTCTATAGTAACGATACAGAACTCTGATGTTTTGAAAACGTAATGAAAAACACATCTAAACAACTAATGTGCAAAGTCTTCTCTCTCTCTCTCTGTCTCTCTCTGTCTCTCTCTCTCTCTCTCTCTCTCTCTCTCTCTCTCTCTCTCTCTCTCTCTCTCTATCTCTCTCTCTCTCTCTCCCCCCCCTCCCCCCGAAAATAATAGTTCTCACTTACCGTCAAATTCTGGAAGCAGTTTTTTGGGCGCTCTTTACGACATGAGAGAAAATTCCACTTATTCGTGCCTTCAGATAAAAATCCGGTAGGTGAATGTTGTGTCCAGGTTTGGCGTGGCGGAAGTTTGTGGCAGGGAATTGTGGGTTGGGGGAAGGGTTGAGCTCCTGGAGGATTTGAGAAAATGTGTTGAATTTGTTTGCTGTCCTTCTCTCTTCCTTTCTCTCTGTTTCTGTCTGTCTGTCTGTCTGTCTGTCTGTCTGTCTGTCTGTCTGCCTGCCTGTCTCTCTATCTCTCTTAGACATCTGCCCCCCCCC
>NW_004797341.1:1703563-1705017 GCF_000002075.1 Aplysia californica
CTCTCTCTCTCTCTCAGTGCCGGTTTTTACACAAAGCAGGC
The DNA here is from genome assembly GCF_000002075.1 of Aplysia californica. Classification (NCBI taxonomy): domain Eukaryota; kingdom Metazoa; phylum Mollusca; class Gastropoda; order Aplysiida; family Aplysiidae; genus Aplysia; species Aplysia californica. The sequence continues at coordinate 1,703,605 of NW_004797341.1, forward strand.
AAACTGCCCAGCCACAGTATATTATTTATAAACACATAACGACGAGAGAGTAAAAAGTCAAACGATAGCTCGGTGTAATACTCCATCAGCATATGTGAGACGTGCTGACAAAATGAGTTACTTCTCATATTTTAGCCCTGTAGAAATAGATGTGTTGAATTGATAGGCTGAGTTTTTACAATTCATTAGGTGGAAATAATAAAAGACATGGTAAACTTGAAGAAAATGACATCAGTTGAGAGTCTACAAATTTACTCCTTTGTTGATTTTCTGCCGATATCTCCATTTGTGAAGTGCGAGAAGTAACTTATTTTGTCAGCACGCCCCACATATTATTTAACGTTTCAAAATGACATAAGATATGGCGTGGGTTTTTTTCCTCAAGGCACCAGAAATGCTCAGGGACAACTAAATGTGAGGCAGCGTGGTGGAATCAGGCTCTCGTCAATTTTTGGGCATATCGAGTTATTGGTGTCATCTTAAAGCCTGTTCAATTGTCTTTATTTGGATGAAAAAATTATCCATTTATCTTGAATACAACTCGAGATATTTGCAAGAGAAGGAGGTGGGGGTCACCTGTTTTCAGAGGTAAAATTTGTGAGAAAATGGCCGCCAAAGATTACTTATTTCCTTAGCTTAAGAGTCCGTGGTAACTGAAAATACATTTTTTTTTTGCGCTTTTAATCAACGTTTTTTTTTTTAAAAATCCACCCATAAATGAGTTCTTTAAATTGCATGAAAAGTGTTGAGCCAAAAAACAAAAATTTGATAAAAATTCACAAACCTTGGAAAAAATGCAAGTTTCTTCACTTTGATTATTTTGACGAGAGCCTGATTCCACCACGCTGCCTCATAAATATTATAGATCTACACACTTACTCATCTTAACGACAAAAGAGTAAAAAGTCAAACGATAGCTCCGTGTAATACTCCATCATATTTCACTATTCAAAAAATAGAATAAATTATTGCGTGTTTCTTTATTCTTAAGGCACCAGAAATGCTTAGCCACAACTACAGACTTCAACATAAGTTAAGGACCACTTGCAAACACTCTGAGTGGTCGTCTTGGGTCGACCTGCACGTGGGCGTTCTTGGACTGATCCAGTGGCTTGATGGCGCTGCCTCAGGCTGACAATGACTGAATGTGACACCGCAAGCCTTCTGGTAACTTCTCAGGCTCCAACTCCATCCTGCAGCCATGCCATAGCCCTAGCACGATCAAAATCTCTCAGCTTTCCTCTAGGTGATATGTTGATGCGATACTGGATTTTGAGCAAAGAGCGGCTTAAATTGCCACCAGTGAGCACAGTTCGAGACCGTACGTCCGTTTATGACGTGCACTAGAAATTTTAACAAAGGAATGTCCGTGGTGTCGCACACAAGTCGATAACCCTCCCCCCCCCCCCCCCC
>NW_004797341.1:1705210-1707098 GCF_000002075.1 Aplysia californica
AACACTTTCAGAGCAAAAAAAAAAAAAAAAAAGAATCATTCCTTGCTGTCTATTTTTCAGATTTAAAAAAAAATCTGTCAAGGTGGTCCTGAACTTATGTTGAAGTCTGTAAATATAGATCTAGACACTTACAAATCTTAACGACGAGAGAGTACAACGTCAAACGATAGCTCGGTGTAATACCAAAGATAGTACATAACAAGATGGGCCACTTCTCTCTTTGAGCCAATTAAATAAGTGTCTCAAAATTTGTTGGCGCCCTCTTCACAAAAGCGCACTCTTTGCGAACAGAGTTACCCTACTTGAGTTTTAAACAATCAAAGTGAAACTAGCAAGGTTTGGGATCAATTTCTGAAGAATGCTTTTTTAAATGGTTACGTTGACAAAAAACCTCTTCTGGAGGAAAGGGTGATGGTTTTCTTCGTTTAATTTGACTTTAGAATGAAAGGCGAGAGGTCATTAAAAAAAACAAAAAAACCTAACACTCCGCACTGAACGTACCCGAACTGCTGATGAACAGCAGTCGATATGCGCACCCAAGGAGGTGCTATTTCTATTCTTCTTCTGGAAAAACGAAAGAGAGCTTCAAAACAGACTGCAGCGCCATCTGAAGCAAAGAGCGAACTTCCTGCGGACACTTTTTTTGACTGAATGGCCCATCTAGTTATGTACTATCTTTGGTAATACTCCATCATCATATTTCACATTTCAAAAGGGCATAAAATATGGCGTGTTTATTTGTTCCTCAAGGCACCAGAAATGCTCACCCACAACTAAATATTAAAGATTAACACACTTACCAATCTTAATGACGAGAGAATAAAAAGTCAAACGAAAGCTCGGTGTAATTCTCCATCATATTGTTTCACTTTTCAAAATATGGCATTTAATTATGGCGGTTTTTACAAAAACCATCAGAAATGCTCAGTCATAACATTACAATACATAGTGACAAATATTATTAAGGTCGTGAGAGTAAAGCCTGATACGACGGCCAATAAAAATATTTCACTTTTCGAAATGATGTTTATTATGGCGGTTTTTAAAAAACGCACAACTCGCAAATTCTCTTCAACAACCTACCTTTTTTCACAGTCAGTTCAAAAGAAGGCTTTATGAAGCGCATTCTTGGGTCCCTGATGGAAGATGAAAAGAATTGCACATAAAATTCCACATGTCGTATTGCTTTTACTTTTTATTGTTATTTTTCGTACTTTTGGGATTTTTTTTCCTTTTGGTTGTTTGTTTTGTTATTGTTTGTTCTGTTTTTCAAACAATATGGATTATAAAGCGCATACAAAATGCTCTTGAGCGGAAATTTACACTATACAACACTAACTTTGTTATTATTGTTGTTATGATATTATTATTATTATTATTGTTATAATTATTATTATTATTTTATATATTTTTTATATTATAATTATTATTAGTTGTAGTTGTAGTAGTAGTAATAGCAGCAGTAGTAGTAGTAGTAGTAGTAGTAGTAGTAGTAGTAGTAGTAGTAGTAGTAGTAGTAGTAGTAGTAGTAGTAGCAGTAGTAGTAATATTTACATTATCATTATTATTATTGTTGTTTTTATTGTTATTATTATCATTATTATTGTTACTATTGCTACTGTTGTTATTACATCATTATTATTATTATTATTGTTATTATTATTATTATTATTTCCTTTCTCTGTCTCTCTGTCTCTCTGTCTCTCTCTCTCTTTTCTCTCTCTGTCTCTCTCTCTCTCTCTCTCTCTCTCTCTCTCTGTCTCTTTCTGTATCTCTGTCATTCTCTCTCTGTCATTGTCTCTAGCTCTACCTCTCTCTAACCCCCCCCCCCCTTCGCTCTCACACATACAGACACGCACAATAACACACACACAAACACACACACCAC
>NW_004797341.1:1707198-1709698 GCF_000002075.1 Aplysia californica
GAGTAAATACTTGACACCTCCTGATTTAGCTTAGGTACTTACATAGTGTCATGAGACTCCTTCTTCCACCCGACGAAACACCAACTTTCACCTTTCGCAGCTTGCGGACTCACAATCATAACGGCTCCGCCTTTATCCCCGCCGTAAGCTTTAACCTCCGACTAGGGCTAAGTCTCCGTTAATCGGAGATAATCATTGAACTGACCGGAGAGGAGATGGAGGGGTGGGAGAGGGGTGGGAGATGAAGAGGGGATTGGGAGGGGGAGAGCAGAGACAGAGAGAAGTTGGGATAAGATGGAATATGACATAATATTATGTGACACATCGTGGTGAAATCAAGAGGTCATTAAAAAAAACAAATAGAAGAAAACATAATTCTTGCGACCGTTTGGCAATTTTCATCGGATATTTCTTTTTTGGGAGCATGGCCTTTTATGCTCTTTTCAAAACAAATTCTCTTCGACTTTTATTGGAGATAAATGGATGTTTTTTTTATCCAATGCAAAACAAATGAACAAGCTTTAAGATGATACCAATAACTCCACTTGTCAATAAAATTGACGAGAGCCTGATTCTACCGCGTCGTGACACAAATATTCTATCTGCTCTATCAAAATTCGTAAGATCAGTTGGAAATGTTGCCTAGACATTCAAAGAGTTGCTTTCGAAAAAGCTTGACATATACTGAAATTAAAAATTTTTCAAGTCAAAGTTCTCAAAAACCAGGTACTGAACAAATAGAACTGTATAAATCTATAGTAACGATACAGAACTTCTGATGTTTTTGAAAACGTAATGAAAAACACATCTAAAGTAACTAATGTGCAAAGTCTTCTTTCTCCCCCCCCCCGTCCCCTCCCTTTTTCTCTCTGTCTCTCTCTCTCTCTCTCTCTCTCTCTCTCTCTCTCTCTCTCTCTCTCTCTCTCTCTCTCTCCCCCCCCCACCCCCCCCCCCAAAAAGCCCCCCTCATTACTTGCAGGAACGCTCCAACTCCGCAAGCTCTGGTGACGTCACAGGTAGTCTCCAGTCAGTTATAGAAAGCAGCTCCCTTGTGCCCCGGAAATCTTGGCAACTGAGCTGCTTTTTGATTGGCCAAGCGCAGAACCATGGCGAGCCGTTGATCTCAGTCAGGTTGCAAATGTCTTCAGGCTCGTGGTGCGGAATGTAGGGTAGGTGGGAGCAGAAGGTCGCTTCGTCAGCCTAAGGGGAGGGGGGTGTGGGGGTGGGGATAGAGATAGATAGATAGATAGATCGATAGACAGATAGAGACTCGGGTAGATAGAGAGATAGATGGATGGATAGATAAATAGAGAGAGAGAGGGAGAGAGAGAGAGAGAGAGAGAGAGAGAGAGAGAGAGAGAGAGAGAGAGAGAGAGAGTGAGGATACAGAAACGATACAAAGGGGACCCCATGGACACAGTTGGACCATCTGGACTTTGTAGATGACTTGGCGCTTCTGTCACACACTCAAGAACAATTGCAAGCAAAGACCACAATTTTAACCCTGTCCGTACGTGGTGTTTTACTCTCGTATCCATACGACGTGGGGAACCCTGTGCCACCACTTTCTAAAAGAAAATTAATCATTAATTCAATCCGTACGCTTTGCGTAGCAGTCTGTCAAGGTCAAAATGACTTTTTTAGAAATACTGAAAGTTTCAAAGAGATCATCGTACAAGAAGAATTCTTAAATGTGAAGAATACATACAACCCAAGGGTACAAAATGACCCCAGGGCGTACGAATAGGGTTAAACAGTCTATCAGAGTCTGTTGGGTTGAGGATCCACCCCGAAAAGTTAGAATAGATGCACTACGAAAGGAGCAGGTCACAATAGAGGGAAATGCATTAGCAGACGTCGAATCCTTCTGCTATCTTGGGAGTATAATTGCCTTGTGTGGGACTCCACAATCTCTGACTCCTTCTCACCGCTGTCCATCACCTCCTCGGCCTCTGCTCCCGGCAGTATCGCCAAGAAGGCAGAAGAGTCCAAAATTAGGAAATATGCAGGCCTCAGCGACCGCTACCACTTCGTCCCAGTGGACGTCGAAACATCTGGAGCTCTCGGCCCCCTGTCCTGACGGCCCAGTTCTTCCAGGAAGTTGGTTGTCGGTTAACAAACGCCACCGGTGACCCACGGGAGGTGAAGTGGTTATTAAAGAGAATCTCTCTGGCGATCGTTAGAGGCAACGCCTTCTCAGTTTTAGCAACCCTACTGACGCACGAGTGATGAATTACCGCTCCGACCGATTGATGGATAGACAGATGGATAGATGGATGAATGGACAGATAGATGGATAGATAGATAGATAGATAGATAGATAGATAGATAGATAGATAGATAGATAGATAGATAGGTAGATAGACGTTGTCCATATGTACAAGACAGACAGCGAGAGAGAGAGAGAGAGAGAGAGAGAGAGAGAGAGAGAGAGAGCAAGAGTGAGGGAGGAAGTAAGACATAGATAGATAGAGAGAGAGTATGTGCATGCATATACGTA
>NW_004797341.1:1711796-1713613 GCF_000002075.1 Aplysia californica
AGATAGATAGATAGATAGATAGATAGATAGATAGATAGATAGATAGATAGATAGACAGATAGCGACTCACTTGACTTTTCCTTCCCAGGGAAGAAGACCTGTGGCCAGGTAAGAGCCGTTACCAAGGTCAAGGACGTTTGCAGCTACAGACTTCTTTTTTCCCACGTCCTTGAACCACACTCTGACCTCATCCCCTCCACTGACCTTTGGCCGACCTTGACCGTCCTTCATGTCCACGCGCAAGGTCACGTTCTCACCAACCTCAAAAGTTGTCCTGATGACGGAATGTATACATTTGTTAGGTGTTCTGACAAAACGTGGGAATTCTCGGATTTTAGCCTCATGGAAACAGAATGTATATTGTAATGTTTAATGTGTAGGTTTGTTCGTAAAATTTTGTCACAACGCAGTGGGATCGGGCACTCGTCAATTTTGGTCCTGTGGAGTTATTGGTATCATCTTAAAGTTTGTTCGGTTGTCCTGCTCTAGATGGAAAAAAGTACCCATTAACCTTGGATAGAATTCGAGATATTTGGCATTGAAGAAAGAAGGGGTTGCTTGGTTTCTGAGGTAAATTTGCGAGAAAATGGCCCCCGAAGTTTGAAAACTTCCATAGTTTGAGACAGGGAAACTCTGTGGAAACTCATGCAGCATTATGGAATACCTGACAAAATCATAAAGTTTGTGAAATCCACCTATGATGGAACAAACTGCCAAGTCTTCCACGAAGGACAACTCTCAGAACCATTCCAGGTACAGACAGGAGTGTGACAAGGATGCTTTGCTCTCACCTTTTCTCTTCATACAGGCATTGTCTGGGTCATGAACGAAGCCACCAGAGGCAAGCGCAATGGAATACTGTAGTGCATCCCTTTGAAGCAGCTGGACGACTTGGACTTCGCCGATGACCTTGCACCCACTATTCGAATACCTCTGTCGAATGCTTGATTAAGTCAGAACACATATTTTCAAAAGTCCAAAACTTCCTTAACTTTACTTATACAGTCATAAAACCGAGACAGAAAGACGCGCCACGTATGGAAATCCTGCTTGACCTAAATACGGGCACCCTCTTTTGACAGAAGACGCAGATGTATATAGCATCCACAGACTTAAATGTTTCAAAATATTTTGCTCTGAAAGTGTTAATAGGTTACCAATTCGTTCTGCAAAGCTTCCTAAAGTGGCAAAACCATCACATGCAGTACGGAAATCCTCGGGGAATTTTAGTCAAATTTGATGTTTTTTATCGACTTGTGTGCAACACCACGGACATTCCTCAGTTAAAATTTCTGGTGCACGTCATTAATGGACATACGTTCTCGAACTGTGCTCTCTTAGGTGGCAATATAAACCACCGTTTGCGCAAAATCCAGTATCGCATCAACATGCCACAAAGACGAAAGCTGAGAGACTTTGATCGTGCCAGAGCTATGGCATAGTTGCAGGATGGAGTTGGAGCCCGAGAAGTTGTCAGAAGGTTTGCAGTGTCACACTCTGTCATTGTCCGCCTGAGGCAGCGCCATCAAGCCACTGGATCAGTCCAAGAACGCGCACGTGCAAGTCGACCCAAGAAGACCACTCAGGGTGTTTGCAAGGGTTCCTTTACTTATGTTGAAGTTTGTATGTCTTTTCTTTGGCTCTGTTATTTCTGTTTATCTTCTGTATTATTAGTATTGTCAATTTCTGGAAATAAATACACATTATTGTTTCGACGTGCATTTCTTTATCAAAACAAACAAGTGGGCCGTTAATGGCTAATGGCTGGGCTGCCGGACTCGTAATCGTGAGGTTGCGAGTTTGGGGCTTCGAGCCTC
>NW_004797341.1:1715068-1716441 GCF_000002075.1 Aplysia californica
TATATATATATGTAAGGTGGAGAAAGGCCATTTGTGGTTGCCAGTCATTTTGGTGTTCACATCTCGACTATCCACAGACTGATAACCCGTTTTCTGCTCGTGAATTCTACGTCGGACCGAAAAAGGTCATTTCGACTCAGAGTGACCGGTGCACGTGCATACAGACACATTGTCGGGATGTATTGTTCAAATCGACTTTAGACAGGTATAAGAACGTCAGATTTGGTAGGGAGTACCCAAGGAAGAGCCAGAAGTCGACACACAGTGAACCGACGATTGCATCAGGTAAGCCGTAGACGCCGTCGACCTTACCAGGGTCCAGTCTTGACCGCACACCATCGCCAAGAGCGTCTCAACTGGGCCCAGCACTATGTCAACAGGTGTCTTCGGTTCTCCTTTTCGGACAAGTGCCTATTCTCCATAGATACAGTAAACAGGGTCGTCAGAGTTTATCAAAAAGGAGGCGAACGTAATTGTGACAGATGTGTCATATAGAGGAGTAGCTGGGGAGGACATTGCGTCATGATCTGGGGTAGAATCATGTGAAATCACAAAGTAAGACCAATGATCTTTTAAAATCAAGGCCAAAAATCGAGGTCAAGGTGTCAATGCCTGCATAGCAGAAATTCTTAGGCCCTATACACAGACAAAATTTTAACTTCCGGTTCCAGCAAGATAATGATTGTGCGCACATGTCCTGTATTACACAGGATTTCCTCCAACACCATGGCATTATTCCACAGCCTCACCCTGCCTTAAGAACTGATTTAAACCTAATCAAACATTTTTGGGACGAAATTAAACGACTCATCCAGGTGAGAAAACCAAGGCCGAGAACCACTTAAGAACTGTATGTGGCCATCCAGGAGACATGGAGAGGCAGATCCCCCTGCGATTTACCAACAACCAAGTGGCTTCCTTGTACTACGGTTATCCGATCTAATAGAGTCCATAACCACTACTGAGCATTTTGGTGCATTAAGGGGAAGTTGAAAATATATTTCGTTAAATTTTAATATTCACAGTGATGCCCCACCTATTCTTTCATAACGCCAGAAAACAGTTTATGTTTAAATTGCCCCGTTTTGTCAATATTGGAAAACGAACATGATCACCTTTGCCAAGGTAAACAGGAGTTTGCGTTTCTTTTGCTCGTTAGTATATATAGAGACAAACAGACAGACAGACAGACAGACAGACAGACACAGAGAAAGATAGAGAAAGAGAAAAAGAAAGAGAGTGAAGGCGAGGCGCTTTTCCCTTTCGTCAACCCGCAGCCACCTCCCGAATCATCAGCCACCCCCAACCTTTGACACGGGTCAAAATTCCATCTATTTATAGGTAGTTAAATCTACCGGAACATGTATTAGGCG
>NW_004797341.1:1718594-1726025 GCF_000002075.1 Aplysia californica
TTTTTTTGGTCGCTACCCGGAATCGAACCCGGGACCTTTGAATGAGAGGCCAACACCTTAACCTCTAGGCCACGAGAGCCCCCCTTTACTTTTAATAGAAAGGAAGTGATTGTTTGCACATATGATTGTCTTGTTTTTTATTTGATTTTTTTCTTTTGCATGACAACAGGATTATAATTCAACGCCTTTATCAACACTGTAAGGTTATTTAAGAGGCGGGACTTCCGAGTTTAACGCCCCTTTCCGAAGGGACCGAGCCAAGTGGGAAATTCGTGTAAAGTGTTTTCCCAAGGACACAACGTCGGACCGAGCTAAGGCTTAAATCTCTGAACCCGCAATCTCACGATTACTATACCTTTAAAAATAAGAAATAAGATTTGGTCAGGTGAGTCTCGGGCGGGTGCCCTGCTCTGGTGTGGTTTGCTTCTTATTCTTTCCTATCAAACAGCTAAGGCCCTTATCTTTCGTCCTTCATTTTGTTCGTTTGTTACTTTTGTATAACACCTCTGGTCTTCGGCTATCATCTATACTATCTATATAAGTGGACTTGGGAGGCTGTGCGCACAAACTCCTTCCTTATTACCTAACCCACACCTTTGAAACTTTGCAGGCGTCTACAGCATCCATGTGGCAAGGGCCTAACTTTAAAGAATCCACGCAAACTGCTTTCCTCGATTTTTCCAAAATGCTTTGTTTCGTCCACACAGAGTTCTAATCTTAGGAAATTCCTTCTTCTAAGACGCCATTGTAAAGGAGCTTAGGTCTCCGTTCAGTAGCCGTGGGCACTCATGATTCCACACCATTGAAATTGAGGAGTGTACAACCATGAAAGCGGAATAGAGAATCAATATTTACATCTATTATATTATATTATGTTTGCTAACTTGTAAGCACGCGTGTCACTTTTCTCTCACCATTCAATGGATCATTCCAGTAGAGTATAAATATAGTGGGCCAATGACTTTCAGTTTATATTAATGCTAAGATCATTTCTTTCATTGAAAGGGGGCCCAGCTAGTCTATTATCTACGTTCTATTTGTGGTGGCCGAATTTTGCTATTCAAAAGGCTTTTTAATGGCCCCTGTTTACTGTATCTATGGAGAATAGGCACTTGTCCGATGCAGTTTCGGCTAAAAAAAATTCTTTAAAATATTCTCCAGATCATGACGCCCTTCGTTTTTTCAGTTTTTAGACAGTTTTGCTGCAAAAAGCTAAATTTCTTTATTTCGCCGATCGCTTTTGTAAGCCGACGCTTCTGTCTCTGTAATTTTAGAAAATCCGCCGGGTTTGTTTATTTCAAGTCGTACTTTCGTTCGATACTATCGTGCATTGTCGCACAATACTGAGCACTATTTTAAGTGTGCGACCCGTATAGATGTAGCCTCATGTTTTCTTTTTTTACTTGGTGCTAAATTCGACTGTGATCCTTTTGTTTGATGCCCATCATTGCTTTTTCTGGACTCCTTTGTCAAATTCTTTTTCTTGCCACTAGGAACAACGTCAACAGGTCTTAGATTAGAATCTAGATCTAGCTAGATAGCGCCTGACGATGCCGAAAAAAAAAATTATGACGTTCTGCAGTTGGAACCCCTCGCGCTTGTAAAGGTCGAAGTAGTAGGCCAATGACTTTCAGTTGATGTTAAAGTACCGATCATTGTTTTCATCGAAAGGGGGCCCAGCTAGTATTATATAACCGTAAGGTTTAGCAAGTGCCGTAAAACCGTTACAAAAACTAGCTGAACTAATAGTCTCATATTTATTTTACATAAGCGGGTTTTTATTCGTACAGTTTCTAAACTAAAGTTTTAGATAGTTTCAGACTCGTGTCTTGGTTTGTGATTCTCTTGGAGTATGGAAGAGTAGCATGCCCTTGGTGTTGGCCTGAGAATGCGAAATGGGTAATCTGAGAAGGGGGTTGGTTAGGCTACTGGATTCTAATTTGTGAGATTGCAGGATCAGGGGCTCGAGCCGCGGGCCCTACGTTGTGTCCTTGGGAAAGGCACTTTACACGAATTTTCCTCACTTCACCCAGGTGGGAATGATACCCGGCTATAGACAGTAAAAGATTTCGGTAGTATGTTAGTGTTTTAGCGCCCATAAATTGCTGCTTGCACTGTAAGCTTCCCAGGCGGTTGAGGGCTTTTTTTCCAGAATGCTCTCAGGTCTGCTGGGGTAATAGTATAGATTGTAAAGCGCCAAGAACTTGCTGCTGAGCGGGGATTTGTGCTATATAAATATCTGTTTACCTATTATCATTATTGTTATTATTATTATTATTATTATTATTATTATTATTATTATTATTATTATTATTATTATTATTATTATTATTATTCGATTTCTCTATTTGTTTTTTACACTCTTGATCCGCGGAGATACGTTTGCCACCTCAGTCTTGAGATAGAAAAACTATGTGAAATAGCTTTGATGGGAAAATTTAGATTTGTCTGGAAATGAAAAGTTATCTAACATGATACCGTATATCAAAACGAGTATTTATATTGTTTGTTACATGAATCGCTTTGGGACAGAGTAAGGTGAATGGGTTGGTGAGTGGGACGCCAGGTAGGTAGGTAGGTAGATAGGTGGGTACGTAAGTAGGTAAGTAAGGTAGGTAGGTTAGTGGGTAGATAGGTAGACAGTTAGTTAAGTAGGAAGGCAGGCTGGTAAGTTGGTAGGTATGTAGGTAGGTAGGTAGGTAGGTAGGTAGGAAAGTAAATAGATAGGTAGGTAGACAGGTTGGTATGTTGGTGGGTAGGCATGCAGTTATGTAGGTAGGTAGGTAGGTAGGTAGGTAGGTAGGAAGGTAGGTAGGTAGGTAGGTTAGTTAGTAGGCAAGCAGGTAGGCCTGCAGGTAGGCATACTTCTTTACAGTTTACCTTGTAGAGAGCGTCGACCTCTGTGGTTGGATAAAAATCCAGGTCATTGTCAAAGGAAGCTTGCACACGTGTCGTTCGGAATGACAGATGGGATAATGAGAATGAGAGCATGCCATTGGTTGATGGAAAGACTGCCGCATGCTGATTGGCTGGCTGGAAACTCTTTGTTTTGTCGTTGCTGAAATGAGCTTCTGTCTTGTGCCAGTGGATATCGTGTGTACTAGAAAAGAAACACAAAACAAACATTATGAGAACTTGCTTGTTTGGGGTTTTAAAAAGTGTGTTTTTAGAATATCGATCGATCTATCTATCTATCTATCTATCTATCTATCTATCTGTCTGTCTGTCTGTCTATCTATCTATCTATCTGTCTGTCTGTCTGTCTGTCTATCTATCTATCTATCTATCAGTCTGTCTGTCTGTCTGTCTATCTGTCTGTCTATCTATCTATTCATCTATCAGTCCATCAATCTATCTATTAATTTGTATATTTTTCTTCAGTCGCATTTTGTCTCTCAATATCTCTTTTCTTTCTTCCTCACTTTCTCCTATCAATTCTCTCTCTCTCTCTCTCTCTCTCTCTCTCTCTCTCTCTCTCTCTCTCTCTCTCTCTCTCTCTCTCTCTCTCTCTCTCTCTCTTTCTCTTTCTTTCTTTCTTTCTCTCTCTCTCTTTCTTTCTCTCTCTCCCTCTCTCTCTCTTTTGCTCACACACACACGCACTCACAAACAAACACACTTTCCCTCCCTCTTCTCTCTTTTACTCTCTCTCTCTCTCTCTCATTCTTTCTCTCTCTCTATCTCTCTCTCTTTCTCTCTCTCTCTATGTCTCTCTCTCTCTCTCTTTCTCACACACACTCTCTCTCATTCTCTCTATCTATTTATGTCTCTTGTTCATGTATTATCTCAATCAGTCTTGAGTAAAGTGTTATTCATGGATCAAAAACTTATTTTCTTGTCAAGCAAACAAAGATAGATTATGTTAGAAACTCTGGAAATGCAATCCCACATCATCACTCATTACCTCCAGTATTTCTAAAATCATCATTGCTCTCAGATCATTAACGTACATATATAATCCATGAATCTGCATTAAATGCAGTAACATGTCATACTAAGTATGCACGTAATACACTTTTGGGCACTTTCATACGCCCTTTTTTCGACTAACCAGAAAGAAAGCGTCAATCTCATATAAATGGGCAAGGGATTGAAAAAAAAGGAAATTCGAGAGCCAAAACTTGTATTTCGCAACGTACTAAAGAGGAATAGCCTTCCCGTGCATGTTGAGTTAAAAAAAAAAATTGTTTCTCTGATTGTTGTTGTTGTTGCTGTTGTTGTTGTTATTATTGTTGTTGTTGTTGTTTTTTTGTAGTTTTATTGTTGTTGGTAGTGGTGGTTGTGGTGATGGTTTTGTTGCTGTTTGTTATTGTTGTTTGTTGTTTTTGTTGTTGTTGTTGCTGTTGTTGTTGTTTTGTTGTTGTTGTTGTTGCTGTTGTTGTTGTTGGTGGTGGTGGTTTTGTTGTTGTTGTTGTTGTTGTTATTGTTGGGTTGTTTTTTCGTCTAGTATCTTATTTTTGTGCTATGTTAGTTATCTTACGGGAGCTCTCGTGGTCAAGAGGTGAAGGTGTTAGCCTCTCATTCAATAAGTCCCGGGTTCAAATCTGGACAGTAACGGGAAATTTCCTTCTCTAGAAAATTGTCACCTTTCACATCCTTTCTTGCTCTCTAACAATATTCTGTCGTCTGCTTTCGTCTCCACTCTCTACCACCACCCCCTCACACCCTGACCCTCTTTGCCCTCTCCTCTGGGCCATTGACTTTTTCTGCAGCCCTTCTACTTCAACTCCTTGGCTCCTCCTTACTGCTGTCTTTCTGCCACACCCCTGATCGTCTGGTAGGAAAGATCTACACCTAGCCTTCTCAGACAAGGGCGAAAAATCTCAGAGGTCCTGTGTGCAAGTTGCACACATGAAAGATCCTTCGGTGGTCCAAAATCGATAAGAGTAGGCTTCAGCCGCCACCAGGGCAAAATTCAAAATGTCCTACCAAATGAAAATGTTTAGTGTGTCCCGGGCGCTCTTAGGACCTTATGCAGTTGTGAGAGCCGTAAAACAATTTTTTTTAAAGTTATCTTACTCATATCAGACACTCGTTTGCAGGGGCGAAGGTTGAATTGTTTGACTGGGTACTCAAAGTGAAACGGGACCAGATATGGCCTGGAGATATCGCACAAGAATCTTACTCGAGGCGGCGACTCTGAGTTGTGATTTGTGAATGAAAATAAATCCGGAATTCATATTGTATGTTCAACCGCCAAAATAATCGGGAAAGTATCTTATTAAATATTAATTCCAACTAAAATTAAATTTAACTTTACACGTGAATACACAAACACAAAGCAAAGAAGCAGAGATGTCAGTACTAGATCTATATGTTATAGATCTACCCGTGAGTCTAATTCTTTGGTAGAACATGACAATTATCCTTTTTTTTAAATTTCACATTTGGCTTTTTTTGTCTAGCCTTTCGCGGCCAGGAGGCGGTGTCATAATCGGGGTCATGATCTGATTATAGGACGGTAAAAAGTCGAGGAAAAAAAGCAAGCGCTTGCAGCAGTCAAGAGATTGTTAGGAGTTAGTTCCCCTCACATCTGTGAGGTAGACCCGACCGGTGTAATAGTTAGCTTACATAATCAGAGTTTGCGACTGCTTATAACAGTGGCCCCAAAGGGGTGAACAGGGTATTTGTGGCAATGAAACAGTTTTGACTGCTATGGACATGTTCCCTTCAACTCTATTGGTAGACTCTTCCAGCTTCACTTTAAGCTTACTTAATCAAAGCTTGTGACTGCTAATGGAGTGGCCCGAGAGGGGTGAGCAGGCTATTTCTGTGGCAGTGAAACCTTTTTGAATGTTAGGCTGATTATGAACGTCTTTTTGCATTTAATTTATGAGGTTTACGTTTATAGGTGAATTTGACAGCGATAAAGTTTCAAAATTAGGAAGGGAAGCAGTGATTATTTGATTATATAGACGCTTCACCCCAGCTCGTTGGCTGTGAGAATGGGAGAGAGTAAGTACAATAGTATTCCAAAGTACACATGGAACAACATGAGTATACAAATGGCAATAACTAACTCTATTCGTTGGTGCTTTAGTTCAGTTTTAGTAAAAAATCTTACGAAACTTGCAACACAATGAATTCTTGTAAATGCCGACGATTAGAATTGTTACAAGAGGGTAACAAACACAAAAAAGAAGGAGAGGTATGGACGATAGATGTATGAAAGGAAAGAAGAAGCAAACCACACCATAACACAATGTGGGTGGGGGTGGGGGGGGGGGTGGTGGTCGGGAAACGTAACAATACACCTCTCTTCCACGCACCTTGCATAGATTTTAGAACTATTTTTGTGCACCCGACCGTATCAATTTGACATGATATAAAAAGAATCCCCCACATCCCTCCGCCACCCCCACCCCTACTCCCCCTCTCTTGCTAACCCCCCACTCCACCTCCCCTCTCCTCTCACTGCCCCCCTCAAACACAACCCTCCCTTTTCCTCCTCCTATCCACCCCTAACACACACAAGACCCCCGGCCTACACACGGGGTTTACGTATTCACAGCTTTGTCGAGATATTCATTTTTCTCTCCGGTCATCTCCCAAACCGTTTACTGGCTAGTTTCCTAGGCCTACCAGTTTATACAGGATGTTTGTGGAACCAACACGGCACCAACTTTACTTTCTTCTTCATAAAAAAGGAGAAAAAAAAATTAAATCTCAAATATAATTAAAAAATTGAGGAAAAAAAGATTTTATGGACGTGCAAGGAGATTAAAAAAGAAAAACAGCGTTTGCACCGATGTAGAAAGAGACATCTCAGCAAGAAATTGCAACAGTTTACAGGAGACAGTCTGCTTCAGCCGTGTAAGGTCATCTAATACGGCCGCTAAATAAAGTATGATCACACTGATTTTTGGTGGTCAAAAAACAAAGTTTAATGAAGTTCTTATCTGCTCAATCAAAATCGAAATATTATTCGGATTCTTCATTATCAACATATTGAATCTTAAAGAATTGCATTCGAAAAGCTTGACATGATGTGAACCTCAAAATCTTTGACGAGAGATTTATCTAAACTAGGCACTGCGGAGATAGAACTTTGTAATTCTGAAATTGCAAAATGCACAGCGAGTCTTCAGATTGAAAAAAAAGGCGGACTTGCTGTTCAAAGCGAAATTGCCAAGGCTGTAAACCGTTTCAAATCTGAAGAAATAACCCACTTCGATTTCTGATGAGTATTTATTTAGGATTTTAAAAATACAGTTAACAGGTGTTCACATAAATGTTGATTTGTCATAACAAATTGATACGCGACATTGTGAAAAAGCTGGAGACTTCATGTTTCAAGAAGCGGAACCTTTTCCAGTCTTTGCAAGACGAACAGAATCCATAGTTAAAAAATTCGTGGTGGAACTTATAGTTACATATTTACTTAACAAGTGGTACTGTGTTGCTGCTTATTTTAAATTTTTTTAGAGGGGGGGG
>NW_004797341.1:1732940-1754436 GCF_000002075.1 Aplysia californica
ACTAGTGATTGTCCAGTATTCGCGGCAATATAGAAGGGTTGACCATACAATGCCATTTCAGAGTTTTCATTTTGTTAGCCGTTGAGATGTTTCTGTTTTTCAGGATTGGGCATTGCAATTCTTTGTTTTATTTCGGTGGATTATTTGACATCACATGTAAGTATGTATCCAAGATATTTATAATGTTGAACCTCTTTGATATTTTCACCTTTGCTTTTGAGATTACACCTAGGATTTACTGCCTATATATATATATATATATATATATATATATATATATATATATATATATACGTATTTACAGCGATTATAAGCAGATTAGAAGAGAAAGTCCGGATTCGAGCCTCGGTTCGGATACTTTTTTTTTTCGCCCCCTCCTGCCCACCCAGCAGAAATGAGTACCTGACTTCGAGTTGGGGAAGTAAAGGCGGCGTGGAAATTAACTGGCCACCCTACCACAGTATACCGAACGCCCAGGAAGCTGTCTCACTAACAAGGCTCTCACCAATGTCCGGATTGGATGCGGGAGCAACTATTTAAAATAAAAGAGAAATAAGACAAGGACGTCTTTTGTCACCAGAACTCTTTAACTTATACATACAAGTGCATGCATAAATTGCGCCTAGTTTAGACACCTTAAGACACTAACATATTTTTGGGACCAAACATGCATGAGCTTCCAAGTGTGAGATTATATTTTATATTTATATCCAAGAACAAAGAATACTATTGACATTCACTGACTTTTTGTGGTCAGGAAATCACAGCAATTCTCGTCACTTAAATTATTACTGCCTGTATAATATATATGTATGTACAGCGATTATAAGCAGATATTATTACTAGCTGAGTACCCGGCTTTACTCGGGGTCGACGCCTTGGCGCCAGTGCTCCACTACTGGTATACGCTGCTGAAGCTTTTTACATCTACATTGTTGTCTATCCTTTTACAGTCACACCTGGCTTCTAGATCTATATTGCTTTAGATTAAGTCTGCCTTGATTAACTCCTCTCTTGATCCACATTGCTGTAGTGCATTGCTGTCTAGCCCTTAAAAATCACAAAATACGGATTTCGCCTTACATCATCAAAACAGCTCTAAGAAAATAATCCACGAAAAGGCTGCTACACTGTAAAAGGAACACACTGACGTCTTCAAGTTCACAGAGTCAGTGTCTTAAATAGCTTGTTCACTTTCCTCTGATAGCATTTTAAAAAATCTAGCTCTTTGACGAATTTACCTTCATCTATGTCCTGGATAGACTTTCCCCCAACTCTTGGAAGTTACATGTTTTTGCAAGTTTTCTAAGCTCGGCTATGTACTTGTCTACAGATTCACCATCTTGCTGGTTACGGCTGTTGAAAACGAATCTTTCGTAGGACTCATTTGTCTCACCAATGCAGTAGGTTTAAAAGGGATCCAAAATCTTCTTGATGTCTTTGACTTCACCTAGCTGGAAGCCGTCATATATGCCCATGGCCTCTCTGCCTATACAGGGCAGCAATGTTGCTACTCTCACTTCTTCTATCTCTGCTGACAGCTTTCTTGCTATCTCATAGCTTTAGCTTTTCCAATCCCTGTGAAAAACTTTCCAGTTAGCATTGAGGTTTCAGTCAACACTAAAGGTCTTGGGATAGGAATCTGTCTTTGTTGAGTAGCCATCTCTACAGTTGTACAAATCAAGGTGAACAACTCTGCATTCATGCTCTTCAATAAGTGAGTTTCCTCGGGTATTTCCCTAACCGGAAATTTGGCGATACGTTCGAGCGCGACAGTCACTCAATGTTTGTGAATGGGACTGCATGGGGCGTTGCCTGTCACTCAAAGCTCGCTATCGGATTACCAAACACTGGGAACCATCCGAAAAATTTCGTTGCCACCATGTTGACTAGTCATACACGTGGAAAACGGCAATAAAAAGATAACGGTTTCACTGGTTAAATTAACGATATCTTTATTAATCCAAGGTACAACACAAGTGAGCGTGACAAACAGATTACAATTCTAGTGAGGATTAATTGTCCTATCAAATGAGGGAGCAATTATTGTGCTGTTATGCTTTTATCAACAATGGACACAAACATGTTTTACCGCCCCAGCAATCATTGAACAAGGCAAAACGCAGTGACGTACCAGCTTGTGCCCCTGCTCAGTCACAACAACATCTCAATCGAGGTGAAAGCCCAGCTTATCAATTGTGAGGCAGCGTGGTGGAATCAGGCTCTCGTCAAAATAATCAAAGTGAAGAAACTTGCATTTTTCCGCAGTTAGTGAATTTTATCCAATTTCTCTTTTTAGGCTCAACACCTTTCATGCCCATTAAAGAACTCATTTCTGTGTGCATTTTTCTGACAAACGTCTATTAAAGGCTAAAAAAATGTAAATTTTCAGTTACCACTGATTCTAAAGTTAAGGAAATAACGACTCTTTGGCGGCCATTTTGTCAACAATTTTACCTCTGAAAACAGGTGACCCCCACCGTCTTCATTCGCAAATATCTCGACTTGTATTCAAGATAAATGGATACTTTTTTCCATCAAAATAAAGACAAGTGAACATGCTTTAAGACGTTACCAATAACTCAACATACCCAAAAATTGACGAGAGCCTGATTCCACCACGCTGCATCACAATTGTATCTTATTACCAACTCAAACATACCAGAGCCAAAAATGGTCCTTAAATAAAGCACAAGAAAGAAAAGTCAATGTGTGCCAAACGAGGTGTCTTCGCAAAACTATCAATGTCACCTGATGAGACCGCATTAGGAACGAGACTATTTGTCTACTAACAGGAACACAACAAGTCATTGATCGTCAAAGAATCAAATGTGAAGCAGCATGATGGAATCAGGCTCTCGTCAATTTTTGGGCATGTAGAGTTTTTGCTATCATCTACAAGCTTGTGTACTTGTCTTTATTTGGATGAGAAAAAATATCCATTTATCTTGAATACAAGCCGAGATATTTGCAAATATAGGAGGTGGGGGTCACCTGTTTTCAGAGGTAACATTACCGAGAAAATGGCCGCCAGAGATTAGTTATTTCCTTAGCTTAAGAGTCTGTCGTAACTGAAAATTTACATTTTTTGTGCCTTTAAGAAATGTTTTAAAGAATATCCACACAGAAATCAGTTCTTTAATGGGCATGAAAGGTGTTGAGCCAAAAAAGAAATTGGATAACAATTCACAAACCTGCGGGAAAATGCAAGTTTCTTCACATCTGATTATTTTGACGAGAGCCTGATGATTCCACCACGCTGCCTCACAAATGGTTCTGACAACTAACCAGAATGCCCGACAAAGTAACAGCAGCAAAAGCTTATCACACCCCGTGAATCTGGCTTCAAATCAAGAGAAAGACCAAGAAAAACCTTGATGGATTGGGTGAAAAGGGTCCTGGGATAACATAGCACACTGTCACAGACGCCACACGCTTAACAAAGGACGTAAAGTAAAGTACATTGTAAAGCAATCATTGTTTTGCCTTAGCCAACTTCTACAGACTTATGGCAACATTACGTTCATGCAACATTTCGTTATTGCAATTGCTCTGATCTGTTTGCATTTTGAATTCTCGGTAAAAATCCTGACCCTTAAAACAAAATCCCCAGTATTTAAAGTAAATATTTTTACGCCTCCATCGATACACGTTTAATTGATCATCCAGGAGGGGACTCTCGTGCAGGGGCGAAGGCCTACTTGTTTAACAGGGTAATCAAAGTGAGATGGGACCAGATAGGTCATGGAGATATCACACTCACACAAGTCACAAAAATCTTACTGGAGACGGCAACTCTGAGTTGTGAATGAAAACAAATCCTGAATTCATGTTGTATGCATATTCAACCGCTAAAATAATCGGGAATGTATTTCATTAAATATTTATTCTAACTAACCTTACATTTAACTTTAGATTTGAATACACGAACATCAAGTAAAGAAGCAGAGATGTCAGTACTACAATGGCATATTATACCAGACAGTCTAAACACTTTGGTGGAGCATGCCAATTATTCATTTTTTATTTCACATTTGGCTGTTTTTGTCTACCTTTTCGCGACCAGGAGCCGGTGTCATATTCAAGGTAACGATCTGATTATAGGACGTTAAAAAGTCGAGGAAAAAAAACAAGAACTCGTAGAGATCATGATATTATCATTAGGAGTTATTTCCCCTCACATCTGTGAGGTTGACTCGACCAGTGTTATAGTTAGCTTACATAATCAGCGCGTGTGGCTGCTTATAACTGTGGCTCAAAAGGGGTGAACAGGGTATATGTGGCAATGAAACAGTTTTGACTGCTATGCACATGTTCCCTTCAACTCTATTGGTAGACTCTTCCAGCCTCACTTTAAGCTTACTTAATCAAAGCTTGTGACTGCTTATGGAGTGGCCCGATAGGAGCGAACAGGCTATTTCTGTGGCAATGAAACGGTTTTGAAGGTTAGGCATAGTTTATTGTTCATTGGCGATTAAGACCGTCTTTTTACATTTAATTTATGAGGTTTACGTCTATGGGTGAATTTGACTGCCACAATGTTTCAAAATTGAGAAGGGAAGCGTGATTATTTGATTATATAGACGCTTCGCCTTTGCTCCCATGGTCGAGAGGTGTTCGTCTCTCATTCAACGGCCCCGGGTTCGAATCAGGATAGGGAGGGAACATTTCCTCTCTAAAATTGTCTCCTTGCACATCCTTTCCCGCTCTTTAATATTGCTCTGTTGTCTGCTTTCGTCTCCTCTTTATGCCCCCATCCCCTCACCTCCTTTGCCCCCTCCTCTAGGTTCCTAACACTTTATGTAGTCTTTCTACTGCTCTGTCATATTGTTGTCTTTCAGACACACCTCTGGTTTTATGGTAGGTAAGACCTACACCTAGCCTTCTCGGACACGAACTAAAAACCTTGGAGGTACCGTGTGCAAATTGCGCACGTTAAAAATCCCTTGATGGTCTAAAATCGTAAAGAGTAAGTTTCGACCCCCAGAGGGGCAAACTTCAAATTTTCCTACCAATTGAAAAAGTTTGGTGTGTCCTGCGCGCTCAAATGACCTTATGCATTTGCGAGCGTCGTCAAACACTTACTCAAAAACATATAATATATATATATATATATTAAATCATCTAGTAGACGGGACTCCTCTCTGCCAGTCAGGGCAACCCGGTTTGAGAGGTTAAGAATACAGCATCACAAAAGAAAGACCGGGAAGCTCAATGAAAATGTCTACCTACTCCGGCATAGAATTCGAGTCTCCTGCCTTCAAAGGCGAAACGCATAACCGTTACGCCACTGACAACAATAGGAAAAGAATAAGTATACAAAGGATTTGACCTGGGTCATCCGCATCATAGATCAGCTTGACACTAGTCGAGCCAAAATGGCGCCTGCTATACGGAAGAATGTCATCACATTATTCTTTGGGCCATTTCTGAAAGTTGAAAAAAAGTTCAGTATACCTGGCAGTCGTTAACGTCAATACTAAAGTTCAAGAACAAAATGTACTGATAACACTCTATCAAGAAACATTCTGTAAGCATCAACAACTTTAAAAAAAGAAACTTCTATATCTCTTATTACATATCAGAAACTTCTATTTCGTTGCGTCTGCCGTAGCTTAAAGCTGCCCACCAGCTAGTCTATAATATACTTACGGAGAACTTAACTTTCGTTGTACATGATTGCCACGAAAGGTTAATAAAAAATGTTTTGCTGATTACGCTCTCGCCAAAAAACTATCTAAGTAATCTACATTCTGTAATCATTACGAACCTTGATAAAAAAAGAACAAAGAACACTCAAAAAGTGAAAAAACCCAAACAAACAACATATTACCATTTGCATTTCATAACAGGAACTTGTTTTTAGTTCTTTCACCCATTGGAGTCTAAAACTGCGTTCACACTATCTACAAACTGAGATGGGAGAAAGACTTAGAAAGGAAGGAGGAAGAGTAGGGAGGGACATGAGTATGGAAGGAGGGTGAGGATGAGTGAGGAGGGAGGCTGAATAAGGAAAAAGGGTGAGTACGAAAGGAGGGTGAGTAAGGAGGGAGGGTGAGTATGCAGGGAGGGTGAGTATCGGGGAAGGATGGGTATGGAGTGAGTTAGGAAGGAGGATAAGAAAGGAGAGAGGAGATTGAGGAGGGATGATGAGTATGAAGGGAGTAAGGGAGGAGGGTGAGTGAGGAAAGAGGCTGAGAAATTCTGTGAAACAGCCAGCCGCATCAGAACCAAATAGATTCTGACGGAAGCCGTTGTCTAAGAAACGTTGAATCTCTGCAACATCTATATCGCCTGCAAGCTGTTTAAACATACCAAAACCTGAACTAAACATTCACTCGACATAAACTGAAAATGTGTATTGTGTCCTGCGCTCTCATATGACCCTATGCAGTTGCAAACGCCGTAAAAAATTAGATTGAAAAAAAAATGTTCAGTTTGGTAGGAATTTAACATTTTGCCTGGGAGGCAGCCAAAGCCTACTCTTATCTATTTTAAGAGCATCAGGGGATCTTTGACTAGCGCAACTTGCAAACAGGTCTTTCGAGATTTTCTGCCCTTATCCGAGAAGGCTCGGTATTAGAATTTCTTACCAATCATCAGATCAGTGGTGTAGACAGTGGCGGTGGGTGGACCAAGATTTGGGTGGGGCTTAGGTTGCTTCCACTTCTTTACCACCAAAAAGCAAGCAATAAGAACAAAACAGTGATGATTTTTCTATACTTACGGCGAGCCACGGCATTTTGAGAATCATTCAAACGAGAAGAGTTACCTTTGTTTTTCCATCTCTTGGTTCTTAAAGTTAAGCTCTTCTGGATGGTGGGGACGAAGCAGTTTCACCTCCAAATTTCTCTAATTAGTTTTTATCTGAAGAAAAAGTTGCCTTAAAAGTGGTTTGATGTAATAAATAACTGTTAAATCTCAGCGGCACAAACACACAGCATTCCAAACACACAACGTCTATGAGGTGGATTGGGTCGTGTTGTTGCAGAAAATAGAACGCGCCTAACAAAGGGGGTGGGGGTGAGGGGCTCAAGCCCGTAAGCCCTTCACTACCCACCGCCACTGGGTGTAGATGAAAGACAGTGGCAAGCAGCAGCCACTGATAATAGCTGTAGAAAGGCTGCAGAAAGACTTAATTTTTATTGTAGATTGATATGTTTCAGCAATGAAAGGGTTACGCACCGGCTTATCTTTATAAAGCCAGTCCGTCGAGGACAGGTCGTGCAGAGGGCAAAACACATCTGTTGTCTTCAGGATGTTGTTCAACATGTTCCCTGTTCTTGTCTTGATACTGTCGGCCTCTGTCGCTGGTGAGTTTGTTACTTTGTATATAATATAATGATAATAACAATAACAATAATAAAAATAATAATAATAATGATAATAATAATAATAATAATAATAATAATAATAACAATAATAATAATAATAATAACAATAATAATAATAACAATAGAAATAATACTATTAACAACAACAACAACAACAACAACAACAACAACAACAATAATAATAATAAAAGTAACATTAATAATAATTACAGTAATAATAATAATAGTAATAACAATAATAATAATAATAATAATAATAATAATAATAATAATAATAATAATGATAATAATAATAATAATGATGATAATAATAATATTCATAATAACAATAATTATAACTCATCATCATCCTCTGCCGGATCTGCAACAGACATCGGCTCTCATGGTTCTCCTTTAATTCCTTTGCTCGGATGCTCTTAGAAAGCTATGTTTCCCTGATCTTTCACCGTTACCCATTTCTTTTGGTTCCCTAGGTAGGTTTATCTGGCCTACCCCTGCCTCGTTTGCCTTCAATGTTGTCAGTGAGAGCTAGATGTTCAAGACCCTTATGTCTATTCAGGTGTCCCTAAAAGCTGCACTTATCGTTTCCTGATTGTTTTTAACAGTGAGCGCCCCACGTGAGCTTCTTCAAGCACTACCTCATTTGATTTCTTTTCCTTCCATGATACTCTTAGCAGTCTTCTATAAAACACATTTCTGTTGCTTCTATTGTGTTTTCACTGTCTTTAGTGATTGTCCAACATTCACAGCCATAATATAGAAGGGTTGCCCGTACATAGCATTCCAGAACTGTCATTTGGGTGTTCATTAAGATGTTTCTATTTTTCAGGATTGGGCTCACTTTATTGAAACTAGCCTTAGCCATTGTAATTCTCCATTTTATGTCTTTGGAAAATTTGGTATCAGATGGTATCACATTATCCTAGATATTAAAACTGTAGGACCTGCTTTATCTTGTCACCTTTGCTAATGAGATTACTTTCATATTGAATTTTAATGAGAGTAATATATATAATTTAATTTTTTAATGTATACCTGCATGTGTTTTTACGGTCCTGTACAGCCAAGGAAAATTCCCCTGTGGGATAATAAAGTACTATCTTACATTACAACAGTATCTAGAAGCGATTGAAGGTTCTTTTTAGTCTGCTATTAAAACTGTGTAATCGGCATATCTGATGGTATTAATATTTTTTCTGTTTACTTTGAGACCTGGATATTCTTCTATGTTTCTAAGGATTGTTTCACTGTACCTGTTAAAGAGGTCTGGTGACATACCACATCCTTTCCTCACTCCTCTTCTACTCTGCTTATATTCACTGTATTCTCCTTTAATTCGTACAGCAGCGTTTTGGTCCCAGTACAAATTCCTGATAATTCTTAGATCTTTTCCATCAAAGTGTAGCTTTTCCATTATTTTGAATAGCTCATGTCTAACTTTATCGAACGCCTGGAACTACATCATTCCATTGACATTGTTATGGTGAATATGTAAATATAGCATTTCTGGAACATTTGTCAGGAACAAAGCGAAATTGCGTTTTTTAAATCCCTGGTCTTACACTTTTTCTCAGTCTTCCCATTAGTACTGGCAGCAATATTTTTGTAAGATGACCCATTAGTTTAATTGCTCTAAAATAACCATAATAATAATAATAATAATAATAATAATAATAATAATAATAATAATAATAATAGTAACAGTAATAATAATAATAATAATAATAATAATAATAATAATAATAATAATAATAATAATAATAATGATGATAATGATAATAATAATAATAATAATAATAATGATAATAATAATAATAATAATAATAATAATAATAATAATAATGATGATGATAACAATGCCAAGGAAAAGAAGAAGAAGAAGAAGAAGAAGAAGAAGAAGAAGAAGAAGAAGAAGAAGAAGAAGAAGAAGAAGAAGAAGAAGAAGAAGAAGAAGAAGAAGAAGAAGAAGAAGAAGAAGAAGAAGAAGAAGAAGAAGAAGAAGAAGAAGAAGAAGAAGAAGAAGAAGAAGAAGAAGAAGAAGAAGAAGAAGAAGAAGAAGAAGAAGAAGATCTGAAGAAGAAGAAGAAGAAGAAGAAGAAGAAGAAGAAGAAGAAGAAGAAGAAGAAGAAGAAGAAGAAGAAGAAGAAGAAGAAGAAGAAGAAGAAGAAGAAGAAGAAGAAGAAGAAGAAGAAGAAGAAGAAGAAGAAGAAGAAGAAGAAGAAGAAGAAGAAGAAGAAGAAGAAGAAGAAGAAGAAAAAGAAGAACAAGAACAAGAACAAAAACAAGATAAGAATCTAAATAAGCAATTAAAATGTGAAAGAAGCTATTCAAGAAACGGCACAAGTCAGGAAGGATACTTTTTTTTAAAAACAAGGGAAGATGGGAACTCCTCAACCTGTTTGCTGGGAGAATTCCAACCAGCATAATATAGAGCAAACAGATCCACTCAAACTGTCCAGAGAACTTGAAACTTCACTCAAAACCATCCCAAAGAACAAATCCCCAGGACCAGATTGAGGTCACACTGGCAGCCATAAGAGCCTGCAGAAACACCAATGCACTGTCGCTGAATGGGGCGAATTTTCAATAGGGTCTGGAAGCTAAGGAAATGTCCAGAAGACTGGCAGAGAGCTATTTTTGTGACCCATTACGGAGAAAGAAAAGCAACAAGCTCGACCGCACAACGTACAAGGGCATTTCTGTGTTACGTCATGCAGGGAAAACATACAGGAACGTATTAAAACAGCCGATAAGACTTATCTTAGAGAAAAACTTGAGCGAAGCTCGTTTAGGATTCCGAAAGGGAAGAAGTGAAACATAATAATATACTGTATTCGCATTACGACAGCTATGCGAGCGAACCGTTGAACACGACAAGGAATCCGGTGTCGTCTCCGTAGATTAGAAGAAAGCTTACGACATAGTAAACCACACAAAACTCTGGAAACCATTTTAATAGTACAGCGTAAGAGGACAACTGTTACACAATGATACAGTTATTTAGACCACAAGTAAAAGCTAGGTAAAAATAAAAGAATGCAATACAGACTGGTTCAAAGTAAAATATGGAGTATGGCAGGGATACGTTTTTATCCCCCTCCTGTTTATAATCTTTATGGACACAATAACAAAAGACGTAAACCAAAGACCAGAAAGCGTCAATGAACTTCTATTCGCAGATAACCACTTTCTTATTCATCCAAAACAACAAAGCCTCCAAAACCACACTACCGGACTGAACAACAACTTGAAAGAATTTGGCTTGAAAATTAGCACATCAAAAATAGAAGTTATGAACATGAGCCGAAAACATATTCCCCAGAATACCCATGTCAAACACTATTTCCTATCAGCTTGCACTCTTTCTATCTCATCCAAACACCCCCAAGGATATAAAGAGACAGGATATCACTTCAGTATCTATACTTACATTATGATACAAGCCAGACCTAGATATTGAATAAAACCCATGGAAGCAAAATCACAGCATGCGAGATGAAAATATGTCTCCGCAAAACCCTTACAATCATAAGACAAGACAATCAGAGAGCTAAAGAAGTAAGAGCGGCTATTAGCACTGAGTCATGTCTGTATTTCATTTTAAAAAACAGAAACTATAATGGTTTGGCCACCTGTTACGCCAGCCAACATCGAGAGCCTAAAATATCCAGCACTCAGGCTGTAAAATAAGAAGTAAACCACACAAAATATTTTTTCGTTTTAGTAGAGGTTTTACGGCGCTCGCAACTGCATAAGGTCATATGAGCGCCAGAAGATTAGAGGTGTCACAAGAGAGTAACAAACATACAAAAAAAGAAAAAGGGGAGATAAGGACGATAGATGGTTGATAGGAAAGAAGGAGCAAACCACACCAGAGCACCCGCCAACCACCCACCACAAAATATGGATTGAGGGAGTCAAGGAAAACCTGATAAAATGTAATATCCCAATAGAAAGAGCTGCAGAGCTGCATAGAAAATCGCATCTCCTCTCTACGTTTAACGGTAAAAGAGGATGAAAAAGAACTTACTTTCTACTTCCTTACATGGTTGTAGAATAGACATTATTGCAGGAGGCACAATGGCATAGCTACCGTGGCGTCGGTGGCCTAGTGGTTAGGCTCTCGGACTCGCAACCGTAAGGTTGTGGGTTCGAATCCCGTCAGGGACCTGGCGTTGTGTCCTTGGGAAAGGCACTTTACACGAATTTTCCTCACTTCACCCAGGTGGGAATGGGTACCCGGCTATAGACAGCGAAAGATCTTGTCAGTTTGTTAGTGTTTGAGCGCTTAATCAGCTGCTTGCACTGTATGCTTCCCGGGAAGCTGAGAATGTTTTGGAGTGTTCTATGGTCTGCTGGGGTAATAATATAGTGTAAAGCGCATAGAGCCTGCTGTTGAGCGGGGATATGCGCTATACAAATGCTATCTATTTGTATTATTATTACCTCTCCCTCCTCTTCAGGATCCATGAAAAGGTCTGCTTGCTGATCGTGCCAGTTTTCAGCAGGTTGGATATTCTTCTGGTTTTTCCACGCAGGTTGCTGTCTCTCCCCGACCCTCTAGAGACACCAGCTTTCCATTGTGTGATGTGGTACCTTCATTTTCTCTGTAGTCGTTGATTCATTCTGTCAATGCTGACATGGCTGTTGGTGGATCTAAGTGCACAGTGCCGCCAATCTCAGCATTACCGGCCAGCTTATCTGCACGTTCATTGCCTTGAAATCCTGCACGGCCAGGGCTAACGGTCCATACAATCCTTGTGAGTCTGCTGCTAGGTATTGCTCTCGGCAGTCTGCATGCATCGTGTGTGTCTTCACTTTTTCGAGGGTACTCATCGAGTCGTTGACGAGGATGGCAGACTGAAACTCCATCGCCTTAATCCAGTTAGGGGCTTCTGGGATCGCTTTCATCTCCATGCACATTCTAGACGTGGTTATACTAGTGGCAGCAGACAGCTCTCTCTGTATGACCCCGTTTACACGGGCTCTGAAAGCCCATCCAGATTTGACTCAACGCTGTACTGAAACATCTGTGAAGTCGCCCTGTATATTGGTCTCCTCTGTCAGCGTCTCTACCTCAGCACTGGCTGCTCCCTCAAGCCGCTCTCGACATTCTCTGCCTAAGGTTGCTACCACTCGAGTATACTGCCCAAGTGTGTCAGTGACGCTGACCCACGCGCTTCCCCTTCCGATGTCTTGAATTTTACAGCATTTAGCCAAGGTCGTCGTTTCCTCATTCATCCGTTCAGTTCCTCTAAGCAGACGTGTGCATACAGTTTGAGATCTGTCAAAGAAACGGCAAAGATGATGAAAAAGTAAAGTAAAGTAAGTAAAGAAACCATCGTCATCATCCCCATCCTCTTCATTATCCTCGTCATTATCATCATCATCAGCAGCAGCACCATCATCATCATCATCATCATCATCATCATCATCATCATCATCATCATCATCACCTTACAAGTAAACACTCTTCCACGTTGACATCTTCTGTATGCTTTTCTCTAACAGATTCTACGAGTTCAGCTCTTGCTACACCTAGCCATGGGGTAGACATAGAAACCTCCCACAACCAGTTTCATGAGGGACTCACCAACCAGCTGATAATCAACTGTACTTTCACGCACGAACATGGCTCTAACTTCAGCACCATCTTGTCGCTGATACTATCCAAGACGGCTTCTGCTAACGCCTCTACCTACAGGTACTTTTATTAAATTAAGATATGTCTAATAGATTAATCAACGTCATGCGTTTCTATGTCTTCTATATGTATATAAATAATCTATTACATGAGGTATGGTGTTAGATCATAATAGTTGTAATTTTACAAGTTTGAGTACCAGGACCTGGCTGACTTTTTCAAATTTCTTTTCAACTCAGTTTTCTTCACAGGCAAATATCCAGAGGAGTGGACCAAGTCTAAGATATTTTATTATCATCAATGCCTTCCACCCCTGGCACGGTATAAGCCACACACAGGCTCATTCCATCTATCTCTGTATTTGGCCATCTGTCCCAGCTCGTTTCAAGTGAGCTTCATCTCTCTCGTGTCTCTTTTCACACATCTCCGCCATGTTTCCTGTGGCCTACCCCTGCCTCGTGCTCCCTGTGGGTTCCACTGCAGCGTCTGTCCTGTGATGTTTACGCTGGGCTTTCTGTAGGTGTGTCCCATCCAACACCACTTTTTTAGTCCCATTTCTACTTCTATATCTTTTTGTTCTATTCTTTCCCACAGCTCTTCATTTCTTATTTTATCATACCACCTAATTCTTAGGATATTTCTCAAACATTTGTTCATAAAAGTCTGGACTTTATTCAGTACTGTCTTTGTTGTCTTAAAAAGTTTCGCAGCCGTAGAGGAGCACAGACTTGACATGATGTTAAATTTGAACCAAAAAAAAGAAAACGTAAATGGTGTAAATAATTATAGGGGCATTAGTTTACTGAATCATCAGCATCATCATCACCATTGCCTTTCTCACCCTGCACCAGGGTATAGACATGGGACAATTACTTTCCAATTTTCTCTATCCTGGGCTAACCTCTTGATGCTATTCCATGTCTTTCCACCTTAATTCACATCAATTTCAGTAATTCTTTTCCATGTTGCACGCGATCTTCCCCTTGATCTTTTACCATGTGGAAAGGGAAGCGCATAGACTAAATAAATGTAATTTTGTGCTTTAAAAAAGTAAGACAAATACAGAAACAATTGCTTTCCTAAAACAGATACATTGCCTGACCTTCTGAAAGTATGTCCAATCCATTGCCACCGTTTTCTTCCTACCTCATCTCTGACTGGGACCTGTTTTGTTTTCCTTGACACTTCCTCGTTGATGACCATGTCTGTCCATCTATTCCTCGGTAACTGTTTTAGACACTTGTTCAAAAAAACCTGGATCTTCTCTATGCAAGTCTGTGATGCCTTCTATGTCTCATATCCATACAACAGGACTGATTTCACATTTGAATTGAAAATCCTCAGCTTTGTTCGAAGTGAGATACCTCTGGTCTTCCAAATCCTATCTAAAGATAAAAGCTGCCTGTGCTTTTCCAATGCGGGACTTTATTTCAGCACCTGTTACTCCCTCTCTGTGTCAATTTTACTTCCAAGATAGCAGAAGGATTCAACGTCTTCTAGTACATTTCCTTCTAGTTCCTGCAGTTTACTAAATGTTCTTGATAAATTGTTTCAAATCATAGTGAATAAAAGAATACAACAATGGTGTGATGAAGGTAACCTCATCCCTGAACCCCAGGCCTGTTTTAGACGAAACTATTCTACCATAGATAATATATTTTCGCTCCAATCTTTAGTCCAAAAATGTATCTCCAAACCTGGCACAAGATTCTATGTATGTTTTTTTGACTTTTTAGAAGCGTTTGATTGGGTTGACAGAGAAAAGCGAGCGTTAGGACAGTATTACGAAGTCCTAGCTGTTCTGGACCAATATATGCTATTTTGAAAAAATATGTATCAAAGTGTTGTTTCGTCTGTTAAAGTCTGCATAGAAGAACGAAGATCCATGGAATGTTATATATCTGAATCCTTCCAATGCACATCAGGTGTCAAACAAAGCAGCATACATAGCACAATGTTATTCTCTGTGTTTATATCTCAACTCGAAAAACACCTTTCACAATCAAATACCCATGCTGTACAGGTATTGCCCAATTAAAATGATGGTATTTTATATTTAATGTATTCTGATGACGACTCATCATCATCATCATCATCATCATCATCATCATCATCATCATCATCATCATCACGATCATTGTTGTTAGTATTAGAAGGTAAAAGAAGACTTGCGTATTTGAAATTTTACTTTATAAAGCATATTATTTTTGAAGGTCTGGCTTTTTGGTCTTCATCAGTATAACACTATAATCATCATCATCATCATAATCATCATCATCATTAGTAGCAGTTGCAGCTGCAACAATAATAATAATAATAACAACAACAACAACAACAACAACAGCAACAACAGCAACAACAACAACAACAAAAACAACAGAACAACAACAATAACAACAACAACAACAACAACAACAACAACAACAGCAAAAGAATCACCATCACCGGCGATATCTGTGATGTTACAAGAAGGCATTTCGCCGTCTCATAAAGAAAACCTGAGTGTGAATCCCGTTTGAGGATACGATCTTTCTGCTAGAACGTTGTTTCCCTCTCAACCTCGGTTGACCAATTAAAAACTGAGGTATCGAAGGATGCTTAAAAACAATTAATAGAATGTTGAATTGTTAATAAAGATAGCATTTGTATAGCGCATAGTCACGCTCAACAGCAAGCTCTATGCTCTTCACAATCTATACTATTACCCCATCAGATCTGAAAGCATTTCAGAAACTAACTCAACTTCCTGGGAAGCATACAGTGCAAGCAGCTATTTATAGGAGCTAAAACACTCACGATTACGAGTCCGGTAGCCTAACCACTAGGCCCGAAGTGAACGTTCCTCCTTTTCAATAGGGCCCCAGGTCTAAGTTTAGTATTGTGGGTGGTTAGCGGGTGCTCTGGTGTGGTTTGCTCCTTCTTTCTGATCAGACATCTATCGTCCACATAACTCTTCCAAATAACTGTTACGTTCTCATACATTCTCTAATCGTCGGCACATAGATTACCTAATCTATTGCAATGCCGCAACGAAACTCTTACGAAATCTAAACAAACAAAAGCGATTGGTCCTCAACAGTATTTCCGTAATAAGTATACTATACTGTCTCTCTTTCAGAGAAGTTGCTTCCATTACGGCGTTTTCGAACGATAAAGTGGACGCAAAAGACACGATGGGAGCACAAGTGACTGGTCACCACAGAGTTGATGCTTATTCCTTCATCGCTCTAGAGGTACAGTACATGGATTGTCCGTCAATATTTTCTGAAGTGTTTCTGTTTCCGGAAAACAATTGTTTCTGTATAATATGTCATACTGTTTTCCAGCATTTAATTACCATTATTCAGTCAATGCGCTTCCTTTCACTCAAACAAACAAAACAAACAAACTTCATAAAGGTTTCTACTAATTCCTATACTTTTCCACCTATTCCTGCGGATATTTTGTCCCCTCCCCCCCCCCCCCCAAATGGATATACTCATTCAGCTAAGTAGAAGACAACTGCATGTACATACGTCAGGCTCACTATATAGACATAAGAGACGGCAGTTTACCCATGTTTGACGCAAAGGTTTTTCAATACCGGCTCCCCCTCAAATCCGTGCATTAATGTCTCGTCCCCCCTCCCCCCCTCTCTCTCTGTCTCTCTCTCTCTCTCTCTCTCTCTCTCTCTCTCTCTCTCTCTCTCTCTCTCTCTCTTTCCCCCTCTCTCTCTCTTTCTCAATCTCTCTCGTTCTTTCGCTTTCTCATTCTCTCTCTCTCTCGTTCTCTCTCTCTCACTGTCTCTCTCTCTCACTCTCTCTCTCTCCCTCTCTCTCTCTCTTTCACACAAACTCTCTATCTATCTATCTATCTATCTATCTATCTATCTATCTATCTATCTATCTATCTATTTATCTATCTATCTCAACTGCATATAGTGAACGATATGGTTTAGACTTTTCAGTTCCAACTTTACTTGATTTCCCTGCTTTTCTGCCCGTATTTTCTCTTCCGTCCCCCCCCCCCTTCCCGTCCAGTGGACACACCCAACACACCAGGTAGAAGGAAAGTACAGGTGTCAGGCTAACGGAATGGACAATGGTGGTCACCCGCTGTCTGTCTGGGCCGACACAGTGGTAGAAGAAATACCGTAGGTTCTTATAGGATGTTATATAGACGGTATTTGATGTTGTTGTTGTTGTTGTTGTTGTTGTTGTTGTTGTTGCTGTTGTTGTTGTAGTTCTTCTTCTTCTTCTTGTTCTTCTTCTTCTTCTTCTTCTTCTTCTTCTTCTTCTTCTTCTTCTTCTTCTTCTGCTTTCTCTGCTCAATAGTACTGTTACTACTGTCAGAACTGTGTAATTCTAAGGTTGACAAAAACGACAAGACGATTCGAAAGAGCACTAGAATAATTCATTGTTGCTACGGCAGCATGAACAACAACACCAGCAACAACAACAATAACAACAACAACAACAACAACAATAACAACAAAAACAATAACACCACCAACAATAATAATAACAACAACAACACCAAGAACAAAAACGACAACGACGACGACGATAACAATGATGACGACAAACGACCAAAGTCCAGAAATCGATAATGTTTAACGTTTTTCTTTTACTCGTACTCAAGATAATATTTCAAAGAAAACTTGTTTTGGACTTTCTTTATAAGAAGGAAATAAATATATTATAAGGAACTAATTTCTAGTCTTTACTTATTTACTTTATCCGTCCTCTTGTACCTCTAGGGCGTCAAGGGGATAAAGAGCTTCCTGTCTCTAACAAGTTTGATGGCCTGGCTGGGTGGGATATTGAATGTTCACACCCTTGCTCCAGGTTTTTCTTGGTCTTCCTCTTGCTTTGTACCCTGATACTTTCCTGTAGTAGGCTTTACTGGCAAGCTGGTTAGGTGCCATACGTGTGAGATGTCCAAACCACCTGATTGTTTGCCTTCGGATGTAGTGGAGGACAGGTGATGTTCCCACCATTTCTCTGATCTTGTTGTTTCTGACCATGTCCCGTCTGGTTTTATTGACGGCTCCCCTTAGACATCTCATTTCGCAGGTGGTTATGTTACGTTCCAGACTTTTTGTCTGGGTCCATGTCTGGCACTGGTAGGTCAAGGTAGGGATGGCGATAGAGTTAATGAGCTTGACTTTGGTCTCAATGGGGATGTTAGGATGTTTGAAGAGTGGGGCAAGCTGGTAGCTGACGCTGTTAGCCTTTTGTACTCTCGTCTCAATTTCTCTGTTGAGACGTCCGTCTTCTGAAAAGATGCTACCAAGATATTTCAACTCGCTGACTTGTTTCAGCGGATTTCCATCGATGGTGACGCTAAGGTTGCCACGTGTTCTGCTGATTTTCATCGTCTCTCTTTTGCTTTTACTGATCTTCATGTTGAGTTTTTCACATTGTGTATTCAGCCTGTCTGTGAGCTCTTGAAGTTGCTCTTCTTTCTTATATGCCAGGCTTTGATCGTCCGCAAACTGCATCTCATTCAGGTCTATCGTGTTGGGGTTTGCTTCTTTTATAAGTTTGTCCATGTATATTATGAATAGTAGCGGTGATAACACACACCCTTGTCTCACTTTAGATGACTCGTCAAACCAGTCTGTGAATCCGTTTTTGGTGCGGACTGTGCTCATACTGTTGGTGTAGATGGCTCTGATGTTGTCCAACAGTTGTCTCCTGATGCTGTACTCTTCAAGTGTTTGCCACAGTTTATTTCTATCTACTCTATCAAATGCTTTTTCCTGGTCTACAAACACGATTTCTAGTCTAAATGTTAAAAACAATGTTTCAAGTATAGGGTGATCCAAAATGATTATTAAACTTTACATCCTATGTACTAGATCTATAGAATGCTGTACGTAGGAACAGATCATATAATTCATTCAAAAGGAATTTATTTGACTTAAAATTCGTGAGGAAAACTAATATTTGAAAACAAAAATGTCTTTAAAAAAACAAACCCATCAACGCAAAAATGCACCAATTTAAAATATGTTGTAAGGAAAGTCATGAAATAACTGTTTTAGTTTGTGCGTTTTTATCTATTTTTAAATGTTTCCATCCCTGTAATATATGAACAAAATATCTTTTTCTCTTAGAGAGTTAACAAATATTTGTGAAATTCTGGAATTCCTAAAACCAGTGCTCTATTATGTCCTCCTTTGAACTCGACATATTCTACCGCGTCGTTCGTACTGTTCAGTGATGGCCAAACACCTAAGGACCTACCGAACAATGAGTACTGAAGACACATGCACACCTTACAGTATGGGGCTGTTTCTAGACCCAATATTGTGCATGGATGGGGTTGCCCAATAGACAATATTTGTGGAGTTAACATACATGTGAATACAGGTATGGGCTTTGCCAATGAACCAAATGACATCGAGGAAATGTTAACTTTTTTAAAGACGATCGAGAAATCATAAACTTAATATTGCTCTCCTTTGATCCATATCAAATTCGAGAGCAGGAAAATGGTACAGTCGTTGATGAAGATCTGCGTTGAGAATGTGGACCTTTGAGATATAGGAAATTCCTAGCGGCAGACAACATCAAAGGACAGAGGTCTCATGGGACTCATCTACTAAATTCTGCACATTGGTGACGTTTAAAGGAGTGCGAATATTGTGTGTGTGTGTGTGTGTGTGTGTGTGTGTGTGTGTGTGTGTGTGTGTGTGTGTGTGTGTATGTGTGTGTATGTGTGTGTGCGCGCGTGTGAGCGTGTGACCTGAAGACTTCATTTTGTCTGGGAAATTTTAGTTCTGATTCTCTACAGGTCCTAACTGATGGAACATTTCCACCCATTGCCGGTCCTATAAGAGACGGACGTTAAACTAGGAGGTCCCGCCTCTTAAATAACCTAACAGTGTTGATAAGGGTGTTAAATCTATACCATTTCATCGTTTATTCACCACCCATAGCCTCAAAAGGTCTTAAGGGTAATTTAACCTTTCTTCCGTACCGTGTGGGAAACTTCCGAAACTAGTTGTTGGCGAAATCATTTCCAATACAAAAATTTCTCTGTTCTTTATTAATCTTAACCATGATCTCAACAGGAAAAGTAACCTCAGAATAGCAATATTCTGTTGCTTTTTTATACTATTGTACCTTGCAATATGGCGCAATCGTTAGGACTTTTAATGGTACGCCAAATTTGAGCTATAGCGTCATGCTGCAAAAATGAGGACCTAGCTGAAAATGGGTTGCTTTTTAAGTGATATGTAGAGCAAAACTATTTTGTGGCTTTATCTTAAAATGAACATCAGCCGATTTCCTTTTGACTTCTAAATGGTGTGTATAAATCTTAAACACACAGCTTTAGTGTGGAGAAATACATTCACAAAAAAGTTGTAAATTTGTTTTGTTTGGGGTTTTTTTGGATCACCCTGTACACGGAACTACCATAATATGAATGAAAAATTATTCTGATATTGGATTAAGCAAATAAACTTCCTTTTTTTCTTAGAATCGGCTTTGACATGGTTCTTGACAAGTTAAAGGAAATGGATACAAAGATACAAGAACTCGACACAAAGGGCAAGGAACTGGATTCAAAGATAGACGCAGTAGAAGCAAAGGACAAAGAACTGGATTCAAAGATAAATGCAGTAGATGTCAAGGAGAACAAAACAGACGCAAAGATAAAAGCAATAGAAGCGAGGGAACAAGAAATGAACTCCAAACTGAACGACCTCAGAACTCGTGTGGAAAACTCCAAAGACGCCATAATTTCCACAACCACTAGCTATCGCGGCCACAACTACTTACTCTCTAAACCAATACTGGTTAACGTACATGAAGCCAATCGTCTGTGCCGGCTCTATGGCGGGTATTTGGCGGAGATCAACGACAAGCAAGAGTTCCAGCACCTTGCGGACTTCTCCAACTCTTCTGTGTCAGGTTCTGTTTCTACTGGCGTCATGTTGGGTGCTACAGACGAGGGTCATGAAGGGAGGTGGACATTTCTCACTTCTGGTGGCAATATGACGTCATGTGTGTGGGATGACCCACAGCCAAATGGTGGAGCAATAGAAAACTGTTTGTATTTATCTACAGGCACGAAGAAAATGTTTGACGATGCCTGTCTGAAATACTCTTCATCTTGGTCAGTAAGGTTCTTGTGCGAAGTGAACGCTTACATTTTGAAAATCTCGGAAAATGCCCCGGGCAAATGAAATAAAATTCGACTGCTTAATGTCAATGTGGCTTTCGTCTATTGGGATTGTTTTTCAGTAAATTGTGTCAGTAAAACATTGTTTGACCTCTTTATTTCCCTGTATTAGTTACAAGAGTGGCTTTGCCTTGGCAATGAGTAGTCGAAATAAATGAGCACTACAGATCTTATATAATGCCAAAACGTGTCATGACGAAAAAGAATAGGGTGCTCGTAAATTGTGGGATAATAGAGTTATTGTTAACATTTTAAAGCTTGTTCATTTGTTTTTCTTGTGATGAAAGAAATGCCAAACTTCTAGAACAGAAACGGAGATGTTTACAGAGATAGCAATGATAAT
>NW_004797341.1:1756553-1768062 GCF_000002075.1 Aplysia californica
ATGATGATGATGATGATGATGATGATGATGATGATGATGATGATGATGATGATGATGATGATGAGGATGATGATGATGATGATGATGATGATGATGCTGGTATGAAAAAGTATGTCTGTGCATCTAGAGAAGAACAGTTCAACAACAGTCGATGACGATTTAATTTAATGTGTTGCAGAGAGAATGAACAAAGATAAAAAAACAAGAGGACAAACAAACCAAAAAAAAACACACTGGCACACACACATATATACACGTCCGTGCACACACATACACAAACACACACACACATACACACACACACACACACGCACACACACACACACACACACACACACACACACTCACACGTATATGCCTCGATGCTCTCCCTTCGCTCTCCATAAAAACGTGGCTGCTATGCTTGCTCACAATGGTCAGTCAAATGATGGATAAAACACTTGTCTCTCTATAGGCGAGTCCACGTGGCACCTTTTCCTAATACCCTTCATTTGAGCCAAATAGAACTCTTCTTGGCGAGCCCAGAAGTGAGCTGAAGAACACAGTCTATGATATTATTACGAATATAATACAAGTACAGTGTGATAATCCCCCCCACCCCCAACCCACCCTCCCAAAAAACAACAACAAACAAACAAAAAAATCTCTACAACTTTTTGTCTGAATATCTTGCACAAAATTTGCACTAGAATATTGTAATTTGGAACAGATGTAATTCATTCAAGAGGAATTTGTTTGACTTACAAGTCGTTAAGAAGAAACTTGTTTTCGAAAACAGAAATGACTTTTATAAAAACCATCTATAAACTCAAAATGCACCAATTTAAAAGATCTTGTAATTTGAGGAGAGTCATATTATTATGATTGGTTTGTTTTTTTCCCTTTGCTTTTCTTTTTTAAAATCAAATTTTCTATCCCTGTAACATTCAAACAATAATATGTCTTTTCTCTTACAGAGTTAAAAAAAAACAAATTATAATTCTGGAATTCCTAGAACTAATGCTCCTTATGTCCTCCTGTGGACTCGTCATATTATGTTAATGCGTCGTTCATAAAGTTAAGTGGTGGCCAAACACAAGGATCCACCCAACCATGAGTACTCAAAGTTACACATACTGTACACCTTACAGTATAGTTTTACTTCTAGAGACAGTGGGGTGGCGGGTGAGGTTTCCCAAATAGGCATTTGTGGAGTTACCATATTATTATTCTGAAATGTGAGTATGATCGAGTTTTGCCAAGGAATCAAATGTCAAAGAGGAAATGCTCACGGTTTTCAAGACGACCGCGGAATCATGAACACATTGCTATCCTCTGATTCCTGCCAGCTTCGCGAACAGGAAAAATGGTATTGTCGTAGGTGAAGATCTGCCTCGAAAATGCGGACTGTTGAGATGTAGGAAGGTCCTTGTTGCAGACATCGTCTACGGACAGACGTCTCATGTGGCTCATCTTCCGTAGTCTGCAACCCGGTGACGTTTAAAGGGGGTGCGAAAGGTGTGTGTTTGATCTGGAGTTTTGTTTTCATGATTTTTTATTCTGGTTCTCTACAGGTCTTTACTGATGGACCATTTCCAACCTTGACCAAAAAGACGGCATTAAGGGCAATTTAAAAGTGTTACCGGGCCGTGTCTTTTGCAAAACTTACGAAATAAGTCGGCTGTGAGGAAATGTTCAATACAAAAAGCTCTCTGCATGTTACTAATCTTAACCATGATCTCAGCAGGCAAAGAAAACTTAAGCAAAACTATTTGGAAACTTCAGTTGGCCTGGCAGACCACTGTAGCTTTCAATATGGCACTATCGTTGGGACTTTTAATGGCAGGCCTAGGCCTAATGCGAAGTTGTGCGTCATGCTATCTTCCACACATTAGATCCAAGATGAGGTCATCGATTGTCCGTTGCAATCTCGGATGGTAAGGAAAGTTCTCGGAAGCCAGGGTCAAGTCCCAGGTCCGCAAGTAGATAACTCTGTCTCTCAAGGGCCTATACTCTTGGACGAGAAGTTCTTCCATGAATCTTGCGAGGCCGTCTCCAGCCACATAGTGTTTGTCCCAGCCCACATAGGTCACGTGAGGACCCTGCGAGAGGCAGAATTATACATTGGTGTCATTGTGGGAAACAGTGGATACAGGAATTAATCAAACAATCGTTTTAAATGATGAAATGGTATAGGTTTGATGCCCTTATCCACACTGGAACGTTATATAAGAGGTGGGACCTCCGAGTTCAATGTCCATCTTCGAAAGGACCGAATTAAACATGAATGAATGAATGAATGAATGAATGAATGAATGAATGAATGAATGAATGAATGAAAGAATGAAAAGACAAAGCTGGGGATAAATTATCACTCCATATTCATGCTACACCAGGAACCTATGAGGGTCAAAATTATACATTTTAGGGCATCATATGGATCAGTGAGCAATGAATTAATGAATTGATGAATGAATGATGTTAGAGAAAAAAGAGGGGATTGAGAGATACATGATCCCTCCACCCTCACGCCACATGAGTGTCCAGAGTTGGATATAATTTACATTTTTGGCACCGTAGCAATTAGTGAAATGATTTTTTTAAAATTTGGTAATTAAACCTGTATGTATTTACACAAACAAAAACCTGTATGTACCTATGAGAGTATAAAAGCTAAAACTTGTATATACCTATGAACCTACCACAACTAAAACCTGTATGTACCTATGTATTTACTAAAACTAAAACCTGTATGTACCTATATATTTACTAAAACTAAAACCTGTATGTACCTATGTGCCTACAAAAACTAAAACCTGTATATACCTATGGGCATACTAAAACCACTGATAAAAACATATACCTATGTAGGCTACATACAAAATCTAAAACTTCTATGTACCTATGTACCTACTAAAACTAAAATCGGTATATACCTATTTACCTGCAAAAACTAAAACCTGTATGCACCTAGACTATGTGCCTACAAAAAACAACAACCTGTAAGTACCTTCCAGAACTAAAACCTGTATGTACTATCTTTACTGAATCCTGGATATTTCTCACCTGTATATACCAACCAAAACTGAAAGCTGTAAGTACCTCCTGCATTTACTAAAACCTGCATGTTCCTACCTTCAGTAAAACCTGTACTATCTTAACTGAAATCTCATTGTACTAACTTACATAAGCTTGCATTTTTCTACCTTTAATAAAACCTGTATGTGCCTACTTTTAGTAAAAACCTATTTGTTCCTACCCGAACTAAAACCTTATGTTCCCTCCCTATATAGTATAAAAACCTGTATATGATACTACGTGAACTAAAATGTGTATCTTCTTACCTTCAGTAAAACCTGTACTACCTGAACTGAAACATTTATGTACTAAGTATACTAAAAACATGTATGTTCAACCTACCTTTAGTAAAAACCTGTATTATACTACATTTACTAAAGCCTGGGTATTCATACCTTTACTAAAACCTGTATGTTTCTACCTATACTAGATCCTGTATGCTCCTACCTTTAGTCAAAACCTGTTTTATACAACATTTACTTAAAATTTGGGTATTCCTACATGTACTAAAACCTGTATGTTCAGACCTTTAGTAAAACCTGTATAAACTACCTTCAGTAAAACCTGTATAACAAACTACCTTTACTAAATCCTGTATGTCCCTAGCTTTACTAAAACCTGTACTATATCTTCACTAAAACCTGTACGTACCTACCTATACTAAAACCTGTAGGTTCCTACCTTTAGTAAAACTTGTATAAACTACATTTACCAAAACCTCTATGCACCTACCTTCACTAAAACCTGTACGTAACTACATGCACTAAAACCTGTATGTTCTTACCTTTTCAAAAACCTATATTATACCTGCACTAAAACCTGCATGTACCTACCTACAATAAAACCTGTACTATACCTACACTAAAACCTGTACTATACCTTCATTAAAACCTGTACTATACCTGCACTAAAACCTGTACTATACCTTCATTAATACCTGTACTATACCTGCACTAAAACCTGTACTATACCAACACTAAAACCTGTTCTATACCTACACTAAAACCTGTACTATACCTGCACTAAAACCTGTTCTATACTTACACTAAAAACCTTTACTATACCTTCACCAAAACCTGTACTATACCTGCACTAAAACTTGTATGTACCCACCTTCACTAAAACCTGTACTATACCATCACTAAAACCTGCATGTACCTACCTGCACTAAAACCTGAACGTTTGGGTTCCTGTCCAGCAATCTGGCCACAGCGTCCCTGGAGGCGATGACCATGTTATGGAAGGCAGTCACGTGATGCATGGTCAGGTGGAAGTAATGGTGTAGCACCAGCAGAACACGACCTGGGGTTTTGGCGGGAATTGAATCGATCACGTGAGAGGATGGTATGATCTGAGTACCCAGCAAAGTCCACACACCCTGGGAATGAGGTAAAAGATAATAATAGTAATAGTATTAAAACTAATAATCGTAATTTTAATTTTGATAATAATAATAATAATAATAATAATAATAATAATAATAATAATAATAATAATAATATTAATGATAATAACAATAATAATGGTACTACATGTACTACTACTACTACTACTACTACTACTACTACTACTACTACTACTACTACTACTACTACTACTAATGATGATAATAAAAATAATAATAATACTATAATAATAATGATGATGATGATAAAAATGATAATGTCAATACAAAACAACAACAAAATAATAGTAATAATAAAATATTAATAATAATAACGATAGTAATTAATAATAATAACAATAATAATAATGATAATAATAACAATAATAATAATAATAATAATAATAATAATATTAATAATAATAATAATAATAAGATAAGATAAGATACATCTTTATTGTCCAGATCCTGGCACATTGGTTTGGTGTTTCACCACGTACACACATACACACACACACACACACACACACACACACACGCACACATACACACACACACACACACACACACACACACACACACACATCACACAAAAACACATACACAAACATACATCCACGCGCAGGCTCGAAGTTACATGCATAATGTAGATTAATAGTAAAAAAAAAAACAATAATAATTTAAAGCTAGATACATACTCAATATTCTGACTGTAACTCTATGTTATTCTGATGCATGCTCCAAGGTCATATAAATACTTGTAACATGATGTTTAAAATGGAAGAATTTTGATGGATGAAGGTAAAAATTACATTTTGTATCTTTTTTTGTTAAAGATAGGAAGCCTTGGTCTTTTACTTCTGATTTAATTTTTTTTAAACTGATAAAGGGATGTTTATTGTCAAAAAAGATGGAAACAATTTTTTGTGTGTGCTAACTGTAATGTACAATTCCTCCAAGGAGGAGATTCATTTGAAATTTTTGCAAGCTTTCCGTATTAACTGATTTAATTTTTCTCTATCTTGTCGTCTTGTGTTCACGACCCATGTTGTTATACAGAAACTGATCATACTTTCTATGGTTGAATAGTATAATATGAACATCGATGTCTTATCAACTTTAAAATACATGAACTTTTTTCGAAAAAAAAAGTATTTTGTTCACTTTTTTATGCAGGAGAGAAGTGTGGACAGGCCAGTTGAGTTTGTTGTCTGTTGTAACATTCGAATACTTGTAATCTGACACTTGCTCGACGTTTTCAGTTTTAATTTTGAGTGGCTGCAGGGGCAGTTTCTGTTTTCTAAAGTCAACAAGTTCTATGGCTTTTTTTTACACAATTAAAAGCAGCTTATGATTTGCTCACTATATTATTTTTTTTATAGAAAAGTTTAGTTCTAAATTCCAGTATGCCGTTTTGTTATAATCAGCCTGAATGAGCCGAATTATGGTGGAATTATCTGCAAATTTGATCAACTTGATGATTGTTATTTTTGTTTATTCGGCAATCGTTCGTGTGTAGTGTGAATAAAACAGGGGACAAAGCACATCCTTGAGGGGCCCCGGTATTTGTTGCGATGTGTGTCGATGAAGAATGTTTTAATTTCACATACTGGATTCGGTTGGTAAGAAAAGTCCCTATCCATGATAGTAATTTGAGGTTGATACCTATGTTTTCTAATTTCTTTAAAAGAATAGCTGGCTGGATAGTATTAAAGGCTGAAGAAAAATAAACAAATAGGATCCTACAGTATGTTTTTGGCTTGTCTAAGTGTCTATACGTTTTCAAAAAATAGTAGAATGA
This sequence comes from Aplysia californica, assembly GCF_000002075.1. Lineage (NCBI taxonomy): Eukaryota > Metazoa > Mollusca > Gastropoda > Aplysiida > Aplysiidae > Aplysia > Aplysia californica. The sequence continues at coordinate 1,762,796 of NW_004797341.1, forward strand.
CGTCTTTCACACTTCTCCCATGACGATATGCAAATTTCAGAGGGTTCTGGACAGGTTCTATGTACGTTCGTAGTCTTTTTTAGCTCATTTTAAAGACATTTTATAACCAGGGATGTTAAGGCTATTGGTCTTAGGCCATTCATTTCTGTAATCTTTTCTTTCTATTTCCAAATAGTGGGAATATACGATAATAATAATAATAATAATAATAATAATAATAATAATAATAATAATAATAATAATAATAATAATAATAATAATAATAATAATAATAATAATAATAATAATAATAAATAGTATAAAGGACGATAATGATGATGGTGATGACAATACAAAACTCCATACCATGGAGACAGTGAAGGGGCTGGCGTGGGGGTCCCACCTGGAGAAGAAGTTTATGGAGGGTTTGGAGCATTCGAGCGGAGAATGCCAGGCAGGGATCGTTTGTTTGATGCGCTGGACGGCGTTGATTAGTTTGCACCAGCTGTTGTAGTGATGGCGAGAATTGGAGTCCCCGAGAACGTAGAGCTGAGGAGGGTGAGAATCACTGATATTTATTAAAACAACAACAGCAACAACAACAACAAAAATAATGATCATGATAATAATAATTTTTAAAAATAATTGTAATAATGGTGATAATACTACTACTACTACTACTACTACTACTACTACTACTACTACTACTACTACTACAACGACGACTACTACTACTACTACTACTACTACTACTAATAATAATAATAATATGATTAAGACATGATTTCATCCAGCACTGACTTTGTTGTCTTCCAAGTATTGCAGCCGTAGAGAGGCACAGACTTGACATTGAAATTAAAGAGTCGAATCTTGGTTCGCAGTGAGATGCTGCTTGCATTCCAGACTTTTGATAAATCCTTGAATGACTACCTTGCTTTTATCAGTTCTTGCTTCTACATCTGCCTCCAAGGTAGGAAAAGGAGTCCACTTCTTCCAGGGATGTGTCTTCCACTGTCACAGCAGTGCTTGAAACTTTTCCTAGCTTCACTACTTTTGACTTACCCGGGTTTATATGTAGGCCAACACTCCTTGATAGCTTGTTGAGTTCCTTGGTTTTTTCTTGCATCTGAGCATGTGTGTGAGAGAGCAGTGCAAGATCATCGGCAAAGTCCAAGTCGTCCAGCTGCTGCCAAGGGATCAACTTCAGTATTCCATTGCGCTTGCCTTTGGTGGCTTCTTTCCTGACCCAGTCAATTGCCAGTATGAAAAGAAAAGGCGAGAGCAAGCATCCTTGTCGCACTCCTGTCTGTACCTGGAATGGTTCTGAGAGTTGTCCTTCGTGGAGGACTTGACAATTTGTTCCATCATAAGTGGCCTTCACAAGCTTTATGATTTTCTCAGGTATTCCAAAATGCCGCATGAGTTTCCACAGAGTTTCCTTGTCCATGCTGTCAAATGCCTTTTCATAATTCTATTCAAGCTATAGCTCAACAATGCTGCGCAGAGTAGCGATCTGGTCCACACATGGTCGGTTCTTGCGAAATCCTGTCTGGTTTCCTCGGAGCTTCTCGTCTGTTGCCATCTTGATTCTGTCCAGTTGTCAAAAATTGAGCAAAAGGCTTAGGAATATCCGTTTAAAAAAATCGATTTCATTATTTTTACGAGAGTCTTGTTTTACCACGTTGCCACACATTATTTGTTTTATCGTATCTTATTCAGAATGACGTAATCGCCAAAAAGACACGTGGATCATCAAAGACACAAACCGTTAAATTCTGGAAACAGTTTCGTGACCGAGCTCTCTGACACGAGAGAAAGTTCCACTTGTCGTTGAAGAGAAATCCGTTGGGAGACTGCCTTGTCCAGGTCTGGTTGGGTTGTATTTTGTGGCACGGAATTGTGGGAAGGGTGAAGGCTCCAGGCGGTTTACCTGAGGAATGAAACAAAAAATTAAGAACATAATTTTTTAAAAAGAAGAAGAAGAAGAAGAAGAAGAAGAAGAAGAAGAAGAAGAGGAAGAAGAAGAAGAAGAAGAAGAAGAAGAAGAAGAAGAAGAAGAAGAAGAAGAAAAAGAAGAGCAACAACAACAACAACAACAACAACAACAACAACAACAACAACGATAATAACAGTAATAATGATATTCATAATGAAATTAAAAGTAATAACAATAATAATTAAAAATATATAGTAAGTTATTACTTATACTATAACTAATAATAATACCCTTAATTTTGATGATAACAAGGATCATACTACTACTACTACTACTACTACTACTACTACTACTACTACTACTACTACTACTACTACTATTACTACTACTACTACTACTACTATTACCTCTAATTATAATAATGATAGTAATAGTATTATAATTATTAACGCTACAGCATGTTTTATGCGCTTTATAGACCTGTGAAGCATACAATGCAAGCCGAGTACCCTTTCCCACCTGGGTGAGGTAAGGAAAATTCGCTCAAATCGCTTTTTCTCAAGATGGCGTCAGTGGCCTAGTGGTTAGGATACTGGGCTCGTAATCGCGAGGTTGTGGGTTCGGGGGTTCGAGCCCGGGCCCGACGTTGTGTCCTTGGAAAAGGCACTTTACACAAATTTTCCTCACTTCATCAGGGTGCGAATGGGTACCCAGCCATAGACAGCGAACGATCTTGTCAGTATATTAGTGCTTTTGCGTCTATAAATGGCCGCTTGCACTGTATGCTTCCCAGGAAGTTGAGATTGTTTCAGAATGCTCTCAGGTCCTCTGGGGTTTTAGTATAGATTGTGAAGCTGTTGAGTGGGGATTTGCGATATACAAATGCTATCTATTATTTTTATAAAGGACACAACGCCGGGTCGCTGGTTGGATTTGATCACACCTTAGGAAAGCGAGCCCGAGAGCCTAACCATGACCAGCACTCGAGGTATTAATCACAAAGTGAAAAGTAGAAACATACAATATTTTGGTCACAAAGACCACCAGCAGATCATTAGGAAAGAAACTCAAAGGCAAGACGTGGGACAAAAGGGTTAAGGGTGGACAAGGAACAATGTGGACCGACAACATCAAGACATGGACGGGCCTAAGCATGACAGAGTGTATGACGGCAGCTAGTGACTGTATACAACGGCGGGTCATAGCACGTGAAACTCTGAGCCAGAGATGATACCTCTATCTATCTATCTATCTATCTATCTATCTATCTATCTATCTATCTATCTATCTATCCGCTAGCGACCGTAAACAATAGCGGGTCATCCCAGGTCAACCTCTGAGCCAGAGATGATATCTCCGGGTATTATCCATGTGTTAATAATGAGATATATCGGTGAACTACAGTCGAAATTGTTCAAGACATCCCCCCGTTGACGTGTCGAGGAGATAAGTGATTGTCTGAGACAGGTGGGTGTCCTATACAGGGCCATCATCATCATCATCATGTGCCAGATCTGGGACAGACATCGGTGATATTGGTTCTCAATTCATTCCTTTGCCCGGATGCTCTCAAATAAGCTACGATTCCCTGATCTTTCCCTGTTACCCATTTGTTTAGGTTCCCCGAATAGCTTGTTCTGGGCCTACGCCTGCCTCGTTGGCCTTCGGTTTTGAAAGTGAGAGCTAGATGTTCAAGACCCGTATGTCTATTCAGGTGTCCCAAATTGTTCAACATTGAGCGTCCCATTTGGGCTTCATCACGTACTACCTCATTTGATTTCTTTTCTTTCCACGATACTCTTAGCAGTCTCCTAAGAAACCACATTTATGTTGCTTCTATTTTATTTTCAGTCTTTAGTGATTGTCCAGCATCCACAGCCATATAGAAGGGTTGACCATACATAGCATTTCAGAACTTTCATTTTGGTGGTCACTGAGAGGAGTCTATTTTTCAGGATTGGGCTCATTTTATTGAAAGTAGCCTTAGCCATTGTAATTCTCCGTTTTATTACAGTGGAACTTTAGGCATCAGATGTTACCATATATCCTAGATATTTAAACTGTTGGACTTGTTTGATTTTTTAACCAGTACTAATGAGATTACAACTAGGATTTGCAACTTTTTTATATTTCCATGCATTCTCTTTTTTTCTTACATTCAACGCTAACCCTTAACGTTCACTTTCTGTTACAACAGTATCTAGAAGTTATTGAAGGTCCGTACCTGAGCCTGCCATTAAAAGTGTGTCATCTGCATACCTGATGTTATTAATATTTTCTCCGCTCACTTTGAGAACTGGACATTCTTTATGTTTCTAAGGATTGTTTCACTGTACATGTTAAAGAGGTCTGGTGACATAACACATCCTTGCCTCACTCCTCGCCTGATCCTCTTATATTCACTGTATTCTCCATTAATTCGTACAGTAGCATTTTCGCCCCAGTACAAATTCCTCATAATTCTTATATCTTTTCCATTTATGTTTAGCTTTTCCAGGATTTTAAATAGCTTATCATGTCTAACTTAATACATTTTTTTAAATACGAGGGGCAAAGTTGGAAGTGGCCCTTTGCAAAGGTGATTATCTTACACAGGTGACCGTTAAAGCAAGTTTGACTATCTTTAGGATGTAAGCTCTTTCAAGTCTGTTAAATTTTTCTGCATTCTGCTGTTAGAGGGAGAAGTGAGAGAGGGAGAGAGGGAGAGAGAGAGACAGGGAGAGAGAGAGAGATAGAGAGAGAGAGAGAGAGAGAGAGAGAGAGAGAATGGGATAGGGAGGGGGCAGAGAGAGAGAGAGAGAGAGAGAGAGAGAGAGAGAGAGAGAGAGAGAGAGAAAGAGAAAGAGAGAGAATGGCAGAGATACTGAGGGAGTCAAAAGAGGCAGAGAGGGGAGAAAGAAAGATATAAAAAGTTTAGAAAAAACAAGATTCATTTCTGAGACTCCATTCACAGCTCCGGGAAAAGCTTTATTTCTGAACTTCTCCAACTGACACTTTACAAAAAGCAATGTTAAAGAATTGAGTGGAACACACGTTTTTTACTCATATCTTATGTTCATTCATTTACGATTAATGCTTTTGGAAGACAGCAAAATATCTAATCTCAATGTCAAACTGACCGATTTTGAGAATTCATTTCCTTCACAAATAGCTAATGCAATCCCAAAGGAATAGGGCCTTCATCGTTCTTCCTTAGATCTAATCAAAGGATAGCAAATGTGGGCTGTCTTCCTGCTTCTAATTAGTTTGAACACGTGTGTGAACGCGCATGTGGGTGTGTGTTTGAGTGCATCCTGTATGTGTGCGCGCGTTTGCTTATGCGTGTTTATGCGCGCGCGCGCGTGTGTGTGGG
>NW_004797341.1:1769691-1771673 GCF_000002075.1 Aplysia californica
TCTCTCTCTCTCTCTCTCTCTCTCTCTCTCTCTCTCTCTCTCGCTGTGGGTGGTTGGCAGGTGCTCTGGTGTTGCTGGCTTCTTCTTTCCTATCAAACCTACCGTCTTTATCTCCCCTCCTTCTTTTTGTGTTTGTTACTCTCTTGTATCATCTCTAATCCTCATCACTTGTAAGACCTTATTGTGTTGCAAGTGCCGTAAAACACTTACTAAAACTTTTTTTTAAACGCAAGGTAACTGATCAGGCTTTCAATGTAGCAAATTAAATTTAAAAATTAATGTTTGTGCCAAATTGAAAAAAAATAGTGTTTTGTCAGCTCAGGGCAGTGCACCGCTGTTGCTTTGTGATGTAAACAACTGGGCCGTTCTGCTCTACGTCACTCGTAGGTTGCTGAGAAGCTGGGCCTGAGTAGTGGTTTCTGGACTAATTTATTGTCAGTTTTTCTATAAGTAAAAGTTTTACAGCACTTGCGACATAATAAGTACGAAAGATTAGAGCTAGTATTACAAGTGAGAAACAAAGAAGAAAAAGAAGGCGGGGGACATAAGGACGGTTATATAATAACATGTTTGATAAGAAAGAAGGAGCAAACCACACCAGAACACCCGCCAACCATCCCCGTTTTTTTTGGTTTGAACGCACATGTTGTTTAAGCAGCAACCTCTCTAAAACGATCACTGGTCTTCTCGATAATGGGTAGCCATCTTAAACAGTTTTGGCTATTCATATTCTTTTTTCTTTTACCCACGAAATTGGAAATCACATTATCCGTTTTTGCTTGAACGAGTAAGCAAACCCAAATCAAGAGAGAGAGAAATCTTTTGTTCTTTTATTTAAACTATATTTTATTTTCGGTAAATAGTATATTGTGGAGTTTGTGGTATCATTTTAAAGCTAGTTCATTTGTTTGTCGAAAAAAATACTCATCTATCATAATAGATGTCGAGATATTTGCGAGTGAAGTAGGTGAGAGGTCGCCTTGCTTTAGAGTTTTGAATAAAACCCAGACAGACTGAAAAAACAACAACAACCCACCTACAACTATACATATTTAACTACCCACTTTAAGGGGCGAGGAAGGAAGGAAAGATGAACGGAAGGAAGAAAGGAGTGGATGGATAAAGGAAAGAAAGAAAAGAAGGGGGGACGATGAAAAGAAAAAGGAAAGGAGGGTACAATCTTACCTTTCACTTAACAAATAGACAACGGATTTGAACTCCGAGCTCGCCAGTGACCGGTTTGTCAGGGGTGGTCGAGTCAGGTAGGGTCGCTCAAAGTCGTATACTTTGGTCGTGGGTTGAGCCTTTAGAAAGTGTTCATCCAAAGGAGGTCCACATCTGAAAGTTTTACATAATTTGTATATATATATATATATATATACAGTGGTGTCCAAAAGAAACTTGAAAATGTTATTACCCAACCATCGTGTTAAAGCCTTGCATTACCCACTCACGTGGCATATCAATTTAAAGAGAAATAAATTCTGCATCATCTGACATATTAATAATTATTCATCTATGTTAAAAAAACGCCCGAGATATGGTCACTCAAAATCACCCCCAAAAAATCAGGCTTGGCAAAATTGTGCGACGACAGCAAAGAAAACTACAATTGTCTTCGCGTGTGCGCTGAGGAGTATCAATATTGACAGAATGGACATGCATTGCATATCCAGTGAATGGAGAATTTTGCCTTTCCAAAAAACAATATTTTGTTACTATTATATTTTGTCAATATTATAGTTTGTCACGATACTTTCAAAACAAAACGGAAAACAGAGCAATCACAAATACTAGGTAAAACTTGGACTTAACATTAAACGTGCTCATTGTTATTTTGCTTAGGAGCCATTGGTTATGTTTAGTGCACAAACCCTTTGGGCATCGACTCTATCAAATTTCGGACATAAGTATGTGTCATTTCATCCAAAATGTTACAGAGTGAGAAACAAAGGGTCTGTTTTGGGAGCAAAGTCGCTTTT
>NW_004797341.1:1772075-1773506 GCF_000002075.1 Aplysia californica
TATAAATATAGGCACCGTCAATTTTTAGGCATGAGGAGTTAATCATATCTTTTGAAAGTTTGTTCATTTGCCATGCTTTCAGTGCAAAATAATATCCATATATGATAAACAGAAGTCCAGATATTTGCGATTGAAGAATGTGGGCTAGTCTGGTTTCAGTGGTTAAATTAATTAGAAAATGGTCGCCAGCGTTTGGTAGCTTTAATAGTTTAAGAGTCCTTGAAAACTGAAAATTACATATTTTGTGCCTTTAAACAAGGTTTTTCAGTAAAATGTATAATTATGTTAATGTGTTTTCATATGAACATAAAAGCTGCTTGGCCAAAAAACAAAATTTCTATAAAGATTGCCAAACTGTTGGAAAAATGGCTTTCTTTTTCGATTTCATTAATTTTTACCAGCGTCTGATTTCATCAACACACCATCCAGCACAACGTGCCTACATAAAATTTTATTTTTAAAAATTGGATGGCAACAGGGCTAGATGGCGACCGAAAAAGACCTGGATAGATGGAGTCAGGGAAACATTAACCACCCACGGCATCCCCCTGACCCAAGCTCTCCGGCTGGCGACAGAGAGACGTCTCTTTCTTCAGGCGAAACGCAAAAGGGTATGAGCGGCTGATAAAAGTAAGCCTGATTATTTCACCTCGATATATAAAACATGTGAGGGTCAAAGGGGATAAACAGTCATATCTGTTTTTGTTCGTGATGTGGGTAGGAAAAGTTTATGTCCAAGCACCTCTTCTTGCAAATCTCAGGGTCTAGTGCTAGGGTTAAACCCCCACGAGTCCCCCAATAGGAGGCGTGTGATGCTAAAGGTTTTGCTGAGATTTTAATGTGGCGTCGCAGTGACGTCAGACAAGGCTCATCAAAATAATTCAATCGAAAAAACGGAAATTTGTCCTCAAGTTTGGCAATATTTATTGATTTTTTTTCTTCCTTTTTTGGGCTAAACACATTTTATGTCCGTATAAAAAATATTTCCAGGTGAATTTTATTGATAGAACGTTGATTAATCGCTTAAAATAATATGTGCTTTCTAAGTTTTAAATCACTGTAAAGCTATGGAAATCCACAAAACTTTGGAGGAAAGCCACTTTTAAGCGACTTTTACTTCTGAAACCAGACCACACTCATCTCCTTCAATCGCCAATATCTCGACTTCTATTCAAGACAGAATTTAGATGGGTATTTTTTTTTTCATCGAAAGCAAGACAATTAATGAACATGCTTGAAGATGATACCAATAACGCCTCGTGCCTTTTAGGGTCAAATTTGAATGAAAAGAGTTGTCTGTGATGTTGTTGTTGTTGATGATGATGATGATGATGATGATGGTGATGATGATGATGATGATGATGATGATGATGATGATGATGATGATGAGGATGATGATGATGATGATGATGAAGATGATGTTGATGATGA
>NW_004797341.1:1773639-1775158 GCF_000002075.1 Aplysia californica
CTGCTGCTGCTGCTGCTGCTGATGATGATGATGATTACGACGATCAATGACTCACTCTAAGAGTTGGTTCATTCGTTGGTAGTCAATCTCCGCTGTTTTCAGTCGAAGTACATCATTGGAGCGCCACCCAGATTCGTTCAGGCTCAAAACTGACCCACAATTATTTCTGGCCGTCACTCTCTGCAGTAATGGATTGAAATACAATAAGTTTCACGTCTCTATCAGCACTATAAAGTCATTGCTTAAGAACCATTTCGTTACCAATTAGAATTATAAACATCTATCTGACATGTGTGGCCTTCTATCAACACTATAAAGTCATTGCTCGAGACCCATTTCGCTACCAATTAGAATTACAAATACCTATGTGACAATCATAGCCGCCACTCTCAGCAGCAATGGATTAAAACAGTACAGATTTCTAAGTCTCTAGAAACACTATAATAATATTATTATGTCCACCCACATTATGCTACCAGTGCCAGATCCAGAAAGTAAAACCAATGAAAGCAAAATCATTGCATGCAAGATGAAAGTTCTCTGCAAAACACTTTGCATCACAAGTCGAGACAGGCAGAGAAATGAAGAAGTAAGAGCAACTATTGACACTGAGTCCTGCCTGCATTGCATAGAAAAACAGAGAGTAAAGCAGTTTGGCCACCTGTTGGACCATTGTGAAAGAGTTGCTTGAAGGAAGGATGTGGGGCAGTAGATCCAGGGAAAGACAATGAGTAACATGGACTGGCAAGAGAAGAACATGTGTTTTTCGGCTCTCACAACTGCATTAGGTCATATGAGCGGCGGGACACATTAAAATTTTCAGTTGAAAAGAAATTTTGAATTTTGCCTGGTTGGCAGCCGAAGCCTATTCTTATCGTTTTTGGACAACCAAGGGATCTTAAACGCGCAACTTGCACACGGGACCTCCGAAATTTTTTGCCCTTGTCCGAGGAGGCTAGGTGTAGATCTTTTCTACCATAAGATCAGCGGTGTGACGTAAAGACAACAGTAAAAAGCAGCCAAGGAGTAGCAGTAGAAAGGCTGCAGAGTGAGCCGGAAAAGTGTATCAATTGAAAATCTACAAATGTGACAATGGTTTCGATTTTCGGCCGATAGCTTCATTTACAGAATGCGAGGAACGGCTCCTTTTGTAATCGTGGCGTCGATGGCATAGTGGTTAGGCTACAGGACTCGTAATCGTGAGATTGAGGGATCTGGGGTTCGAGCGTCAGGTCGGTCCGACGTTGTGTCCTTGGGAAAGTCACTTTACACGATTTTTTAATTTGGCTTGGCCTGTTCGGAGTTGGGCGTGCAACTTAGATATCCCGCCGCTTAAATGACCTAAGAGTGTTGATATGGACGTTAAACCTGTACTTTTCTCCATTTTTATAATTTGTTATCACTCATAATATTTGTTTAAATCTTAGTTCTAGTGTGTTAATAAGTGCTTATATGTCTTTTTTCATTTCTGCCCTTACGTGTGTGTGTGTGTGTGTGTTTGTGTGTGTTTGTGTGTGTA
>NW_004797341.1:1775258-1780097 GCF_000002075.1 Aplysia californica
ATATATAACTAGCTGGGTACACGTTCGATGAAAGTACTTAAAATAATCGTCGATCGTCAAGCCATTGTGGAACCAGTGCGCACAGCTTATGAACGGGAACCTCACTGGTTCACAGTGGCTTCTAAGAAGACGCACTTTCCTAAAATTAGATAAAAACGAAACTAACGAAAAACTGAAAATTAAACTAAAGTGACCTCAGACTCCTCAATAAAAACTGTACTTTTAAATGATTCTGAAACACCGTTAATTTTTTTCAATTTCGAAAGTTAAGTAGTTTGAAAGTTTTAGGCTGTCGAAGTGACAGCCTTTCACAAATATAATATTATGTATAGATGTAACGTATTCATTTATTTATTTATTATTTATTTCTAATTAAGGTAAACCAAATCACCAAAAGCAGAACCTACCATGAACAAATTCTCCACCTCAGCGGAGGGATATGTGAACACGTTTTCTTCCTGACTCGACAGGTCAGGTGACCTCTGAACCTCAGCGCTGACCACTGGTGAGTAGTTGTCCGTGGAGGCTGGACGTCCCGCCGTGGCCTGGAGTGTAGCCTGTTCCATATCTGGGTCAGAACCTCGCGTCTGCTGCGGCTGAAACCAGATGTGGCCATCATTCCAGGAACTGGGAAAGAGACAAGAGGAAATACATTGTTTTAAGTCGACAGTTATTTCAACATTGTTTTAATGCAGGTGTTTAAGGCACCCATCGACATAATTTGGAACATTTAGGAGGCGGGCTTCCAACTCTGCCTGTCACGCCACATTGGGTTGAGAGATGAGAGAGATACACCATCACAGAAAAAAGATATAATATTAATAATAATAATAATAATAATAATAATAATAATAATAATAATAATAATAATAATAATAATAATAATAATAATAATAATAGTAATAATAATGATAAGTGCTGGACAAGTGGTCCAAAATTAATAAACGAGGTGGGGGTGGTTTGACAAGACGTGGACCAAATTAATAAAAGAAGGGGGGCAGAATGAAAAGGGGGTGGGGCTGGGAGGGGGGGGGGGCTGGCACATTCAACTTGATATCCCTGTACAAGTAGGAACAAACCAGTTTTCATTTGTTTAAACTTAAACCATGGTGCAAAAGTTTTGTTTAAATGCACTAAATTGACGTAGCCAACCCGGTACCGGTACTAATACTGAGGGGAATTTGCCAGGTATATTTTTTTAAAAATACGTTTCATTCAGATATCTAGATTGTAGGTATACTGTTTCACGTGATTATAGGTCGTGGCAAGGTAGAAAATAATAAACGTGGGTTTGTGTGTGTGTGTGGGGGGGGGGGGCGGGGGGGGGTGGAATAAAGAGAGAGAGAGAGAGAGGGGGGGGGGGGGGCCAAGGTGGATAAAGGAGAAAGGAGAAAGGGGGTGGGGGGGGGGGCCGGGCCCCCAAAAAAACAACAACCCCCTGAAAAATTTAATAAGCGAGGTGGGGAGGGTTGGGTATGGAATAAGAAGCGGTGTGGCCGCGGTTTAAAAAATGAAAATTAATAAGCTGGGGGAGGGGGGGGGGAGCTTCCTGCACGCACTGTTGATTTTCAGCAGGGTGTTTATGCCATTTGTAGAAGAAAAACTTTCTAAAATTGATTTTTTGAAATGTGTCTCGGCCCGGTGGAGTCAAACGCTCGTCAAATTTTTAGTATTTATGGGGTGGGGAGGCTACACATGAAGGCTTATTATTGGACCAAATTTTACCAAGTTTCACACATATAACTAGCATAGTTCATGGTGTTCGCTTAATGTTTATTTATTTGACTTGTTTTTATTTTTTACAAGCAAAAATTAACATTTAAAAGAAGAAAAAAAATCCCCGTCTGTCTTGAACAGAAGTCGAGTTATTTCCCCTTGAAGAAGGCTGGGATCACCTGGCGAGAATATGGGAGTCAAAGTTTGAAAAATTTCAAAGTTTGAATGCTCTTGAAAACTGCAAATTTACGGGTTTTTTGTGCCTTTGATCTACATTTTTAAAGTAAAATCCACCAAAAAATGTAGATCTAGTTCTGAAAGGACCTAAAAGATGTTGTTTTAAGAACACCACTCCCCCCCCCCCCCGAAAAAAGCAACAACAAACACACACACACACACACACACACACACACACACACACACACACACACACACACACACACAGACACACACACACACACAAACACACACAAACCAACAAAAGGACAATTTCCCCTCAGCCAGGAAAATGCTGGTTTCTTTGATTTCATTATTTTGACGAGCGCCTGATTTCCCCGCGATGCTACATAAATGTTCAATGCGTTTATTTGGTTGTGCTAGTCCTGTAGCTTCAGAAATCTCAGAGAGATTGAAATTGAACCGCATTTACTGAACCAGAACCTCTTGGACTTGTCGGTCGTTCTATAAAAAAATAATAAAAAGGCTTTTCTTGGTCTACAGGTAAGGTGTTCGCCTCTTATTCAATAGGACCCTAGTTGACAGCAACAGAACATTTTCTTCTCAAGAAGTTTCTCCTTTCACCTCTTTTTTTTCTTTCTTTCTCTAACCGTGTTCTGAGAAGCAGTAGAAAAGCTGCAGCAGCGTCAGGGGCCCAGAGGAAGGGGCAAAGTTGGCCAGGGGGTGGTGGCAGAAAGAGGAGACGAAAGCAGACCACAGAATATTATTAGGGAGCAGGAAAGGAGGCGAAAGGGAAACATTTTAGAGGAGACAATTTTCCCGTCGTTGTCCGATTCGAACCCGGGACCTATTGAACTAGAGGCGAACATTGTGACCTCTCGACTACGAGAGACCCCAAAGAAGAAGAAAAAGAAGAAGAAGAAGAGGAAGAAGAAGAAGAAGAAGAAGAAGAAGAAGAAGAAGAAGAAGAAGAAGAAGAAGAAGAAGAAGAAGAACAACAACAACAACAACAACAACAACAACAACAACAACAACAACAACAACAGCAACAACAACAACAACAACAGCAACAACAACTACACGAATGATAATGATAATGAAAATAAAAATAATAATAATAATAATAATGATAATAATAATAATAATAATAATATAATAACAATAATAATGATAGTTGCAATAATAGCAATAAGAATAATAGTAATAATAATATTAATAATAATTGTAATAATCTTAATTATAACACGATTAATGACGATAATGATAACGATATTAATAACCATAGTAATAATGATAATAATGACCACACTGGTCAATACACATTTTGCGACATATGATTTACGATTTTTGTAAAACTAAATTGGGGGTCGCCAATTCTAAAGTTGGCATTAATTTTTGCCGCGTCACCTCAAGTTTGGGTCATATTGAAAAATAGTATTTTTTCAAGTCAATTCGACAAAAGTTAGGAGTTTTCAAACAGTATATTAACAAACAGTCTTATTTAAACTGAGCTTAAATGTTTAAGAATAACATGATGAACCTTTAGATGTGTGACTTTTCATTCACAATAAAAAAAAAATTTCAATAATTGTTAAATTAAAGGTAAAAAAAATACAAAGTTATATATCCCTACACGTGCCTTGCAAAAATATAGTTCTATACATCTTGACCTTCCATCTTTACAAAAGAAGGTTAAAAACTCTTGTACGAGTAACAGTATTGGTTTGCCTATAAAGGCTACTTTTGTTGTAAAAACGGAGTTAGGAGATTTTGTAAAAGAAGTGTACAAATTTCAGGATGAAAATCAAATATTATCCCCCCCCCACCCCCCACCCCTCTTACAAACACACACACAAGATAAAAAAAAATGGATGGCATAAAAAAGAAGTGAACACAGTAAGAACAGATTAGTGAAATGCAAAAAAAACATGCCGGGCATTTGTTTAAATGAATGAAAAAAAAAATCACACAGACACATATGTACACACACACATACACACACACACACACACACACACACACACACATACTCACACACACACACACACACACACTCACAAACACACACACATACACACACACGCACACAACCCCCGAAACACAGGTAGGCGCACACGAGCACATACACTCTTTGTAAACTTCAATGATATAATTTACATTCACCAACTCCTTTTACTTGCATAATAAGTTTGATTATACAAAATTATGTACATGTACATTTCTGTGAAAACCCACACCTTAGCAATCATATTATTATATACCTTAAACATGAACCATCATCGACATATAAAACATTAGAAAACATTAAATACAATGTCAGTCATTTCATTATTCCTTTACCTTGAGACAATCCAGAGAATACACACAGAACTCAAAACCAGGAATGTGAAAAACACTTTAGGGCTTCTGGAAGGCATCATTTTGGAAGAAGATTGAAATGGCACTGCACAGGGTAGCTGGCTTTCTTAATCCATGTTGTGACGTCACGGAAATATAGCGTGGCCAGAGGAGGCCTAGGATCCGTTGTTCGTTTTTGTCTTATTCTATAAATAGACGTCACGTGGTCATACTAGTCGTTTGCAGCGTTTAGTTGAGACAGCAAATAATACAGCATGTGTGTCCATACTACTACTACTACTACTACTACTACTACTACTACTACTACTACTACTACTACTACTACTATTACTACTACTACTACTACTACTACTACTACTACTACTACTACTACTACTACTACTACTAACATTAATTTAATGATGATAATAATAATAATGATAATAAAAAAAAAAAAAAAAATAAATAAATAAAAATGATAATAATAATAATAATAATAATAATAATAATAATAATACAAGTAGTACGAAATAAAATAAAATAAATAATAATAGTAATAATAATAATAATAATAATAATAATAATAATAATGAATTATCATTACATGTA
>NW_004797341.1:1780241-1785952 GCF_000002075.1 Aplysia californica
TGTTTTTATTATTATTATAACATAAATAATTATAATAATGGTGATTTCTACTATTATTTGTTTGATAAAATTTCTAAGATAAAAATCTGTAACTTAACCTATCACCACTGCAGAGAGTTAAGATAGCAACTTGCTCATTTCTAAGTGGTCTCTTTGGGGTTTTGTTTTTCCCCAGAATTTTTATATATCCTCCTGTTTCCAAGGGCCTTTATAAATCGCAAAGAGCTTGCTGCGTAAGTAGCAGGGTTATGTACACCGCACATGCTATTATATTTCTTGATTTTCTGTGATTATATTTTATGTATTGGACTTAGCTCCATTATAAGTATTATGGCGATTATTATTCAAACATCAGTAACACCGACTGAGAACATACACATACATTCACTGCTAGGTCTTCTTATCTTGTTTTATAGTTTCCCCTCAAGTAGTTTACATTTGACTTATTGTTCTCACTGATAGGCCTTTTTCTCGTTTTTCCCCACTCTCAGTTAGGTCATTTATAACTTACTGTTCTCAGCGATAGGGCATGAGAACAGGGATTTTTTTCTTGTTTTTATTTTCCTACAAATTAGGTAATTTCTATTCTATTGTTCTGAAAGGTAATTTTTTTTATTTTTAATTGTCCGCTCAACTTGATAATTTCTATCCTATACAGTTCTCACTGATATGTCTTTTTCCTTGCTTTTAACTTTCGCTCACCAATACAATTTCTATCTCATGGTTCTCACAGGATCTCCAACACCAAACTAATACCGTCATTCCATTTCTCTGCGTCCCTTCACTCTTCTTTTTTTGAACTCCCAATAACACGTCGTCTATTTTGAATCTCACAAGAACATGGCTTCGATTTCAGAAACTGTTTTGGACGAAAAGCTTCAAGTCACAGGCCTTGCTCCAAAGTGAAGACAGCTGAGGTTGATCTAGTGTAACGGAAACCTTTTGGACTCCAGCGATTAAACGCGGGGCCCAGGGAGAGAGTTTCTTGTGACAGAACAGCTTATGTACAAAAATGTTACATAACATAACATAACATAAAAGAAGAGAACAGAAATAAGAATTGAAACAGTAACAGATTGAGAATTTGAATTTTTAAAAAAAGAAAGGAAGACCAGAAACACACATAAAAGATAGAAACAAAAACAAAAACAGACATTTTTTAAAGTTTAAAGGGGGGAGGGGGGTTTACACCTGAAGGCTATCTCGCTTATTACTGGACCAAATTTTACCAAATTTCACACATATAACAAGCATAGTAAGGAGTCTTAAAATCCGCAATCAAATTTGAGAAAAAAGTTTCGTTTTCATGGATACGCCGCCATATTGGATTTTATTGACATGTCTTACGTAATGAATACCGCACTTATCGTTGATGGAAATTGATTGTTTTTTTGCATGCGTGTTTACAAACATTAGATCTAAAAATTTGTCTGTTGATTTTTACCTAATCGAATTAGAACAATTTTAATGAATTGTTTCCTGAGGTAGCATTCAAGTTTGCGAAAAATCCGTGGAAATCCACACTCCAGACACCACCAATAAAAATCTATTTAATATATCAAAAATTCAACAGACAAATTTTTAGTATTACCTCTTTTCATCTTTCTGTGAAAATTTCATGATGATTGGATGAAAAATAGTGGAGTTATTCAAAAAAGTATAGAGAAAAGTCGCATTTTGAGAAAACGGCCGATAAAGAAAAATAAAATACTGACTTAATGAGGAAATGGCGGTAACAAACATGCCCGATATGGAAAAAAATACGGTTTTTGAGGGTTCTTATGCCATGAAATAGTTGTAAGAGAAGCTGAGGAAGCTAAAAATGCCTACAACTCAAATTCCAAGATTTTGAGCCGAATTTTGATTTTGGCGGTGTAGCCCCCCCCCCCCCCCCCTTTTTAATGGAAGCGGCCTTGACAGTAGAAATAATCAAGGGAAAAGATCAGGAAACTCAGGGGTAAAAACACAAAAACACCACCAAAAACAAACAAACCCACATTTAAAAAAATTCAACATATTATTGGATATACCCTGTTTTGCCGGAGAAACCGTAAAGAAAAGTTAATGCCTTCTTCATATTACATTCCAGAATTTTGTTATCAAAAGTGTCGTGTTTTCTTTATCTGGTGTCACACGATAAACATTGGTGAGGCAGCAGCGTGGTGAAATCAGGCGCTCGTGAAAACCATGAACTCACAGGAACAGGCATTTTTCTGTGTGTGGGGCAGATTTTTTTGCGATTTGATCTTTTGAAAGGTAGGGCTCGAAAGGGGGGTGGGGGTGGGGGTAAAGTTTTAATGTCCTTTTAAAAACGCATTCTGTGTGAACATTATCGAAAAACCTTCATTAAAAGCACGAAAAAAATGTACATTTAAAGTTTGCAAGGACGCTCAAGCTTTGGAAAGTGGATGGTTGGGGGGTGCTCTGGTGTGGTTTGCTCCTTCTTTCCTATCCAACATCTATCGTCTATATTTTCCTTTCTTCTTTTTTATGTTTGTTACTCTCTTGTAACACCTCTAATCTGACGCTCATATGACCTTATTATGCAGTTGCGGAAAACCTGTACTAAAAGTAAAAGCTTGGAAGTCATGGCCATTTTCTCGATAATCTTACATCTAACATCAGACGACCCTCACCCACTTCGGCAGCAAATATCACGACTTCTATTTAAGACAGACGGTATTTTTTATCGCCCAATGCAAGACAAAATGCACACACTTGAACATGACAAGCATGACTCAAAAAGCCCAAAATTGACGAGCGCCTGCTTTCACCCCACCGTGACACCATAAATCGTATTTCCTTCCATTTCAATAGCCTTTTGATAGCAGCCACCTTTGTTGGTCGGTCATGGGACTTGGCTATGGCTGTATAAAAAGCCTTTCACTGAGTTCAATACCACACACAGTGTACAAACAAGGGTATCGTTATTACCTCCCCCCCCCCACTCTCTCTCTGTCTCTGTCTCTCTTTCTCTCTCTCTCTCTCTCTCTCTCTCTCTCTCTCTCTCTCTCTCTCTCTCTCTCTCTCACCCCCCCCTCTCTCGCTTTGTCTGTCTAAAGGCCTTTCACTGAGTTCAATATATACGGCACACATTGTACACACAGGGGTATGGTTATTTCCTCTCCACCCCCTCTCTCTCTCTTTATACCTATACTAGCTGGGCCCACTTTTGATGAAAAGAACGATCGGTGCATTAACATCAACTAAAAGTTATTGGCCTTCTATCTTTACACTTTACTGGAATGGGGCAATAAATCTTGAGAGGTGCAAAAAATTAGAAGGTCTAGATCTATACTCTCAAAACAAAATGTGCCTCGCGAAATATCACTTCCAGATTTTCTTAAAATTACAGAGACAGAAGCGTCGGCGAAATACGAAATTTAGTTTTTTACAGCAAAACTGTCTCAAAACTGAAAAAAACCAAGGGCGTCATGATCGGGAGAATATTTTAAAGAATCTTTAGACGAAAACCGCAAGTCGATCAATGCAGCCATTAAAAAGCCTTTTGAATAGCAAAATTCGGCCACCACAAATAGATTATATGTATATTATTATATAATATATATATATATATATATATATATATATATATATATATTATATTATATATATATATAGGGGGGCTCTCGTGGCCTTAGAGGTTAAGGTGTTGGCCTCTCATTCAAAGGTCCCGGGTTCGATTCCGGGTAGCGACTAAAAAAAAAATTCTTCTCTAAAATTGTCTCCTTTCCCATCCTTTCCTGATCTCTAACAATGTTCTGTTGTCTGCTTTCATTTCCACTTTCTGCCCCCACCCCCTCACCTCCTTTGCCCCCTCCTCTGGGCTCCTGACTCTGTCTGCAGCCTTTCTACTGCTACTCCTTGGCTCCTCCTAACTGCTGTCTTTCTGCCACATCCCTGATCTTCTGGTAGGAAAGATCTACACCTAGCCTTCTCGGACAAGGGCGAAAAATCTCGGAGGGCCCGTGTGCAAGTTGCGCACGTTAAAGATCCCTTGGAGGTCTAAAATCGATAAGAGTAGGCTTCGGCCGCCACCCGGGCAAAATTCAAAATTTCCTACCAACGAAAAAGTATTAGGTGTGTCCCGCGCGCTCATATGACCTTATGCAGTTGCGAGCGCCGTAAAACCCTATACTAAACAAACAAACAAATATATATATATATATTATATAATTATATTATTATCTCTCACTCTCTCTCTCTCTCTCTCTCTCTCTCTCTCTCTCTCTCTCTCTCTCTCTCTCTCTCTCTCTCTCTCGCTTTGGCTGTCTAGAGCCTTTTAACTGAGTTCAAAACAAAACACATATATCACATACAAGGCTATAGTTAAATCCTCTCTTCTTCCCCCTCTCTCACCCCCCCTCTCTCTCTCTCTCTCTCTCTCTATCTATCTATCTATCTATCTATCTATCTATCTATCTATCTATCTATCTCTCTATCTCTCTATCTCTCTATCTATCTATCTATCTATCTATCTATCTATCTATCTATCTATCTATCTATCTATCTATCTATCTATTACCTTTTTTCTCGCTTCCTCTCTCTCTCTCTCTTCTTCTCTTTCTCCCCATCCTTTCTGTGTCTCTCTGCCTCTCCGTCTTCCTCTCTCTCTCTTCCTTTCTTTCTCCCTCTTTTCTCTTTCTCTTGCTCTCTCTTTCTCTCTCTCTCTCTCTCTCTCTCTCTCTCTCTCTCTCTCTCTCTCTCTCTCTCGCTTTGTCTGTCTAAAGCCCTTTGGCTGAGACGCCATATTTCTCATGCATTGAGTTTACTTTAGTGTGCCATATTTGGAGACCATGTTTGACACTGGTAAGTTAATGCTGGTATGAAGATGCTGTTGATGAGCTGGGATTTCACTTTGGTTGGGATGTTCTTGTGACTGAGCAGGGGTGCTAGCTGGTAGGTCACTGCATTTGCCTTCATAGTTCTTGTTTCTATTTCTTTGTCCATACGCATATCTTGTATGAAGACGCTTCCCAAATGTTTAAATACCTCTACTTGTTGGAGTTGTGTTCTGTCAATAAGGATGCTGAGTCTCCTTGGGTTTCTGCTAACCTTCATAACTTCTATTTTTGGGATGAAGATGTTCATGTTCAGGTGCTTACATTCCTCATTTAGTTGTGTGGGGTGCTTTTGTAATTCATTTTCATCCGTATTTTATATAGTCTGATCATCAGCAAATGGAAGCTCGTTCAGTTCAGTGATGTTGTCATTTGCAGCTTTCGTGATCTTATCCATGTACGTGATAAAGAGAAACGGAGAGAGAACGCACCCTTGTCTCATCCCAAACCTGATGGGGAACCAGTCCGATAGTCCTTCTGTTGATCTCATGGCACACGGGCTATTTTAATAAAGTGCCATGATGTTCTCCAGCAATTGTCCTTTTACACCGTATTCCTTTAAGACCTCCTAAAGCTGAAATCTATTTACTCGGTCGAACGCCTTTTCCTGATCCACGAAGACGATATTGAGGTCTTTGTCATATGCATTGACAGTCTCACACAACTGTCTTAAGGCTTTCATGGTGAAGAGTATGATGCACCTGAAGATGCTTTGTCTGTTTTGTTGTTGTTGTTGTTGCTGTTGACGTTGTTGTTTTAGTTTTGTAGCTTCTTTTAAATATCAGGCAGGAGAAAGAATATGCAGGGAAAATTCTATACTTCCACTAATGTAATTGGGATAACAACTCTTGTAGTTGTGGGGGGGGGGGG
>NW_004797341.1:1786824-1788189 GCF_000002075.1 Aplysia californica
TCTATGTACTGTTTTACTTCACGTATCCTTGGTGTATTCGATACCAGGCCGACACTCACCCAGTGTTCTTCCACTTTTTGCTTCAACAATGGATGTCGACATAGTGTGTGGAGATCGAGTGACCCACTTCAAACAAACTTTTAATGTGCCGAAGCGAGCGTTGAGCTTGAGTGTACCACGTGAAAGAGAACCCAGTTAACAGATAGGACCGGCCGGTTTATTTGCAAAGCCCGAGTTGAGTGATATTATATCTTGCACTAACCCTACTTCCTGGATGTCAGTACGTTTTGTCATAATGTTGAAAAATGTCCACTATGAACCCACTATTTTTACGGCGAATGCCTGTGTCCTGTGATATTTTAGTATAGCTTCCTTTATAAGGCCAGCTGACAGAAATGAGTTACTTCTCAGGTTTTAGCTATTATGACTTAGATACGCCAAATTTACGGAGTTGTACAATTGTTTAATTGTAGGAAACGGAAAAAATATATCAAACTTGAAAACAAAAGGCATTAGTTAAAAATTTGCGAATTTTACCCTTGTTTCGATTTTTGACCTATATCTCCGTTTGTGGATATTTTTAGAAACGTGTATTTGATTTTTGTATAGTCTCACACATTCCCACGTTTTTCAAAGTGTAGTATTACCTTACTCTCTTCGAATTCAAGTATTTACCTGAGGGTTTTGTGTGTGTGTGTGTGTGTGTGTGTGTGTGTGTGTGTGTGTGTGTGGGGGCGGAGGGGGGAGCTTGAAGATCTATCACTCACTTTTGTGGCAAAATTGAAGGCAAACGAGGCAAGAGTAGACCCATGCCAACTTATTACCTGGAGAGCCTAAACACATGGATGACGGGGAGGGATCAGGACAATAATGTATAGCTTTTTGAGAGTATCCGAGCAAATGAATGTGTGACGAACCATGATCGCTGAAGTCTGCCGCAGTCCTGGTACTTGATGATGATGATGATGATGATGGTGATGATGATGATGATGATGATGGTTATGGTGATGATTTATGGCAAAACTGTGAGCCAAATTAGCATTGCGTTTGTGCTATTATTCTGTCTTTTATTTTCGCCACCGTATTAATCTGGGTGCCGATTCCAAATGGATCACAAGTAATTCATCACTTCTGCTGTACACAACACAGCAGTGGCCTAGTATTATCGAAACAAAGACTTAGCTCACAGACGTAGTGATATCCCAACAAAGACTTAACTCAAAGACGTAGTGATATGGCGTAGTGATATCCCAACAAAGACTTAGCTCAAAGACGTAGTGATAAGACGTAGTGATATCGCAACAAATACTTAACCCAAAGACGTAGTGATATGGCGTAGTGATATCCCAACAAAGACTTAGCTCA
>NW_004797341.1:1788289-1790675 GCF_000002075.1 Aplysia californica
GGGGGTATTCTTTTGTTGTTCTTGTTTTAGCGTGTCTGTGTGATTTCCCCCCATTATTTTTGACACATGAATGCGCATGTGTAATATACATAAATAAGACTGTTTTTCCTAACTCTGATGGAAATATAATACCTGTTAACATAACACGTTGAGAGTTTTTATCTTTAAATGATCTTGTTTTCTTTTGTATGGATGAATACATGGGTAACGTAATACTACAGAAAAAAAAAAGTTTCTCAAAACTGTAATGTCATTTCCCCCTACCTTCTTTTGAATTACTGTCTGTACACGGTCTTGTCTTTGCTGAATTTTGGAATACCTGTTTTGTTTGTTTGTTTGTGATTTTGTTTGTTTTAATAGTGTTTCTTAATAATACTGGAATCACAATTGCCGGCTACAGGAAAAATCTTTTCGAGCAGTGTCAAAAAGAGGTCATAGTTCAACCTGCTCTTACGATCACCTGTCCAAAACAATCACCTATACAAACGAACGTTCACACTTCCCTCCCTTCGTGTGTTTTTATATTTTAAAAAAAATTGAAATCTTTGAAATTTTCACACTGTTCAAGAAGACTGCCTGTCCAAGACGACCAATGTCCCACCGACAATAGGTGGTAATAGATAGACGACCAATGTCCCACCGACAATAGGTGGTAATAGATAGACGACCAATGTCTCACCGACAATAGGTGGTAATAGATAGCGGACAACCTGTCTAAAACAACCACATTTCTCCTCCATAGCGGCTGGCTGTATGAAAAGAAAATACAGGGAAATAACAAATGCTCTCCCTGTCTTGTAGTTAATTCCTGGATAATTTCCCCTGTCTAGAATCTATTCAGTACAAAGCTGTTTGTTTATTGATGTGTGGCATTGTGCTGAAATCAGGTGCACGTCAAAAAGTGAAATCTAAGACACTGACTTTTTTTTCTCAACTTTTTTCCACAAATTTATTTTTTCCTTGTTGAGATATCAGGCGCTCGTCAAAATAATAACATCGAAGAAATTGGCATTTTTCTCATTTTTCTGACCGTTGAGAATTTTTTTTTTTCTTTCTTTTTTTGCTAACACCTTTTATGTCGACTTAAAAATACATGTCCGTAAATTGTACTGTGACAAACTGGGACTGTGACAAACTGGGACTGTGACAAACTGGGCCTGTGGCAAACTGGGACTGTGACAAACTGGGACTGTGACAAACTGGGATTGTGGCAAACTGGGATTGTGACTAACTGGGCCTGTGACTAACTGGGACTGTGACAAACTGGGACTGTGACAAACTGGGACTGTGACAAACTGGGATTGTGACAAACTGGGCCTGTGACTAACTGGGCCTGTGACTAACTGGGACTGTGACAAACTGGGACTGTGACAAACTGGGATTGTGACAAACTGGGCCTGTGACTAACTGGCATGCCTCCGTCAGTCAGGGGCTAGATAGTCTTCTCCACACAACACCAAGCTACAAACAAACAAAACGGTTGGAAGGAAACCAAGCACAAGTGTTTTCTAAACACAGATCTATAGAACCATTGTCACCCCTCACACAATCACCGAAATGCCAGTGAGGAGAGGCGGAGCAAACTGTTGAACACACGTCCTTCAGCACTGCAGGACGCACAGGGCCCTTTTTTAAAAGTAAGTGTTTTACGGCGCTCGCAACTGCATAAGGTCATATGAGCGCGCGGGACACATAAAACTTTTTCAGTTGGTAGGAAATTTTGAATTTTGCCGGGTAGCGGCCGAAGTCTACTTTTATCGATTTTAGACTACCATGGGATCTTTAGCGAGTGCAACGTGCACACCGGCCCTCCGAGACTTTTCTCCCTTGTCCGAGAAGGCTAGGTGTAGATCTTTCCTGCAATAAGATCAGGGGTGTGGCTGAAAGACAGCAGTAAGGATCCAAGAATTAGCAGTTTAAATGCTGCAGAATGAGTCAGGAGCACAGAGGAGGAGGCAAAGGAGGTGAGGGGGGCGGGGGCAGAAAGAGGAGACGAACGCAGACGACAGAAGATTGCTAGCGAGCAGGAAAGGAAGTGAAATGAGACCATTTTAGAGAACACAATGTTTTGTTTCTACCCGGATTCGAACCCGGTACCTTTGAATTTAGAGGCGAACACCTTAACCTCTAAGGCCATAAGAGCCCCCCGAGAGCCCTGAGACAGGAAACGTGGCCAACCCCACATAGACTACAAGAGAAATTATACGGGCCGACTGAAGAACTGAGCAGCAGGACGGCCCAATTTATGACAGATACCAGATTTCAAGTGTGATGCGATCGAGAAGAAGAAGAAGATTGTCACCCCCCCTACCCCACTTTCCATCTGTCTCTGTGTGTGTGTGTGTGTGTGTGTGTGTGTGTGTGTGTGTGTGTGTGTGTGTGTGTG
>NW_004797341.1:1791252-1792793 GCF_000002075.1 Aplysia californica
AAATGGCGGACATGTGTCGCCGCGCTTCGTGTTTATTTTCGACTGAAACTCTTCACAGATCATCAAAATCAACAAGAAGTAAGTATTATTAGGAGCTTTACTATTAAATATTGATGCTAGCATCGACACTTGGCCACAAAATCACAAAGAAATGCACTTTATCATACTTTGAAACTTCGAATCGAGAGGTTGACCTAGTTTCGACTGTTGTCGTAAGCCTTGGTCTAGGCCTAGATCTAGGCTAGGTGTGCTTCTCTAGGTTCTAGATCTAGAATCTAGATTGAGATACAGAGTGATGTCCCTAGAAAGGCCAAGATTCTAGATATAGATCTATATGTAATGATTTACATCTGATCTAGATCTAGATTTAAAGTGTTCACCCCTGGATCTATCTCGACTTGATCAATTCTAAATGGTAAGCGCTATTTGCAACGCCGCGTTCTGAATATAGCTCCCATGCTCTTTGAAACGCCAGTACTAGATCTAGATATAGTAGCCATCGTTTCTACATGATAATATTGTAGTTCTGCCTGAATTGTGGAAGCTTTCTCAGTTTTTTGATAAACCTCCTAGGATTTGACTCCTTTTTTTTATGAAGTTGTCTTATTCCGATCAATATTTGGTAGATCTAGATCTAAATATAGAAACATCTAGATCTAGATTAGATCTAACATTTGTTCCTGACATTGTTTGCGCAAAAGCAGACGTCTTGTTCATCCCTCATGATCATAATCATCTGAGTTAGAGTTTGAGCAAGTTTAAGTCGAAAGACGCTTGGATAACAATAACAAGACGGTGCAACTCGAACTTTAAGTTAGGACTAGAGAACGTATACAAGCTGTCTACTGTCTACGTTCTCTAAGTCTAATGTTCAGTGCTTCCAAACGTGGCATCGAATCCCGGTCCCGAAAGGTTTTTTTTCCCCTTCTCCTGAGCCTAACATAGAGAAAAAAAAATTAGACTCACAGACCAAGGTAAGCCACTACTGAACCAGGCCTAAATTGGTATAAGGAAAAGTATAGGCTATACAAAGGCCTACTTTGTACAGAGCTCCTCTTGGGAACAAAACCAGAATGTGAATGCTTCATCACTGCATAAAAAACTACAAAGCAACGATATAATTATGGGAACAATTAATTGTTGGTCAGTCGAGAAGAAGACAACAACAACAACAACAACAACAACAACAACAACAACAACAACAACAACAACAAAACATCCAGTACCGGGACCGAACCCACGCTAAAAAACTAATGGTTTGACATCAAGCGCAGACGCGCTGTCACTTCGGCCATCAGAACTTCCGATAACGATGTGCAGATTAAGCTTGATATTTCACACACGGCGACACGGCGTTTTATTTAGCACTGGCGCTAACTGCAACGCGACGTTTTATTTAGCACTGGCGCTAACTGCAACGCGAAGTTTTATTTAGCACTGGCGCTAACTGCAACGCGAAGTTTTATTTAGCACTGGCGCTAACTGCAACGCGACGTTTTATTTAGCACTGGCGCTAACTGCAACGCGAAGTTTTATTTAGC
>NW_004797341.1:1793721-1795716 GCF_000002075.1 Aplysia californica
GGGGGGGCTGCACTTGGCACATGACGTAAAGAAGAGTTGTCCCGTCTTGTCGTAATCTTTCTTGGATTACACAGTACCTAAATATAGCAAGGCAGACCCGTCAGTTGCACACCTGCACACGTCAACACACAGTGCGGTTGTGCTGACACGCACAAGGCGTGCGCCAGGCCAGCTACAGGTCAGACCTACAGAGCAACTCTGGGACCGGCCTTAACCTGATTCCCTGTAAGGACTTCTCTGATGACATCCACCCCTTGGCGCTCATATGACCTTATGCAGTTGCGAGCCTCTATTAAAAGAAACAAAGACTCACAACTATGTCCATTCTAAACAGCAAATATTTTTTAAAAAACTATTGTCTCCTCTCTCCTATACACATTTGTAACTTGCCTTATAACATCTGTAGTCATCATTTCTTTTTACTTTTTAACTGTATACAGCGGTGGCTGGTGGTTTGTAAAACTGACCAGCTGTAATTCACATCGACAACGAAGGAAAGAGGGGAAGAGAGAGGGAGAGAAAGGGAGAGAGAGAGGGAGAGAGAGGGAGAGAGAGGGAGAGAGAGAGAGAAAGAGGGAGAGAGAGAGTGTGTGTATAAGAGAGAGAGAGAGGGAGAAAGACAGGGAGAGAGAGGGAGAGAGGGAGAGAGGGAGAGAGAGTGTGTGTGAGAGAGGGTGAGAGAGAGTGAGGGAGAAAAAGAGAGAGAGGGAGAGAGAGTGTGAGAGAGAGAGAGAGAGAGAGAGAGAGGGAGAGAGTGAGAGAGAGAGAGGGGAGAGACAGGGAGAAAGAGAGAGAGAAGAAAGAGAATGAGAGAGAGAGTGAGAAGAAGAGAGACAGGGAGAGAGAGAGAAAAAGAGAAAGAGAGAGAGAGAGGTAGAGAGAGGGAGAGAGAGGGAGAGAGGGAGAGAGGGAGAGAGTGTGTGTGTGAGAGAGGGTGAGAGAGAGGAGAGAGAGAGAGAGAGAGGGGGAGAGACATTGAGAAAGACAGAGAGAGAAGAGAGAGAGTGTGTTAGAGAGAGAGAGTGTGAGAGAGAGAGAGGGGAGAGACAGGGAGAAAGAGAGAGAGAGAAGAGAGAGAATGAGAGAGAGTGAGTGAGAGGGAAAAGACAGGGAGAGAGAGAGAAAGGGAGAAAGAGAGAGAGAGAGGTAGAGAAAAGGAGAGAGAGGGAGAGAGAGTGTGTGTGAGAGAGGGTTAGAGAGAGAGAGGGGAGAGAGAGAGAGAGAGGGAGATTGAGAGAGAGAAGGGAGAGACAGGGAGAAAGAGAGAGAGAGGGAGAGAGGTAGAGAGAAGAAGAGAGAGGGAGAGAGAGAGTGTGTGTGAGAGAGGGTGAGAGAGAGAGAGGGGGGAGAGAGAGGGAGAGACATTGAGAACGAGAGAGAGAGAAGAGAGAGAGAGAGTGTTTTAGAGAGAGAGAGAGAAAGAGAGAGAAAAAGTGAGAGAGGGAGATAGAGTGTGTGTGAGAGAGGGTGAGAGAGAGTGAGGGAGAAAGAGGGAGAGAGAGAGGGAAAGAGTGTGTTAGAGAGAAAGAGAGAGGGAAGAGAGAGAGAGGGAGAGACATTGAGAAAGAGAGAGAGAGAAGAGAGAGAAGAGAGAGAGAGTGAGAGAGAGAGAGTGAGAGAGAGAGTGAGAGAGAGAGTTAATTACACACACAGGGACCGGGTTGTTTAGATACAGGTAAATACGTTGAAAATAGCCAGATGTCTGATGTCTGTTTAGGGCAGGTGGTGGAGAGGGGGGAGGGGGAGGGGGAGTGTGGAGGGAAGAGGGAATTAGGGAGGGAATGTGGGGGTGATGGTAAAGGGGGAGGTGAGGGTGTGGGCTGATTGGGAGCGGGAGGGAGGTGAGTCGAGTGGAGGAAAAGAATGATGAAAAGAGGTGCGTGAATAAGAAAAGAGGGAATAGAGAGAAAATGAGACAGGGACAGTCGAGAGGGAGAGGTAGAGAGAGAGAGAGAGAGAGAGAGAGAGAGAGAGAGAGAGAGAGAGAGAGAGAGA
>NW_004797341.1:1796926-1797981 GCF_000002075.1 Aplysia californica
AGAAGGAGAGGGAGAGAGATGGTGTGAAACAACTTCAGTAAAATAACACAACAACCACCACCACCACAAATACAACAACAACAACAACAGCAACAAAAACAACAACAACGAACAAGAAGAAGACCCACTACACCATCACAATCGCTAAATCTCACCACCCACCCATCCCCCCTCCTCACACCCACAACCTCGAAACTGAAATGAAAAACCAAATCAAAACCAAGAACCAAATCACTATAATTAATCTCCAACAACCCTTCCCCAGCAAATTAGTTTGGCCGGTTTTTCGCCCTTCCAATCTACTTTGGCGGTTTTCCGGCCACAACTTGGGCCGAGCGGTGGAAGAAGTGGCTGTGTCCAGTTCGGGAACCAGTCTCTCATTTGGCAGTGGCTGTGTGCAGGGGAATCTTGTGTCTCTCTGTCTGTCTGTATGTTTGTCTGTGTGTCTGCTAGTGTGGTGCTATTTCTGTCTAAAGAGGAGACAGGTAAGAATAGATAGATAGATAGATAGATAGATAGATAGATAGATAGATAGATAGATAGATAGATAGATAGATAGATAGATAGAAAGGGAGATAGATAGAAAGGTAGACAGGTAGATAGATAAGATAAGATACATCTCTATTGTCCAGATCCTGGCACATTGGTTTAGTGTTTCACCACGTGAACACACACACACACACACACACACACACGAACGCACACACACACGCACATACACACATACACACGAACGCACACACGCACATACACACACACACGCACATACACATACACACACACACACACACACACACACACACACACACACACACACAAACAGGCACACACACCCAGGCTTACAGTCACATGCACAATATAAATGAACAGTAATACAATGATAATAGATACATACTACTCAGTATTCAAACTGTAACTCAATGTTATTCTGATGCATGCTCTGAGATCATAATTATATGAATTCTTTTAACTAGAGGTTTCAGTTTTAGTACAAGCTGTAATAGATAGATAGATAGATAGATAGATAGATAGATAGATAGATAGATAGATAGATA
>NW_004797341.1:1806584-1807885 GCF_000002075.1 Aplysia californica
TCTCTCTCTCTCTCTCTCTCTCTCTCTCACGCACATACAGACAAAGATTATTTAACTGTTTCCCCCCTCTGGTACTTGATGTTACGTTTTTCAAGCGTGACCGACCTCAAATATCTAGACACGCCATCGGCGCATCTTTTCTCTTGTATTTTTCCAGACTGAGAGAATTTCTGACATGCTTGAAATTTTACGAGACATTCTTTCAGTTCGTCAAAAAAAAACACCACCTTTGTGAAAAGGGCTGAGCAGCATTCGAGCCATTAAACGATCTCTTAACGCTTCAACCGCAGAATCGAAACTCTGATATAATATTAATCAAGCGTTCACAACGTCAATACTCTGGAACAGCCCCGAGGCTTTCTTACGTCGTGGTAAGCTCTAAATTATTGCGAACATCTCTTTGTCCAACGTCAGGTCGTTGAAGCACTTCTACAACTACCCCCCCCCCCAACCGCGCCTGTCATTTTCGCGAGAGCTGGTTCTACTAAAACGCACTTTACGGTCTTGGGCTATTCTTTGCTCACCCAAAATTACTGCACGCTGACTGCTATGGACAAGAGGATAAAACTGCTGACTCATCACGGAAACGTTGTAAAGCCACAGCGATGCTAATAAAAATTATATCTGCGTGATGATATAACTATTGTTCGAATGCAACCTATTTATCCGACAGCAAGGGGGCTATCCTGTCAGTTGGCAAGGGAAACATTGTCATCCACTAAAGACAAAGGAAAACAGGTTTGGGCTCCAGTAATTGTGAACGTGAAAGGACAGCAGCAAGCCGCACTGGTTGAATGAAGGATAAAAATGAAATGTGCGAAATCGATCCCTACTAACAAGTAGAACGCCATGTTTAGTGCAGTTGGCTCCATGCTCTGGTTACACTTGCTCGAGGCATAGTATGCTACTTTTTTAAAGGGTAAAAATATGGGATGCCGTGACTGAAACAGGAATTGTGACAAGTTTTCGTGCATTTTTCATTGCATAATCAATCAAACGGGTGGTTGGTGGGCGCCACTGGTTGTTCCTGCTTCTTTACTTTCCCTCTGCTGTTTCTGTCTATCTGTCTGTCTGTCTGTCTGTCTTACTTTTTCCGGGCACTAAATGACTATTATTGTATCTCTATGCTTCTCTTTAAACGTAAAAAAAACCACCAAAAAAACCACAACAACAAAAAAACCAACCAACCCGTCCTCAGAAAAAAACGACAACAAAAAGCTGTCGAATTTTCGGAAAACGAAGCCCTTTCTGGTCCAGAGTATTTTGTGACTCTTCTGCTTTTTCCTCGAGGAGGGGCAAGG
>NW_004797341.1:1807985-1809240 GCF_000002075.1 Aplysia californica
GAGTATCATATATGACACTAAAAGGGCAGTTACAAAAAAAGTATGAGACTTAGGAAAGTAAATCTTTAGTACGTTGCAAGTAGTATATTCAAAAACACTGTGTGAAAATATCAAGGCTGTATCAATACAATCTTTTTCATAATCCCCGCGTAGAATTTGAGCCAATTTTGGTCTGTCGAACCCATTGCATCTCAAGAATTCAGAAAATTGACAGGGAAATCATACAGGGATAGTATGATTCTGTTTCTTGACCCATGTTGGTTATTGGGAATCCCAGAATACTTAATTTAGAGCCCAAACAAAAATTTTCAGTTCAGCTGTACCTAGTGTCCCTTAACCGACGGACGCTCGATCTGTGTCATCGGTAAACTGAAAGTATGTCGACGAGAGAAGTTCTGTTTAGACGTACAGTTTTTTTAATCCGTCCTTGGACTGTTGTAGCTAGATCTAGGTAAAAAACGTCAACAATAGCTGAAGCAAGCTACATGGGTGATTTGGCAGCATTTTTTGTTCTCAAATCCAAAAACAGGATAATGTGCGATGAACTGTAGAATAGTTTACTTTTTCAGTAGCCCCCTTTTCCAATTACTATTCGCCGGTTTTGGTCCCAAGAGTGTATCAGGGGGACAGCCAGAAATCTAATAAGAATGTGGAGGGGGGGGAGGATGTGGTTCTAGAAAATGAAGAATTTGATGATCGCTTAAAATTCGAACATTCTGGAATACCGTACGTAAAGGGACAAAACAAGGGGAAAATAACTCTTGACAATATTCTCCCTGAAACTGAAATTCCAGATGGCACGCGACAGGTTAATCAGGCTGACCGGTGATAAATTGTTTGTCCTCATTATCCCAACACCAAGTTGGAAAAGAATGTTCAACACCACCCCACCCCACCCCACCCCCCAAACGGTTTTTTGCTCCCCCTTCTGGTTTTTTGTTTTCTGTTTTTTCCCGTTTCTTTCAAACGTCATTAACTGCAGCAGCAGTCCAGTGCCATTCATTCATGTCCACTTCGTGTCTGGACGTTAAGACATTACTCTATGATCGCTTCATTTGCGCTGTCTTTAAGCATCTTCACTGTTCAGTGATTAGACCTTGTACTCATAGATCTAGCTCACCTTGCCAATAGATGGTCCTGGTTGGAATTTTGGCTTCTGTGCTGTCTGTGAAAGTTTCACGATATGGAAGCAAGTTTGTAAGTGAGTGTGTGGGTGAGTGTGTGAGTGTGTGTGTGTGTGTGTGTGTGTGTGTGT
>NW_004797341.1:1810716-1814015 GCF_000002075.1 Aplysia californica
GAGAGAGAGAGAGAGAGAGAGAGAGAGAGAGAGAGAGAGAGAGAGAGAGAGCACAAATTCTGCCACTTTGCAAGGTATCGATTTTGTTCCTGCCTGCTTGGTGCTATGACATGTGATCATCTAGACAAACGGTCAATGTGCAGCGAGTCTGAAAACCAAAACCAAACCGATTATATTTTCATTAATATTTTGATCGAAGAGATTTTGACGTATCTCGAATTCCTGGAGTTAATTATAATCATGCTTTACACGATTTCGACCGTGATGACTTTCATTTCAACCCCCCTCCCCCTTTACAGCCTTGACAGTTATTACTACTTTGATTAAATTAGTTTTCTTCGGCCATTTGGTGTTCAACTGCGCTGCGGTTAATGAACTAAAGTAAAACAAAAAAAAAGGAAAGCTTGGCATTTTCCTGGCGTACGAATAGCTATGTAGGATAGTGCTTTGACCCGTAATCTGGATGGTAATATGGTATTTTATGGTATGGTATTGGATGGCATGGTATGTATGGTATGATATTGTATGGTATGGTATGTATGGTATGGTATGGTATGGTATGGTATGTATGGTATGATATTGTATGGTATGGTATGGGATGGTATGGTATGGTATGGTATGGTATGGTATGGTATGGTATGGTATGGTATGGTATGGTATGGTATGGTATGGAATGATATTGTATGGTATGGGATGGCATGGTATGTATAGTATGATATTGTATGGTATGGTATGGTATGGGATGGGATGGGATGGGATGGTATGGTATGGGATGGTATGGTATGGTATCGGAATGTGTGGTATGGTGTGGTATGGTACGATATGGTATGCATGTTATGGTATGGTGCAATATGGTATGTATGGTATGGGATGGTGTGGTATGGGATTGGATGTGATTGGGTGGGATACAATTAGATGGGATGTGATGGGATGGGATTTGATGGTGTGGGATTAGGTGAGATGGGTTGAATATCCCGCCAAACTCTTCCATCTCCAATGAAAGGAAGGAATTTTGAGACAACCATTGAACATTTTTCTTACTAAACCAAGCTGAAGAAAGACATGCTGGGTAATTGAACCACATGAACCCTACCCGTAGTCCAGCTTGATAGTTATTGAGCTGACAAAGGGGGAAAAAACAACCCAACTAACGACATGCAAACCCGCTTTACGCAGTGAAGTTACAGATTTTTAAGCTAAATTTTCGTCACTTACATGGCTACATTTGACGGTCTGATTGCTCAATCATTAATGACCCTCAAAACATGAGAGAGGAATTAGGCTCTTTGCCATTCTTTCAAGTGGGCCCAGAGATTAGCTCGAGGCTGTCTGCCATTTTTGACTTCTGGCCACAGTTCTGTAAGTCCTCAGCTCACTAGAGACAAAGGATTATGTGACCGTTACGGCGCTACTGAAAAATTACTGACATGCAGAATTGTCTACGTATCTCTTGTCCAACTCAGCAGTCTTAACTAGACTTGACCTATGCTTTAGTTTTTATAGTTTGCAACAAAAGTGCACTTTGACTGTTTCAGCAAACTGTCAGGAAAACAAAAGGTTTGGTGTCAAAAAAAGTTTCTATAGAACACAGGGGAAAAACTCACATTTTTTCCCCAAGTTCGCTCAAAATCAGAAAGAAGAAAGCTGTCTTTAAATAGCGTCTCTGTAGCTTTGTAAGGGAATAACTTTATTGACTTTCATAAGATTTGATTTTAACTAAATCCAACCAAAACAAGTTAAGAAAAAACTATAAACGCTTAAAAACATTATAAATAGATTCATGAACACAACAGAGAAAAGATCCTCAAAAGTGACATGCCCGCGAAAAGCCACACAAAAAAAAACAACACCACACAAATAAAAATAAACATAATATTATGTATTATCCACTCTACGTTTTCTTGGTGCTTTGTACTCTCCGCCGGCCTTAGTATCTTCCCTCGCCGTTTTCTCAGGGTCAAAATCTACGTCACAACCCGGCCTGTCGTACCTTAACGCACTAAAAGGAATTATTGAAACCTATCCGCTTACTGCTCAAAGGAATAAGTGACCCGCCAAGAACTGACATTTCTTTTCTTCCCGCCCCCCTGCCGAGGTCCCCGGGAACACAAACATTAGCCGCGCCGACTCCAGTCGTGAGCAGGTTTAGACGAAGTAACAGCACACCGGAAGATCTCGATCTATACAGACTTCTCAATTAAGGATACGCCTCTGAGTTTCTTCATTCTTTGGGCTCAGTTTTTCTCAAGTGTCACCCTTCATTTGGTCCTTTTTACCTACAACTAAAGAGTATTATGCTAAAAAAAAAAAGAAACAAACACGTCCTCGCTCTTTGTGTCTCTCCATTCCTTGAGCTCAGTTTTTTCCCACACTTTTCACCCTTCATTTGGTCCTTTTTACCGACATCAAAACAGTATTTATGCTTACAAAAGAAACATGACGTCGCTTTTGGTGTCTTGTTAAGTTTGTTTTCTCTTGAAAAGGGTCCGTTTGCCTAAGTCATCATGGAACCAATTTTGTTTGTGCGAGAAGGGGCAAGGTGCAGGCTTAGTATTGGGCCGATGACCTTTAATATAGTCATAGAATCTTCTAAATTGACGAAAGGAAAGGCCAATGTGACGCATAATATTATGTTGTAAGGAGACCAAAGAGAAGTTTTATTAAGTACAGAGGTGCCCTGCTCTTTAAGATAAGATACGATAAGATACGATAATACTTTATTGTCCCAGAGCAAAATATTTTTGACTGTACAGGACCATAAAACACATGCAGGTATAAACAAACAATTTTAGTTATATTTTACTCTAATTAAAATTCAATATAAAAAGAGACTCAAAACTGGCAAAATATACAGTACATATCACATCAGGTGCATCGTTCAACTGCATTTCATTTCATCACCAGACCTTTGGAGTTATATAGATACATACTCTAAAGGACAATACACATCTATGCTCTTATAACTAACTCGCGATAGTACCAGACTGAAAGCTAGGTCTATGTCCAATACATGTGCATGAAAAAGAAGATCTTAACTTCTAGGGGAAGGGGTGGGAATGAGACAGGGGTCAATTGTTATACACTTTTATTAAGCAAGATTGTAAACATAAAAAACCCATTTGACCTGATTTGTTGATAGGTATTATCACCGAGATATGACGCTCTTCTCGAAGACTTCCAGTCGATGGCTTATCGCGTTCTCTCCCTCTCTCTCTCTTTTTTTTTTTTACCGTTTTGGACTCTGTCTATCTATCTATCTATCTATCTATCTATCTATCTATCTATCTATCTATCTATCT
>NW_004797341.1:1814115-1815857 GCF_000002075.1 Aplysia californica
CGGGGGAGAGGTGAAGAGAAAAAAGAGAGAGGGGAAGGGAGGGGGAGAGGGAGGGAGGTGAAGAGGGTGTTGTGGAGAGCTGGATGAAGCCGCGGTGAGATTAGTTCATGTATAGTCTCCTCTTTTCCGAACTGGCTCATCTCTCATTTCCCGGACACTCTCAAGTTTCGAGTGGATCCCCTCTCTGCCTCGATTTCCTCTCCCTTCCTTGACGTCACGGATCTATTTATAGATGACCTTTTTTACCAGTGTGTCAGGAACAAGAGCTCGTATTTTTAAGTTTCTTTTTTTGTCAAGTCTTTTACGGCGCTCGCAACTGCGAAAGGTTATAAAAGAGCGCGGGACACACCCAACATTTTCAGTTGGTAGGAAATTTTGAATTTTGCCCAGGTGGCGGCCGAAGCCTACTCTTATCGATTTTAGGCCACCAAGGGATCTTTAATGTGCGCAACTAGCACACGGGAGCTCCGAGATTTTTGGCCCTTGTCCGAGAAGGCTAGGTGTATATCTTTCCTACCAGAAGATCAGGGGTGTGGCTGAAAGACAACAGTAAGAAGGAGCCAAGGAGTAGCAGTAGAAAGGCTGCAAAAAGAGTCAGGAGCCCAGAGGAGGGGGCAAAGGAGGTGAGGGGGTGGGGGGAGAAAGAGGAGACGAAAAGCAGACGACAGAACATTGCTGGCGAACAGGAAAGAAGGTGAAAGGAGATAATTTTAGAGAAGAAAATTTTTCGGTCGCTACCCGGATTCGAACCCGAGACCTTTGAATGAGAGGCGAACACCTTAACCTCTAGGCCACGAGAGCCCCCGAACAAGCACTTACTAAAAAAACCGGGTCATCATTTCCGTTAACGGAAGCTGTGAAAATGACGTAAGTCTTAGATCCGGCCGACCCCGCTATATATGCGTGCAAAGATCCGGGGTGTTGACAGTGTATGGAATGCTGTCGACTGTGTATGGAGTGCTGTTGACTGTGTATGGAGTGCTGTCGACTGTGTATGGAGTGCTGTTGGCTGTGTATGGAGTGCTGTTGGCTGCTCTGTGCGGAAAGAAACCTTTGTTGAATTTTGTTTAGTTTTAGTAAGAATTTTACAGCACTTGCAACACAGTAAGGGGATATAAGTGCCGACGATTAGAGGTGTTACAAGAGAGTAACAAACATAAAAAAAGAAGGAGGAGAGATAAGGACGATAGGTGTTTAATAGAAGCAGCAAACCACACCAGAGCACCCGCCAACCACCCACTTTGTTGAATTTAGTGGAGTTGTTTTTTTTCTGACTTCCCGAAGTGACTGCCAAGGCTGTACTGTTGTGAAGGTTATGAAGGTTAATATATTCCCTGATCGTGGGCCAAGACTCGGAAAGTTCAACAACAATTGTTTCGTTTTTCCCGCTGGGATGCGCTTTTCAAGGTAGGCCTAATTATTTTTCCAAACTTTGGGATACAGAGAGCTAATGTGTTTTTTTCTTTTTGGATTGGGGGGGAGGGGGTGGAAGGGGGTGGGTAGTTCCTTATGTTTTTCTACTATTAGTGTAATGTTTATTTATGTTTCATTAATTACCATTGCTGTAAGCTCATTCAACAAACAATTTTTAACTTCTAAGACACACACGCGCGCTCATTCACCCACATACACACGCATTCTCACACATACACATACACATACACATACACATACACATACGCATACACACACACACAAACACACACACACATACACACACAAACACATAAACACAAACACAC
>NW_004797341.1:1816563-1825715 GCF_000002075.1 Aplysia californica
TCTCTCTCTCTCTCTCTCTCTCTCTCTCACTCCGTGACTTCTGTCCATCTTGGGATGCCTATCTCCTCTGTGGTGACGTAAGGGAACAGTGCAGACCGGTGTAGGTCAAATGACAGTCCGCCTCTTCACCTCTCTACACCAAAGACGCAAAATTGAAAATTTTCTACCAACTGAATAAGCTTAATGTTTAGTGTGTCCCGCCCGCTCAAGTGACCTTATGCTGTTGCAAGCGCCGTAAAACACTGACCCCAAAAAATGTTACAAGTTTCCCCAAGAGAACAGGGGGACTGCCACACCCACTTATGCACTACTTGAACCGTTACACTTTGTCACTTTCCTTTTAGTGACTATACTCCCTGAGTGGCCAAAACTCCTGGCACTTGTCTGGGGAGGGAGCGTTAATTGGTCGTTTCTAAGCACAAGTGGGCTATCCCGACAAATGCTGTTTTGAGAAAATCGAAGATAAACTTTTGGACCTTTGTTCAGTTTCTTTAAAAGACAAGGAGAGTTTTCTCTAAAATCAAACAAATATATACACCAAAGAAACTAAACTTCTCCTATAGGTAGGACAATGCCCA
Organism: Aplysia californica; assembly: GCF_000002075.1. Lineage (NCBI taxonomy): Eukaryota > Metazoa > Mollusca > Gastropoda > Aplysiida > Aplysiidae > Aplysia > Aplysia californica. The sequence goes on from NW_004797341.1 coordinate 1,817,142, forward strand.
CTTTTGGTGTAGGTCAAGACTTCTGAAAACCCCCAAAATCTGGATTAGCCGGCTTGTCATTAAAAACGATCAATTTGAACATTTTCTGCTGCCTGTAAGGTGAAGGTTTTGGTAGTGGGCATAGATGTGTAGTGTGTGATTTCATGATCTGCCCAACTGAAGCTTTCAATGTTCTAGTCTGTCTCTCTGTCTGCATGTCTGTTTGTGCGTCAGTTTGTCTGAGTTCTATCTATCTATCTATCTATCTATCTATCTATCTATCTATCTATCTATCTATCTATACCTCCCCCTCCCCGCACACACACGCACACACACACACATACACACACATACACACACACACACACACGCGCGCATGCACACACACACACACACACATACACACACAACATCTATCTTTAGAGAAAATCATCAACTGTGGGCCGAGTGTACAAAATATACACCCACCAAAGCTTACAGTAGGCGAACCTGATTTTTGAATGTGTCTTTACATCTTCACAAGACTAACGTAGCAGTACTTTTAAGTGGCAACTGACTTAAAAGAAAACGTTATCACTGAGTTTGTATCGGTTTATTTGTTCAATGTAAATGTCAGTTATTTAGTAAGAGTTTTACGGCGCTCGCAACTGCATAAGGTCATAATTATGAGAGGGCGTGTGAATTGAATCCTTCTTTCCATTAAGCAGGAGTAACGAAAGTGATAGTTTTCTTATCTGGTCATTTACCTCCCTTGATCAGTCGGATGACACTTGATACTGACTGAAGTGTGTTTAGGCCTTTCCCAAAGGGGGGATTTAACATGTTCTTATGCACAGAAGAATTGTAAATGGGCTGATTCATCAATGTCATGCTCATACTGTGCCGGAACAACATAGGGGGAACTGCTGCTTTTTCTTTCATCCTTACTATCGTCATTTTTTCTCTACTTCTTTTGTATGTTTGTCACTGTCTTGTGACCCGCTATTTCCGGGGTGCCTTGATAGTCGAAGCAGACTTTGTGCTGTTGAAGCTAGAGAGGTGAGCAGAGAGAGCTTGATTCCCCGTTTGGACTTCTCTGTTGACATCCAAATAACTCGCACTAAACTTGTTTCTGTGGGTGGTTGGCGGGTGGGCTGGTGTGGTTTGCTCCTTCCTTCCTATCAAACATGTATCGTTCTTATCTCTCCTCCTTCTTTTTTGTGTTTGTTACTCTCTTGTAACACCTCTAATCTTCGGCACTTACATGACCTTATTGTGTTGCAAGTGCTGTAAAACTCTTACGAAAGCAAAAAAATAAATTGACCTTATACAGTTGGGAGCGCCGTAAAACCTCTACTAAAACACAAACCCGCACTCAACCTGTCTCTCCCCCCCCCTACAGATCCTCCTGGCCCTTCCTCCCATGTCTCCTCCTGCTCCCCCTGACGTCATCCTTTGACCCGGATGCAGGACTCGTGACGTCATACACCAAGCGAGCCTCGGCTTCGGTGACCGCCTCCTCCCAACCGAACCACGCCAACCTGGCAAATGACGGAGACCCGGCCACTCACTGGATGTCGGCGGGATGTATGCCAGGTTTCTACGTGAGGACCGCCCCCGCTAATGTCCTCAAAGACGCCTGTAGCCAGGGGCTATGTTCTCTGACAGGTGGCGCGGCGCTCGCGTCTGGCAAGTCCGACCTGGTGAAAGTGACAGATGGAGACACAGGCACAGGCGTCCAGTTCTCGGTGTCGGCTGCCGGTAACGGTAACGGTGTCGGTGGCGCCGCCGGATCTGTTCCCTATCTGGATGTGAATCTACCGACACCGCAACGCGTCCAGTACGTCACGATACGGGGGCGATACGCAGCGTCGACATCGCTGAAACTTTTGGATGAGAACAGCGCGATGGTGGAAGAGTTTCATCTAGATGCTGGCGACAACTACAGGACCAAGGATCTGAGAGTTTCCGTGAGCGTGCGCGTGAAGACGGTGAGGTTTGAGGTGAGCGCGGGCTCCATGTTGTGGGAACTGGCCGCCTTAGGGGAGAAAGGTTGCGTTGATCACGTGACCTGGGATCTGGGCGAGCTGTCGGAGGTCCGAGTGGTCAAGTCCCGCCACTGGGCTGGTCACCACGGACTGACCACCGACATGTTTGTGTCGGCTGACGGCCTCACCTGGCAGCACGTGGCCAGTCTTGACCCTAACGCCCTCGGGACGGTGACCACCATCTTGACCAATACTCTAACGGTCAGGTACATCCGGGTACAACACCAGTACACGGACACCGACTACGCCAAAGTCTACATGTGGGAACTGGACGCGTACGACAAGGATGGAGAATTCGGCCCGGCGCCGGACGCCGCGGTGAATCCGACACCGCTCCGAGAGATGCTTGGGGTGAACGGGATCTGGGGCTGGGGAAATAACCGCTACAGCGACCTGCTCCCCGCGGGCCAGGGGCCGCAACTCTATTCCCCTGTGGCCAGCCACGGGCGGAACTACCACAACATGGATTGGGACGTCACTGACCCGGATGTGAGCGCTGACTACAGCAAGATGGCGGCGGGGGGCGGGACCCAGGCTAAGAGTTGGCTGGATTGGGACAAGGAGTATCTCGCATGGGCGCGCAGCAATCTGACGGTTCACGCGTCCTTACAGTTTACAGCCGACATGTTTTCCGAGTCGGTATGGGACAATGTCGGGCGCAGTTCCCGTAGATACGGCGAGGAATTTGCCCGGCATTTCGGGCCGAGTCGTGGCGCTTCAAGCGTGAAAGCTGCGGAAGTCGGCAACGAACCGTGGAGATATCCCGCGGCGTTCTACAAAACGGTCTTGGACAACATGGCGGCAGGTCTGAAGCACGGTGACCCCAACATTCTAGTTCTGCCGGGAGCTTTTCAAGCAGACGACAAGGAGTCGGCGGGGAACTACATCGGGACCAGGGTGACGGAGACGGCTCTTCCCTCCATTGACGTCATCAACTTCCACCACTACAGCTACGTCACGGGAAATGACGGCGTCCGCAGAGCGACATTCCCGGAACACCCGGCGAGTTCTTTTAACTCACTCCGGAATATGCTGCGCTGGAGAGACGCTAACGCCCCGCACAAACCTGTGTGGGTTACCGAGTGGGGATGGGACTCCGCCGGTGTGGGGGAGGCCTGTAACTTCCACGAGTGTGTATCGGAGACGGCCGCTGCCGTGTACGCCAAGAGAGGCTTGTTGCTGCACGCGAGACACGGCGTGGAGAGGTCCACCTGGTTCTTTTACGGAAATCTCAACGATTGCGACGACCACATCTACTGCAGGAGCGGCCTCACAGGGTCTCAGCACGCGGGTTTCGCGAAAAAGAAGACATACGTCGCTCTTCAGAACTTGCTTTCCCTCCTCGGACACTTTCACTTCCTAGAAGCCATCAGGGAAGACGATCATGGCTACGTCTACGCGTTCGGAAGCCCCGATGCCGGTTGGCAAGGATACGTGACGTCACACCTCGTCGCCTGGCAACCCGTGGACGCCGAGCACGCTACTGTTTCGTCGTCCAATGTGACGTTTTACCACCATGCCACGCCCACGGCGGTGTTCTGTGACGTCAGTGGGGTGGTGAGCCGCTGCGATGAGCGTGTTCAGGTGGACTGTTCTACTGCTCGGTGGACCGTTGAGCTGACAGCTGAGCCCATCGTGATAGACATCCGGGTATTTGCTGCTTCTGGTTTGGTGGGATAAAAATAGCATTCTTTTCAGGTTAAGAAATAAACGATAAGTCTTTCAAAACAATCATTTGTTCTTCTCAGTTGTGTGTTTAAACTCATACATTTTGTCACCTTTTTCTGTCAACGTTCAGGTAGTTTTGTTGTCAAACCGTCGCCTGTGGGTGGTTGGCGGGTGCTCTGGTGTGGTTTGCTCCTTCTTTCCTATCAAACATCTATCGTTTTTATCTCCCCTCCTTCTTTTTTGTGTTTGTTACTCTCTTGTAACACCTCTAATCTTCGGCACTTATATGACCTTATTGTGTTTCAAGTGCCGTAAAACTCTTACAAAAACCAAAACTAATATTATTATGTAACATATGAAAAGAACTGATTTTATATGAATTGTTCCACCACAAGAAGAGTGCCCCCTGCCTATAGACACAGCACCTTCTCACACATCGAACAACATTTGCTGTGACAATCTGGCAATAAGTGACTTGTGTTATCAGAGACTCGCAACCATAAGGTCGTGGGTTCGATTCCCGTGAGGGGCCCGACATTGTGTCCTTGGGAAAGGCAGTTCACACGGACTTTCCTCACTTCACCCAGGTGGGAATGGGTACCCGGCTATAGATAGTAGACAGTGAAAGATCTTGTCAGTTTGTTAGTGTTTGAGCGCTTAACCAGCTGGGTCAGGATATAGGCCACGAACAAACACTTTCCACCTTTCCCTATCCTGGGCTAGTCGCTTGATGTCACTTCATGTCTTCCCACTTTTCTGTACATCCATTTCCGTGACTCTTCTCCAGGTCCCATGAGGTCTTCCCCTTGATCTTTTACTTTTACCCTGTGGGATCCAATCTAACACTTTTCTTGTTATGCAGCTGCTTGATTGTTCCTGTGGCTGTCTGATTATGGCGACGTCTTTTCTTTCCAGATAATCGTTCCTTCCTTTCTTCCTTTTCCCCTGCCTCTCTATCCCCATGTCCAGCATCCTGATCATTGCGTGATGTTCTGAGGTCTCCCCGTCTTCCTCATCCCGCAACTTTTCCTCCTTGGACTTCAACTTTGAAGTGAAGATCCTGAAGATTTTATGTCTTGCAACGCTTGACTGTCCAGTGTCTGTGTGTCACAACTCACCACAGTTCTGGAACTTTTGGAGAAATGTTCTTAAAGTTCTTCTTTAGAACTTTGTTAGGACATAGTCCAACTCTGTTCTAAGTAGTCTCTTCACACATGCTCGGCACTTGTGGTTTCATACATGTTTGTTTGCTGTTCCCGGGAGAGAGCGAGCGAGCGAGCGAGCGAGAGAGAGAGAGAGAGAGAGAGAGAGAGAGAGAGAGAGAGACAGAGAGAGAGAGAAACAGAGAGAGAGACAGAGAGAGAGACAGAGAGACACAGAGAGAGAGACACAGAGAGAGAGAAAGAGAGAGAGACAGAGAGACACAGAGAGAGAGAGAGAGACAGAGACAGAGACAGAGAGAGAGAGAGAGAGACAGAGAGAGAGAGACACAGAGAGAGAGAAAGAGAGAGAGACAGAGAGAGAAAGAGAGAGAGACAGAGAGAGAGAGAGAAAGAGAGAGAGAGAAAGAGAGAGAGAGAGATAGAGAGAGAGAGAGATAGATAGATATATAGATAGAGAGAGAGAGAGAGAGAGAGAGATAGAGAGAGAGAAAGCTATTTAAACACTTTCTGCTGCCTTTTAAATTCAGCTACCTTTCTCCCCTTTCCCCACTCCCATTTTATAAAAGAAATAGGATTGTTTGATAGGGTATAAAAATGTATAGTTGTGGTTGTCATGGTATATACTTACACTGAAATTAGTATTGTAAATTCCAATGTAAATAGGAGTCTTTACCATATTATTATTTACCAAGATTTTCCTAAATGTCTGTCCGCCCTTTTAACTTGATGATGATATGACCGTCTGCACCTGCGAGCGCCGTAAAACTCTTACTAAAACATACCAGGGTGACAGATTTGTTGCAGTAAAACCTGTTGGCATTTGCATGACTAAATTGAGCCGATAGTGCCGTAAAACACCAACTCAATCAATCAATTCCCACTTCCACATCCGTAAGCCTGATCTATAAGGAAGGAAGATCATATCTGTGTGTTTGAGTCTCTCAGGATTTTTCTTTTTTAATCAAGAACATTCTGAAACTCTTCTTTGAGAGGTGTCGGTGATGTCTGTTTTTTGTCTGTATTGACATGTAACTGCGTGTGTTGTATTGTACGTGGTGTCTGTTTTTTGTCTGTATTGACATGTAACTGCGTGTGTTGTATTGTACGTGATGTCTGTTTTTTGTCTGTATTGACATGTAACTGAGTGTGTTGTATTGTACGTGATGTCTGTTTTTTGTCTGTATTGACATGTAACTGCGTGTATTGTATTGTATTGTACGTGATGTCTGTTTTTGCCTGTATTGGTATGTAACTAAGTATATTGTATTGTCGCTCACCCGTAATGTGGCCCGGCTGCGCTTACGTCACGGACTACGTCATTCGCCAGGAGAACATGTCAATAAAAAAACAAACTGGCCGGAAACTGTGACGTCTTGTCCTGTGATATGCCAGGAGGTCATTCACACTTTGTACGCACCATGGCCACTCCCGAGAACAGTCAATGGGGAACACAAACAAACAAACAAAATAATAACAATGAAATCCAACGACCAGTGGGTTCTAACATTTGAAAGCAAGAGCTGTTGTTTTCTCCTCATTTTTCTCCCGTACAGAAAGTTGACCTCAACATATTTCTGAAGCTGGCGTTGAAGTGATAGTAAACAAGGATGTTGGCGGAAGAGTTCATGGTCTGGAACAGGAAGACCGCCACGTTTAAGAAAACGACCACGTCATGGTAGCTGTAACCGTAGCCCAGCCCAGGCTCAGCGATGTAGGCGTAGACGATGACCAGCCGGACAGTGTTGGCGACCAGGAAGATGACCGCTAGGACCGACACGGTTTTGATGACGCGTCTGTTCTTGTGGGAAAAACTGGTGTCTGTTGTCCGCGAGTTTGTCGTCTGCTCCGGTGTTGTTTCGTGGTGTATTGTCTCTCGCACATTTCTTGGGTTCCCTTTTCTTTCATGATCTTTTTTCTTAGAGCATTTTGCAGGTGATTTCTCGTTGGTCGGGTGGCTTTCTTTCTCCTGGTGTCTCGTGTCCCGGCTATTTGTCTGACTGCCTTGTGTTCTGGCTGTACCGGTCTTTGCCTCTGAAGGAGATTGGAGAACCATGTGACTGTGTGACGTTTGAGCAGAGCCGTCTGGTCCAGCAGCTTTCTTTCTTGTCTTCTCTCCCTCTCTGAACTTGGAGGATCTCTGGAGTCCATTGATCATGACGTAGGTACAGAGCAGCACGACCACCTGGTACACAGTGGGCATTGTGACGTAGATGAAGACTTTCAGGTACAGCTCTGTCGCGGCTCGGTTCTCAGACAACCAGAGAGTGACCCTGGATGTATTCGTGGAGGGGTCGCGGCGCCAGGAAAGCCCGCTGGTGACCAAGTGAGGAACGTATGCTGCTATGGTGAAGGCGTACATGACCGTCATAGCAAGCACAGATCTCCGGAAAGTAAAGATGTCTCTAAACTTGAGGGGCATGGCCACACAGAGGCAGCGTTCTACGGTGACAAACGCCACGATTCCTTGCGACAAGTCGTAAAACATAGCGCAACCGTAGCTCATGACAAAGTTGAAGGCAACAGGATCGATGATCGACACCACATCCAAGTGTACAAGGACGTTATACAGATAGGCCACGCCGCCATTGAGAACACTGGCAAAGTCCGAGAGGGAGAGAGCCAGAAGACACACAGACACGCAGTCTTGGGCGCCCTGTTTGAGGAAGATGATGGCGTTGATGACATTCGCCCCGAGCCCCAACAGAGCCAAGGGTAAAGTCACAAATGCTGAAACGTAGAACTCAATTTGTTCCACGCTGAGGCTGCCCATAACTCCGACCGTCAAGAACCAGAGAAAGAGCAAAAATGTTGTAGATTGTGAGAGTGTTCAAGAAACGCTCCAAAGAATGGAGACAGAAACAGGTGCCACCCCAGATGCTGCCCCGATATAGTTGTTGCTGTTTGCCTTCAGCACAAAGAGTTTAGTTATACATTTATTGAAAAACCATGTACGTTTTAAAGATGTATTGTAATTGAATTTGTACTTACATCTCTTGCTACATGGTTGAAACGTCTAATTGCCCAGTTCAATTTTCTGCCTTGAACAAGGTAATTTCCTTATGGATGAAGACGTCAAAGGAATTTTTTTTTTTTACAAAACCCATTTTGTGTCAAATTATGCAGCCCCATTAATAATTATAACATTACTATTACTAATGAAGATGATAGATCAAAGTTTGTACAGTGCGAACATAATTGACAAAAAGTACTGGATCTCTCACACACTATAACAAATTATATTATTAAACTATCTCTCACACACTATAACAAATTATATTATTAAACCATCTCTCACACCCTACAACAAATTATATTATTAAACCGGTTTTCTAGAAGAAACGAACAGACATTTTTGTCCTTTTTGAGACAGTACATTTATATTTACACACAATTAGTCGCACCGCACCGGCGAGGAGATCTGTAAGTTATGACATCTGGGAAGAAAATTGAATTATTTTCCTATGTGTGCTCAGCAATTTTGGTCGAAATTTTAAAAAAATTTAAAAAATAAAAATAAAAAAGGAAAAAAATCGACTGCATAGTTTTGGTATGGAATTCGCTCTTCCCTTACTCCACTTTTCAAATTACTTCATGGACGGCGTCTCATTTTGGTGGTTTTTTAAAGGTTTTTTTTTTTTTGGTGTTGATTTTCTTCTTCAACATATTACTTCTTCATTCTGGATAAAGTAAGTAACACTTCATAATTTTAAAAAAATTTTCTCTTTAATTTAAGATAA
>NW_004797341.1:1826919-1828611 GCF_000002075.1 Aplysia californica
ATAACTACATACACTTATATATATATATATACATGAATGATGCAGGAAAGCGCAGGCAGAGACAATTGACACGCCATTGCTGGTCGCCACTGTGCAGTTGTAAACAAGACAAATTGGAATCGCTCTGTATCTTCTCAGGTCTTTGTACCGGGTCTAAAGGTTGGATGACCTGCAGAATCTGAAAGCCGATTCACAAAGGTTATTGCAGACTAAGGTTCCGACATGTTTTCTTTGATGTAAGCCTAAAGCGGGTCAAAAAACATAATGCAATTTACATCATGTATCTAAAACATAAAAAGGTGACATATTTTCCTCAATACCACACTTTAACGTTCACCTAAGAGAAACGCGATTCAAGAGACGGGGTGAGCATTTTTCGAGACTCACGTGGAGACGTCTAGATAGCCGGGGGATGAAATTTACAAGCTTACACTGAAATGTGGGGGCAGGTGGTGTCGTTGTCTCAGAATGAGCAGTTTGTGGGCTAGGCCAGAGACCGTATTTATAATCATTGGGCAAGGCTACTGTAAGTCATTTATTTCAGTCTGTGTATGCATCCAAAGAGCGGTTTTTTTATAAAGGGCTCAAAGAGAAAAACTTAAAAAAATTTCTGGATCAAGATTTTCTGAGAAATTTATTGTTTGTTTGCTTAGTCGCAGGCCTGCAGAAATGCCATGCAAAGTTTCGTGGGGATAGATCTAAGTAAATTAGTAAATGAGCAAAATGTTTTAACCCTTTCAGAAGAAGAAAGTGAACAAACTATAACATAGTCTAGTTATTAAACACCGCCCTGCCCCCATATTTCAGCGCAAGCTTGTACTTGTCGATTCTTTCCTTTAAACGCCAAGACACCTCCACGTGAGTCTCGAAAAATGCTCACCCGTCTAGGCCTATGGAACTGCGCGTGTCTTGTCCTTGAGGTTCAGTGACCCAGAGTGGGCACACGCAGCCTCCGTTCATTTACGTGGGTGACATCACTGCCACCAACTCTAGTGCTAAATAAAACCTCTTTGTGTGGGGGACATCACTGCCATCAACTCTAGATCTAGATCTCGTGCTAAATATAATCTCTTTGAGAGAGAACCTCTCAGGAGATGATACACGGAGAGGAATTTTCCATCACCGTGGGAGTTGTGTGTTAGATCTGATTGTTTCGGTTTGTGCTTCATTCTGTGCGTGTTTGCTGTCACTGTCAAGAGCTATGGAGGAGTTGGTCACAAGGAAAGGGAAGGTTGATGTCCATTCTGATGAGACAAAGACTTTTTCCTTTATCAAACAACGGTTTGGATCTTGATATCTAGATCTAGAGGTGCTTCACAGGGAATGTCTGAGGACAATCTCAAGCCTGATGAACGCAGAGGGAAATATGTCAAGTGAGTACTGATTACCCTTTAACCCTATCCGTACGTCGTGTTTTACTATCGTATCCATACGACGTGGGGAACTCAGTGCCACCACTTAACCCTATCCGTACGTCGTGTTTTACTATCGTATCCATACGATGTGGGGAACTCTGTGCCACCACTTAACCCTATCCGTACGTCGTGTTTTGCTATCGTATCAATAAGACGTGGGGACCTCTGTGCCACCACTTAACCCTATCCGTACGTCGTGTTTTGCTATCGTATCAATAAGACGTGGGGACCTCTGTGCCACCACTTAACCCTATCCGTACGTCGTGTTTTGCTATCG
>NW_004797341.1:1830807-1831816 GCF_000002075.1 Aplysia californica
AGAAGAAATTTACTCGTTACTCCGAACCGTACGCTTTGTAAAGCAGTCTGTCAAAATGATTTTTTGAGAAATACAGAAAGTCTCAAAGAGTTCTTCGTACTAGAAATATTCTAAATAGTGAAGAATACAACCCCGGGGGTACAAAATGACCCCAGGACGTACGGATAGGGTTAAATATCTCTGAATATGATAACAATCAGCTCAAAATGTCGGGAAGAACACCGAGAAGAAGAGAGTCCTCAATGACCCCCACGACGATAATTCTGTCATATTGTGAGCAAACGTGGCTCACATGGTGACCGCCCGGCCAGAGGTGAGCAAAAACCGGATAATCTATCCGGATAACCGGATAATTCTCAATGAAACATTGTCCTGTTAGTTGAAGTCAGAGTGTTACGGCGCTTGCAACACAATAAGGCCATAATTATACAAGGGCCGAAAATTACAGGTGTTACAAGAGAGTAACAAACACGAAATAGGAGGAGGAGAGGTCAGGACGATAGATGTTTGATAGGAAAGAAGAAGCAAACCACACCAGAGCACCCGCCAACCACTCTTTAACTCCCTTTCCTGACCAGTCTGCAGAAGTGGGTGCACCCATTTGTTGAAGCGGTTCTAACCCAATTGCCGAAGCGGTTCATATCATAATATTATTTGCCGAAAAGGTGCACTAACAACATATTATCCGGATTTTGCTAAAGCGACTCATTGCCCAGCCCTACCCCCGGCGATGCTCGGCAGACGACATCTGGGCCGAGTCTCCTGTGGGTGTCCCACACCTGGAAGTGACGTCACAACGACAATAAACAGAACAAATTGAAGACAACTCTCTCGCCACTAGGGCTGGGCAACGAGTCGCTTTAGCAAAATTCGGATTATATGTTAGTGCACATTTTAGGCAATTAAATCCGTTATGAACCGCTTCTGCAAATGTGCTAGAACCACTTCGACAAACGGATTAGAACCACTTCAACAAATGGGTGCTCCCACTTCGGCATACGGATTAGGA
>NW_004797341.1:1832989-1834214 GCF_000002075.1 Aplysia californica
ACACACACACACACACACACACACACACACAGTAATTTATCAAGTAGATCTCCCTTGAGTTAAATCGTGCTCCAGTGGCGCAGAGATCTGTCAGTTATGACATCTGGGAAATCAACCACGGAGTAATTATTCTCCCTAACACTAATTGTACTACATTCAAAGATAGCTCGAAACCAAGAAACTGACTGCACTAAGACATATTATGAATTACCATATAATTACCTCTCTTTCTTTCCCATTTCCACTTCTCAAAAACTGATTTACCATGGCAGTCTTATTTCTTTTCTTTAAAAAAAATCTTAATTCTTGTAATTTTTATTTCTGGATAAAACAAGTGAGCCCTCACACTTTCAATACTATTTGTGAGACATGCTGATTTTAATGAGTCACTTCTCACAATCCACAAATGGAGATGTTGACCACAAATGGACATTAGGGTCAAGTTAGCAGATTTTCTACTGATGCCATATTCTTTAAGTATAATATGCCTTTTATTATTTCATACTTATTAATTGTAAAAACTTCACCTATAAGCGTGATGTATCTATTTCCTTGAAGCTTGAATCCGAGAGTTAACTCGTTTTGTCAGCACGCTTCACATTTGCGTGGATGCATCAGTGTTATAGTTGCACTCGGCTCAGAAATATTATTATTATTATCCGATTTTGCATCAAAAGCGGTACGATCTCTTCAATGCGCTAGCTCTCTGTTACAGTCAAGATTGGTAAAGAATGAGCTCTGTCTAGCTTCACTGACTCTGATTGCTTTCGTTCTCTCTTTGGAGGTAAGCTGGAGACACTGGTGCTCTGGGAGAGGGGGCTTCTGGGATTACAAAACCACCCCGATAAATTAGACTCTTGTTCCCAGAGGGTTTTACAAGGGATTTTTATAGCTTTCTAGTACTAGAACTGGAAAGGGATTTTTTAAATAGCTTTCTAGTACGAGTACTAGTACAGCACTTGACTATATTTGATTCGGTTGACTTTTCTTAGGCAGGACTATTCCGCAATTTTTTCAGCAATTCTCAACAGTTATTGATTTAACACAAAACTTGTCGATAATACGATGATGAAACACATTCTTTCTTTGAACGAGAGAGAGAGAGAGAGACACAGAGAGAGAGAGAGAGAGAGACAGAGATAGAGAGAAAGATAGATAGAGGGAGAGTGAGAGAGAGAGAGATAGAGATAGATAGATAGATAGATAGATAGATAGATAGATAGAT
>NW_004797341.1:1834314-1836233 GCF_000002075.1 Aplysia californica
CCCCCCCGTTTACATCGGAGCAATGAGGTCTTTATAAGAAGAAGTTCGAAAACAAAATGAACCTGGGTTGGTCGCATTGCTCTTCACTGAGATAAGTTCATATTGTGGTTTAACTAAATCATAAATATACCTGGACGACATTGGAAATTTCGAATGAATTCCAGTCGAACCTGCTCCTACGACCACCTGTTCTTGGCACCCACCTGGACAAACGACTACTTCACCTTCCCCCCCCTCCCTTTGTGTTTCTGTGCATCACAATGACACTGTCCACGACGACCACATGTTTAAGATGACCTCTTTTTCCCTCGTCATTTGGTGGTCGTCGTAGCCAGGTTCGACAGCATCTTGTTGGGTGTGTGTGCACGTCATTAAGACACACCCTCAGTAAGTTGTGGTACCCAACTTGCAATCACAAAGTCTGAATTCTAGCACTCTTTCAAAATAATTGTAGCAGATTCAGGAAGAGACAGGTCGTTGGAGAGTTACACTAAAACGGCCATTTAGTGATAGAACAAAATTTAAAAAACTAGATTGACTGATAAACCAAAATAGTAGGAGAAATGGTAAAGAAACAGGATCTACACTATGCAGGTCCTACCTGTTTTCTTTCCAACTGTTCTGTCTATCAGAATGACTATTTTTTCCTAGAACTAAATGGCATTTGTTATGTCGATGTTCTACTGGCGGTACTCTACAATAGATAGATCTACTTCTTTCTTATATAATAAATAATAAATAGCATTTGTATATCGCATATCCCCGCTCAACAGAAGGCTCTATGCGCTTTACACTATATTATTACCCTAGCAGACCATGGGACATTCTGAAACATTCTCAGCTTCCCGGGAAGCATACAGTGCTAGCAGCTGATGAAGCGCTCAAAAACTAACAACATGACAAGATCTTTTGCTGTGTATAGCCGGGTACCCATTCCCACCTGGGTGAAGTGAGGAAAATTCGTGTAAAGTGCCTTTCCCAAGGACACAACGTCGGGCCCCTGACGGGAATCGAACCCACGACCTTACGGTTGCGAGTCCGAGAGCCTAACCACTAGGCCATCGACGCCACATATACAGAAACAAAGAGCAGAACAACTCCTAGGACAAGCTAGGCTCAGAGACAGATTCCATGCTGGGTTTCGCTGTCCATATCGTACCGCAATATTACACAAGCTAAAGTTTACATAGTGGCTTAGGTAAATGTTACCGGCCGAATGTTCTGGCGGCAAAGTGGAGGGACCTGCTTTGTCATGTCCAGTACACCGAGCCATAACTGCCCCAACAGTCCTAATTTGATACCCCTAGCTGCAAACACCGGACCGTTCCTTTTAGGCTTCAGGTAATGTTTCCCGGGCACGGTAAACAAAATTAGGTTATAAAAGCACCCGATGCAATTTACAACGACATTTTTACATGAAAAAAAAAGAGGATAATGTTCACTGCACTAAACCGCCCACCAACATAAAGCAAATTGCTAACAAATTTCCCACACTGTGTTATTGCAATTTACAGAAGATTTTTCAATGTAGGTATTTTACAGTCCCATCAACACAATTTAGATCAGATATGAAGCAGCTGCATCAACCATCCCTGTGTGGTCCTACCTAGGCCGAGAGAGATACACGGCCCTAGCAGAAAAACGTAGGTACTAGATAACAAATTCTAACCACAAGGGGATCGAACTCAGATCATAGGCCTGCGACAGCGACGCCCCTGATATCTACACCACAGATGCTGGTTAGCGAGTTACATGTACTGAAGTCTTCCGGTGTGTCAGCAATAGGAGCCACACCCCAAGATAAAACAACAACCAAAAAATAACCACCAAACAAAACACTCCCAAGAAACATACAAACAAACAAAACAACCCATCAACAAGAAGATATTCTCAGTAATTAAAACGGAAAAAGTGGGGAA
>NW_004797341.1:1836784-1838041 GCF_000002075.1 Aplysia californica
ACTCTGTTACCATCCATCCACAGCTTCACACACCCCTCCCATATTCCACCCCCATACTCTGTCATCATTCAGATGCATTCACATTGCCAAAGAATCGACAGAAAGTATTCTCCAGTACCTTTCCGAATCGAGTTAGCATTGTAGACCAGTTTCAAATCTCCCTCTCTTTCTCTCTCTCTCTCTCTCTCTCTCTCTCTCTCTCTCTCTCTCTCTTTCTCTCTCTCTCTTTGTGTCTCTCTTCTCTCTCTCTTCTCTCTCTCTTCTCTCTCTCTTCTCTCTCTCTCTTCTCTCTCTCTTTCTCTCTCCCTGCGTGTATCTGTCTCTATCTTTCTCTCTCCTACAACCTCTCTTCCTCTTTATCTCCCCCCTCCCCCCTCCCTTCCACGTCAACGCCACGTGAGTTATAGACCCAGCCATGGTCTTTTTGGTGTGATGGCCGATTCGAAATCATAAAAGTCTTGAATATCTTGAGTACGAGTTACTGTAAGAATGGCATCGAATTTCATCACCAAAAAAAAAAAGAAAAAAAGAATGAAGTTTAGGACATAAAACATAGTATGAAACGTGTGTATTGAGCGAGGTGGGTCGTTTAAGAAGCAGAGCCCACTGAAGTTACAAGCACTCCTTTACAATGAAACGGTTCGTTCTGGTTTGGTTTATTAACGTCTTTTAACCTCGGCTTGGAGGATCAGCGCCATTACCCAGGGACTGTTGTCGTGAGCTCTTTATCTGCCTTGAGCTCACGACATGATGCAGGAATTCACGCAAAATCTAACTTTGAAGTAGTATAAAGCAAAAAGAAAAATAACAACAAAAAAGAAGACCCCTAAAAAGCACCCCCCCCCCGCAATAAAACAACCAATAAACAAATAATAAAAGCAACAAACTTTGTTTTTAAGTAAACGTTTTGCAGCACTTGCAACACAACTTGGTCATAAGGGCCGAGGGTCAGAGGTGTTACAAGAGAGTTACAAACACAACAAGAGGAGGAGAGATCAGGACGATATGAAAAGAAGGAGCAGACCACGCCAAAGCACCCACAAGCCACCCACAACCAACTCTTTATTGAACAAAACTAGGATGTGTCATCGAGGTGATGACACGGACGTCCCAGGAACAGAACTAGTACTTAGTATGGTGGCAGTACTAACAGTTCAGTCATCGTGAAGTCCAAACTTAACCTAGCCTCAGATGAGAAGAAGACGAAGAAGAAGAAGAAGAAGAAGAAGAAGAAGAAGAAGAAGAAGAAGAAGAAGA
>NW_004797341.1:1840166-1841294 GCF_000002075.1 Aplysia californica
GGTTATAGAGAAAACTCTCCTTGTCTTTTGAAGAAACTGAACAAGGGGGAAAAACGTTACCTTTGATTTTCCCAAAGCAACATTTTCGGGATAGCCCCCTTGTGCTTACAAGCGACCAATTATGACATCATACATTCACACTTCATGCATCATTCTCATCGTACATTCATTTTTCATATTGAGTCATACTCATACAATTTGTCACCAAAAAACGTTCACAGTATTTTGGCTCATTTCAAACACGTCTTCACCAGTAAAAGGTTCTCTCCCCCCACGAGCAATCCTCTTAACTTTGAGTCCTTCCCTTCCTCCTTCTGACTCCCCCCCCCCCACTCCTCCCTTTTCTTCTTTTATCTTCGACCTTTCCACCTCCTCCCTCCGTCAGTCCAAAGATGAAAGGCTCGCGATTAGTCACCAGGTCAGTATGAATAAATTATGACATCCGCGGGCTCTAGAGCAACTCTCGGCGAGGATCCTCCCGTCGGAGACTGGAGAGCTCTGTCGGGGTCTGTCGAAATAATGCTTCTGCGTGACATCGGTGGCCTAGTATTTAGACCCTCGGACTCGCAACTGTAGTCTCCTGAGTTCAACCCCCCCTCCCCCAGGAGCCTGACATTGGGTCCTTGTGATAGACACCTTACTGTACTTTTTATGAATGTTCCTCCTTTCACTCGGGCGGTATCGCTGTAACTATGGTGGTCAGAAGTCAGAATGATTCAACCATAACAGCGTCAGAAACTCCATACAATTTTGTGAGGCAGCGTGGTGGAATCAGGCTCTCGTCAAAATAATCAAAGTGAACAAACTTGCATTTTTCTGCAGGATTGTGAATTTTTATAAAATTTTTGTTTTTTTGCTCAACACCTTTCATGCCCATTAAAGAACTCATTTCTGTGTGGATTTTTCTGAAAAACCTTGATTAAAGGCACAAAAAATAAAATTTTTCAGTTACCACGGACTCTTAAGCTAAGGAAATAACTAATCATTGGCGGCCATTTTCTCATTAATTTTACCTCTGAAAACAGGTAAAACCTCCTTCATCCGCAAACATCTCGACTTGTATTCAAGAGAAATGGATTTTTTTTTTTCATCTAAATAAAGACAAGTGAACAAGCTTTAAAATGATGC
>NW_004797341.1:1841394-1844091 GCF_000002075.1 Aplysia californica
TGTTGGCGTCTCATTCACAGGTCCCGAGTTCGAATCCGGGTAGCGACCGAAACATTTTCTTCTCTAAAATTGTCTCTTTTCACTTCCTTTCCTGCTCTCTAGCAATGTTCTGTTGTCTGCTTTCGTCTCCTCTTTCTGCCCCCACCCCCTCACCGCCTTTGCCCCCTACTCTAAGCTCCTGACTCTTTCTGCAGCCTTTCTACTGCTACTCCTTGGCTCCTTCTTACTGCTGTCAGTGCTTTCAGCCACTCCCCTGATTTTCTGGTAGGAAAGATCTACTCCTAGCCTTCTCGGACAAGGGCGAAAAACCTCGGAGGGCCCGTGTGCAAGTTGCGCACTTTAAAGATCCCTTGGTGGTCTAAAATCAATTAGAGTAGGCTTCGGCCGCCACCCGGGCAAAATTCAAAATTTCTTACAAACTGAAAATGTTTAATGTGTCCCGCGCGCTCATGTGACCTTATGCAGTTGCGAGCGCCGTAAAACACTTACCAAAAAAAAAAATGAGTTTCAGCAGACAGGCGGGAGCACTCGATGAAAAAAAAATAAAAAATTCAATGGTAAACAAACAAACAAACAAACAAACAAACAAACAAACAAACGAATAAATAAACAGACAAACAAAAACTCCCCCCCCCCTCCCCACATGGGATTCGAGCTCACGCTTTTTCGTGTAACGGCGAAGAGCCTACCCGCTACACCACAGTCGCGGGTCATTAGATGTACTACCCAGTGCACGCCGATAATCACATTCTTTTGGTCTTTCAGCCACACCCCTGATCTTCTGGTAGGAAAGATCTACACCTAGCCTTCTCGGACAAGGGCGAAAAATCTCGGAGGGTCTGTAAGCAAGTTGCGCACGTTAAAGATATTTTAGTGGTCTAAAATCGATAAGAGTTGGCTTCGGCCGCCACCCGGACAAAATTCAAAATTTCCTACGAACTGAAACAGTTTAATGTGTCCCGCGCGCTCATATTATGACCTCTGCAGTTGCGAACGCCGTAAAACACTTTTTAAACAATGATTAAAAAACCCCAAAAAAACAAAAACCAAAACAAACCAAAACCAACATTTATTTGACTGAGTCTGGGGTCAGCGAGATTTTCCTTCGTGGTCGGCACAGAAGCTGCCGTATTGGCGACCGAATTCATCAACTTAATTCGACTGTGTCGAAGGATGCGAGTGGAATCTGGCGTATTATGCCCCGCAAAATGGTAGATTTTTGTCTGTGGATGAAGGGAAATCTCACTGACTCCGACTGAACCGAATGGTTCCGATTGGTGGTAGTGTACACTGGGTGGTAGATAGTGCTGGGCGGCTAGGTTCCCGTTTATTGAAAGCTAGGAGGAATCGTAGGAATCGACTCCGAACCCAATGACGTACTTTCTAGTCATGTGATTTCTTCCGCTGGCTACGTGGTTGGCTCATAACATGTTCAAGATCTAGGAAAACTTTGATTTCTAAACACGACAAAGCATCAACTTTGATTTTTCAAAAATAAATTCTTTAAGAAAGAACGATTTTAGTGATTAAAGTAACTGGTAACCGTTGGTTTACGTAAAGAGGAGTCGGAACCTTTCTTCCGTAACAGCATTAATCGTGGGAATCGGTTCCGGAATCGACTCTTCGCAGAATGTGAAGGAGACATGTAGCCTATGTCGAGGCGGGGGCACCGACTGTACATGTGTACCTGAGTTGACCTCTTGGAGTTGGACAGAGTGGCATCAGCCACGACGGACTAGCTAGGTGTTCCGCCTTTTCCTCTTGATATCATGATAGTCCAGCTGTTGTACCTGCTCGCGATGTCAATGTGGCCCGCATATGTTGCTGGATGTTTGGCCTTTTTTCTGTTTTTGCTCTTGGTTTTTTGTTGTTGGATGAGGGCGTTATTTCTGTCTGTCAATTATTTCCATACATCATCAGTTATTCTAATCTTCTTTTTCTTTTGATGTGGTCCCAAAAATTCCGATTAGACTCTACTGGTTTCTGGTTTTTGTTTGAA
The DNA here is from genome assembly GCF_000002075.1 of Aplysia californica. Lineage (NCBI taxonomy): Eukaryota > Metazoa > Mollusca > Gastropoda > Aplysiida > Aplysiidae > Aplysia > Aplysia californica. Next base: position 1,843,394 of record NW_004797341.1, read on the forward strand.
AGGGAGGCAGTGTAGAACATCCCTTACTTTATCTTCCAATGTCGTTCTTTTTTGTCTGCGTGTTCCATTGCTGTTCCCCCTGTCTGTCTGTCTTGCCCATTCTCTGTTCCAATGCCTGTCTGTCTGTCTGTAGTTTTTCAGTGCATCTGTCTCTCTCTGTCTTTGCCAATTATCTGTGTGTATGTTTCTTACTCTTTGAATTTTCTTTTATTTCTTTCTCGCTGCCTCATTCTCTTTCTCTTTCTCTCTCTTTTCTTTCTCTCTCTCTTCTCTCTTCCATATCTCTCTCTCTCTCTCTCTCTCTCTCTCTCTCGCGCGCGCGCACTCTCTCTCTCTCTCGCATTCTCTCTCTCTCTCACACACGCTCTCTCTCCTATTCTCTCTTTCTCTGTCCATCTCTCTCACTCTCTCTGACTTTCATCTCCCCCGTTCTCTCTTCTTGCACGTCTGTCTACCTACCTTTCTTGTTTTCTCTCTCTCTTCCTTCCCCACCTCTCAATCTCTCTCTTCCTTCCCCACCTCTCACTCTCTCCTATCTTTTACTTTTCCCTCCCCTGTCCTCCATTCCCCCTTTCTTTAATCTCCATCTCTCCTTCCCCTCTCTCATTTCCCTCTCTCCCCCTTCTGTGTCTGCATTCTCTACCCCCCCCCCCCCTTTCCCACGCTCTCTCTCTCTCTCTCTCTCTCTCTCTCTCTCT
>NW_004797341.1:1846378-1847659 GCF_000002075.1 Aplysia californica
CCCCGCCTACCCACAAGTAATAATATCACCGAATAACTTACTCACACTCACAGACACCGCGGGAGAAACAAGTTATGTGAGCGCATAGCACGAGCAACTTCCTGGACCTTTTCTGGCTTCCAACTCCTGAACATTTCTTTTTTTTCATTTCCTTTTTTTTCTCTCATTCTGGCAATGACAATAGATTTCCGCATTCTCCATTCTGTATGGCTTCTTTTCTTGAGCGAAAGGTCCTCAGTATACTCTCCATCATAACATGATAATGGCAGTTTTGTAGCATCATAAACATGATTGATACTGGGCATTATCGCTTCCTGAAAGATGGACCCTTCACACGAAGGTTGCGGATAGTCCTCTGACTTTGAGACGAAGCTTTACGTCGTAGATACGTCTTGCTCAGGGCGGAAAGATAATACTATCTAACTACTTTAGACTGCTATGCATTTGCGTTCTGTGCCCTTTTCTTGAACAATCTTCTACCAGCCAGCGTCTGCTGCAGAGCGATTAGGTCCCTCGCCTTTTTACGCAGAGCCAGTGAGTTCGATTCCCGTTTAGGGATGGTTAAAAAAAAAAAAGTGATTATCCCGGTTTGTCTGCTTGGACATTGTAAAATTGACTAAAATGACATCATGTATCTCTCTCAGCCTGGGTTGGTCTCGTTAGACAGAGTCGAAATAGAAAACCTAATAAATTATCTAAATTGTGCCGATCGGGGCGTAAAACGTCTACAGTTACCAATTGTTTTACTCATAAACACTCGTGTATGAGCCTGTACGTTGTGCTAACACAACAATGAGCTCAAACACAAAGTTGGGCCAACACACGTCACTGTCTTCTTGTGGGAGCGAATTAAACGACACTGCAGCAAGTTCAAAGATATTAAATTTCTGTAGGTCTATGTCTGTTTTCTTGTTCGTCTTGTTGAGTATCAGTCAAAGTTTACTTACAGATTAGCTGTGCTCCTTCTTTTTTTCTTGTTCTTCTTGTTCTTCTTGTTCTTCCTGTTCTTCTTGTTCTTCCTGTTCTTGTTCTTGTTCTTGTTCTTGGCGTCGGTAGCCTTGTGGTTAGGCTACCCGATCCGTTATCGTGAGATAGCGGGTTCAGAGGTTCGAGCCTCAGCTCAGTCAGACGCTGCGTCCTTGGTAAAGGCGGTTTACACGAAATTCCTAAGTCCCGCCTCTTAAACGACATACAACTAGTGATGATAGGGGCGTTAACTATTTGTCATTTCTTCTTCTTCTTCTTCTTCTTCTTCTTCTTCTTCTTCTTCTTCTTCTTCTT
>NW_004797341.1:1847991-1852019 GCF_000002075.1 Aplysia californica
TCTTCTTCTTCTTCTTCTTCTTCTTCTTCTTCTTCTTCTTTTTCTTCTTCTTCTTCTTCTACATACCTCTGCTAGAGCTCATGGAAACTGACTACAAGATCTTCATCTCAGAGAGCAGTTGAACTTCACGTACACGGCTGTTTTATCTGTATAGAACATCGGACCATTCCTTACCTGACAGGCAGCCCCCTACCGTTTATGAAGGTTCTTTTAATACTGTGCTGTTTAAAAACTTAGTACAATGTGCTTAATGTCTGCTGCTTTCCGCTGTATCGATCAAAACAACACATTCCTGCCGCTATTATGGTTCTACATATTATGTAGAAAACCCATTTCATCTGACCAGAATAAAAATCTTCTCTGCCGTTGTCAGCCGAGAGCCTAGGGTAAATCTGAAACCTCACTGCAGAGATTAATTAATTGATTGAGAAAGGAACACAGGAAAAAATAAAACAGCCTTGCTTTGTTTTCAGCCCAACGACGTTGTAAATCTTCAATACGCTTCCTCTTTCAGTTCAGTCTGCGGGCGATCTTTGTAAGAAAACAGATTTTTTCGCGGTTGTTTTCATTACCATGATCCAGAAATGGAAACATCGATAATTTCCCAGCCAGTTTCCAATGGTTGTTAACGGTTCTTTTTCCGCCTCTCATCCTCCTACTGTTGCAAGTTATGTTCGATGGGCTCTCACTCAATATGGAAAGAAAAATCAATTTTTTTGAGTGACCAATTACATTTGATTAGCCTTGGAACCTCGGGATGAACCTTTAGCTATACGGTTTTAGGTTCAGAGTTGACAGTTTTGATTTAGGAGAATGCCTGTTCTTGCCATGTTGAAAGGACACTTTATGCCTGCAAGTTGATAGAAAATAACTTGACCATGGCGCTACCTTTACACCCAATCAGTGAAAAGATTAAAAGACAAGATGATAGTTGTAGCCCTGGTCTATAGTCTTTCTTCTTCTGCTCCCGTAGATTTGTTGACCGTTGGGTAGCCTCTGACAGATGAAAACAAATCTCCTCCACTCCCCTCGGCTCTCTGCTTTCCTCAATGTGTCCCGCAGCTCTATAGCTTTCCATTCTCGGATATTATGCTCTCATCTCTTCTTCAGTCTGCCTCTCCTTCGTCCACCCTGCACGGTGCTTTGTAGAATGGTTTTAACAAGACCCGAAGAACGTGTGACATGGTCATGCCATTTCAGCCTGCGTTGCTTTACAACTGATAGAAGGTCGGTATATAGTCATTAACCTACTCAAAATACTCTCATTTCAAAATACTAATTTCCATTCAAGGGCTCACTTATTTCAAAGTTTATTTTTTCTGTATACGGGGGAGGGGGGTGGGGGGATACAATGTTGCAGTCTGCAAGGCACATGTGGCATACATTCTATTCACGAGTTTCATCACAAAAGATCATAAAGTATCCACTTGCAGCTGGCTAGAGACAAGGACATAGGGGTAAAGCGTCTCTTCGTGGGGTCTGGATACAAGGCACTGTCCGACCAAGCCGAGACCTGAACTCTCTCTGTCTCTGTCTGTCTCTGTCCTTCTCTCTCTCTCTGTCTCTCACTCTGTCTCTCTCTCTGTCTGTCTGTCTCTCTGTCTGTCTCTCTCTTTCTGTCTCTTCCTCTGTCTCTGTCGCTCTCTCTGTCTCTGTCTCTGTCTCTCTCTCTGTCCCCCCTCTCTCCCTCTGTCTCTGTCTCTGTCTCTGTCGTTCTCTCTCTGCCTCTCTCTGTCTCTCTCTCATTCTCTCTCTCACACACAAAACACCCCAAAAACAAACAACCCCCCTCCCCCCAAATGCCTTACCTCTCAATAATAATACCCTGTTGTAATTGTAATGGTAGTGATATTTGACACCCCGATCGACACATTTTTCATTTAAGAGGCGGGCTGCTTCAACTGTACAAGCTGGAGTGAACCTGAGCTGAGAGGAACACACAATTCTAGCTGACAGACGGAGATATTCGATCCCCCCCCCTTTTTTTTTCCTTACACAAGAAGCAAACTCACGCCATCTGCTCGCTACATCATAGAAGCCGATATAAATACCTTTTGTGGATAACGTGGTGTCATCATCATCATCATTACTGTCTCTCTCACACTGGATCAGGGTAAAGGCCATGAACAAACACTTTCCACTTTTCCCTATCTTTGGCTAGCGTCTTGGTGTGATTCCACGTGTTCCCACTACTCTGTACATCCGTTTCTTTGACTTCTCCACATTCCACGCGATTGTCTCCTCGATCTTTATTACCCTGTGGGTTCTAATCCAACACTTTCCATGTCATTGTTTTACAGCTGCCTGAAAACTGTTGAACACATCCTTCAGCACTGCAAGACACACAGGGCCCTGAGACAGGAAACGTGGCCAACCCCACTGACGCTACAAGAGAAGCTATACGGGCCGCCAGATGAACTGAGCAGGACGGCCCAATTAATGACAGATACCAGACTTCAAGTGTGATGCGATCGAGAAGAAGAAGAAGAAGAAGACAGCTGCCTGACTTCCTGATAGTATGTATAATATGGTGTGGATCACTGAAAATTAAAAAGAAGGTTTTGATAGTTATGTTCCAAGTTTGACGACTTTATAATAGCTTCACTCCGCCCGCTTGCGTATTGAGAGGTACAAAAAAAGCGTCAACACGATAGCAGTCATTTAGCAGAACTAGGACAAACGAAGACAAAGAGAGACAACAGGAGGGAATACAAAGAAGTAGGATTTACCAGTTGCGCCCTACGACCAGCTGTTAGTGTATTTATCGCTACCCTAGAGAACTCTAGGGGGGGATAGAACTGTCTGCTGAGTACATCGTTTTGAGAATTTTGACATGAAAAGTTTGGAGTTTCCCAACATATCACGCTTTTTCGAAGGCAATTCTTTGAATATCTTGATACCGACTCCGAATAACCCAACGATTTTGATAGAGCAGATAGAACATTTGTGAGGCAGCGTGGTGGAATCAGGCTCTCGTCAATTTTGGGGCATGTAGAGTTATTGGTATCATCTTAAAGCTTGTTTACTTGTCTTTATATGGATGAAAAAAATATCCATTTATCTTGAATACAAGTCGAGATGTTTGCGAAAGAAGGAGGTGGGGGTCACCTACTTTCAGAAGTAAAATTAGTGAGAAAATGGCCGCCAAAGATTAATTATTTCCTTAGCTAAAGAGTCCGTGGTAACTAACATTTTACATTTTTTTGTTACTTTAATCAACGTTTTCAGACAAATCCACACATAAATGAGTACTTTAGCAGGTCTTAAAGGTGTTGAGCCAAAAAACAAAAATCTGATAAAAATTCACAAACCTGCGGAAAAATGCACTTTGATTATTTTGACGAGAGCCTGATTCCACCACGCTGCCTCACATTTGGCCTTTGAACTCATGGTCGTAGTAACTCAAAACGGCCAAAATGTCAAATAGAGCTGTATAATTCTGGTGTAGCGTAATGTGTGGGTGGTTGGCGGGTGCTCTGATGTGGTTTGCTTCTTCTTTCCTATCAAACATCTATCGTCCTTATCTCCACTTCATCTTTTTTATGTTTGTTACTCTCTTGTAACAGCTCTAATCTTCTGGCGCTCATATGACCTTATGCAGTTGCGAGCGCCGTAAAACCTCTACTAAAACTAAAAAGCAACGTTATGTTATTGAGGTTCTCCAGTAAGGTTTAATCCGGAAGGTTTCAGAACGTCATTCTATGTACGCCCCTCCCATCCTCTGCTTATTTCCCTCTTCTCAGCCTGTCTCGTCCTACTTTCCACGCGTCATTGTCTGTGTTCTGTCTCGCCCTACTCTCCACGCGTCATTGTCTGTGTTTTGTCTCGTCCTACTCTCCACGTCTGTGTCCTGTCTCTGTCTCGTCCTACTCTCCACGTCTGTGTTCTGTCTCGTCCTACTCTCCACGCGGTATTGTCTGTGTTCTGTCTCGTCCTACTCTCCACGTCTGTGTTCTGTCTCGTCCTCTTCTCCACGTCTGTGTCCTGTCTTGTCCTACTCTCCACGTCTGTGTTCTGTCTCGTCCTAC
>NW_004797341.1:1854473-1859927 GCF_000002075.1 Aplysia californica
ACACACACACATACACACATACACATACACATACACACACACACACGCACACACATACACATACACATACACAGAAACAGACACCTGCACACACTCATACACACACACATACACATACACACATACATACACACACACACACACACACACACACACACACACACAGAAACACACACATCTGCACACATACAGAAACACACATCTGCAACCTCACATACAAACATCTGCAACCACACATACAAACATACATTTATACACATACAAAGAGACAGAAACACAACAGGCACATTTTATAGACAGACTGTATACACACACACACAGCCTTAGTCCCAACGATCAGTCCCCCTGTCCAGCTTACACTAAGTGCGTTATTGAGACTAGAACGTTCTTTTAAAAGTCCAATCGTGACATCTCACACCCTGCCCGCTTGGAGAAAAGTCTGGACGGAATCCCAGAGCTGCGCGCCAACTCGTGTGTGTGGGAGACCGAGCATATGGGAGCAATCTTTATTGGTGGAGGTGTGCGCACTTTGACAAAAGCTGGGCGGGAATACAAGCGTGGATAGTGTGTCCCTCTCATTCCTCGTGGCTTTTTTATTTCTCGCAATCCAACGATTGTTTTTGTGGCCGACGCATCTAGGTATGTACAAAGCAACATAGATCTATCTGCACACACACCTTTGTTGTCTATTTAACCACACTGGGAATCATTTTCTTTTTTTGTGACTTTTTGTTACTAGACAACAATAGTAATAGCAGGGAGTGTTTACAGTATTGCTGTAAAACTTTCTGGTAATAGATCTAGATATCTAGTAAATACATGTATGCATTTGTCCCTTCCCTCTGCGTTTTTTCTATTTGGAAAACTAATTCCTTGCAATTTTTCGACTGTTTTTGTGCAAACTAATACCGAGGTATGCGTGTACAATTTCTTAACCAAGTGTTTCGAAACATTTTATGTTTACAAATCAATAGTGTAAAATGTTAGAGTTGATGCAACAAACTGACGCCGTATGTCAGAAAGATGGTATGTGAAAGGAGACACTTTCCACAAAGAATTTTGTGCTATGGACTTCATGCATTTTTCGTGTATCGGAGTTTAGATTCTATTGCAGATTATCTTCACCGTCGCAGGCAGGCGTGTATAAATGTTCAGTTCATTGTCCGTTTCTGCTTGACGCAGTATTGCTTTCAGATGCTCTTCTTCTTCTTCAATTGCTTTTTATTGAATTTCTTTGATTTTTTCAACCTCGAAACAGCTATAGAATTTGCTAGTATCCAATAACCAATCACCCACTGGTATATCATAGGACGTGGATGCCTTTTCTCCCGCCAACATTTAGCGGTGAAACTACAACATACTATTGTCCTCAATCAAACTGTTGGGTAGGTATCGGTAACATGTTGTCGTTCTTCCGGGGTTGGGTAACGAAGTTTGTGAATTAACAGAGGATCTGTGCAGGAATTTCCCTTATGGGTGAAATGTTTGTTGTCTTATGCGTGCTAGAAAATGGTACATTTAAGCGAAGGAACAATGAACCGATTTCTGAAGTATAGCCTTCACACCACCCACAAGGACACATAAATCTTGGGACAGAACGGTTTTCGTTACAGCAACAGCAAGACAATAATCTGACGACGATTCAGCTACACATCAACTTCCGGTAAACGATTATTTGCCTTTACCAAAGATAGTACAAGACAAGATGGGCCACTCAGCCTAAAAAGTGTCCGTAGGAAGTATGCTCTTTGCTTCAGATAGCGCTGCAGTCTGTTTTGAAGCTCTCTTTCGTTTTTCCAGAAGAAGAATAGGAATAGCACCTCCTTGCGTGCGCAGATCGACTGCTGTTCATCAGCAGTTCGGGTACGTTCAGTGCGGAGTTTTAGGTTTTTTTTTATTTTAATGACCTCTCGCCTTTCATTCTAAAGTCAAATTAAACGAAGAAAACCATCTCCTTTTCCTCCGGAAGAGGTTTTTTGTCAGCGTAACCATTTTTAAAAAGCGTTCTTCCGAAATTTATCCCAAAACTTGCTAGTTTCACTTTGATTTTTTAAAACTCAAGTAGAGTAACTCTGTTCGCAAAGAGTGCGCTTTTGTGAAGAGGGCGCCACCAAATTTTGAGGACACTTTTTTAATTGGCTCAAAGAGAGAAGTGGCCCATCTTGTCTTGTACTATCTTTGCCTTTACTTTGAGATAGACACGTTCAATACAAGGCATTCTTTATTCCACTTTAAAAAAAAGAGCGACGATTAGCTACATATCTTCGCCTTATCACATGACGATGGTAAACGCAACCACCACATGGGCTTGATCTTTGCTGGACTGTATAAAAATGATTCCCTGTAACAATAAAAAACATATGTTAGGTTCTATACCTTTGATTTGACCGAGCCATGAACAGACGGACCAAAGAACCCAACTAAAGAGCCAAAGAACTATTTTCTTTTCCTGCCTTCAGAAAGTTCTTCTTGAACTATTTCTTTCTTCCCTTCCCATTTCGTTGATCGGCCTCGCGTGTTTCAACCAGAAGTCATCCAAGGGCACCATCCGAATTGTAAATAGCCATCATAACGTACAAAGCATCATGCACTCGAGACCGCCAGGCAGAAGAAAACATCTCCCGGTAACTTCTTTGGCACAGGAAAACACTTGGTTGGGGTCGAGATCTACCTGTGTTTTCCTTACCGCATGCTACTTTCCTCTTATTGTTTCGTTACCGCCACTTTTTCTCCTTCTTCTTTTGGCTTTTGAGACAATGCTGGAAACGTTATTACGTATTTTCTTTTTGTTTTGTTTTCATCTCTCATTCCAACTCACCCCTAATTATGCCTGTTTTATTTCTGGGAACCTTTTTTCATAGAAGACACCCCCCTTCTTCTCCTTTGCGTACTTTTTTCTGCTTTATGCAGAGGACACATTTTTTTGGGGTGGGAGAGAGAGAGAGAGTGAGTGAGAGAGACAGAGAGAGAGACAGAGAGAGAGAGAGAGAGAGAGAGAGAGAGAGATGAGGGAGAGGGGTTGGGTGGTTCTAATATCTTGTATCGTAAGGTCAAATCAAGCCATTGCAAGAGACACCCAATGTAAGCCCTACGTCTTTTCTGTAAGTTCTAGTTAATCAGTTAAAAGCAGGTTAGGGAACAGAGTATGGGAAAAGTATAGTGTTATGTGGGAATCGTAAACCATAAACGTTTTGAAATCAGTATCGAGATAAGGAGACGAGAAAGCTATAAAGGACCTAGGGCTGGGCCGTGGTACTGGCGCTCTCAAGGCTTGCAAAAGCTGTCGTCTTTACCACTGGCGCGTGGGGACAGTAGAATAGACTGACAATATTTATCAGCCACGACTTTCATCGAGAGATCTTCAAGATAACAAAGAAAGGAGCATCTGTTCGCTCACATGCTGCCATAATACTCACGTATGATCGTCGGACAGGTAAATGACTTTAAAGGAAAAGTGGCTCTTTTATTGATTCTTTCAGGGGTTGAGGAGAGACTCATCAGTATTGTATTGCAGACATTTTGATTGTGCCGGCTTTAGAACGTTATTTGACAAGCTGAAATTTCGATCTCTGTAATTTATTTAAAGAACAAAAAAAGAATATCAAAGGTAAAAGTACTTCTGTCAGGTCGCTGACGTCACATAGGAGGTGTTTCAAGGTGAGGGGACTAGACTTTCACTCTTCGACTTCACAAAGAAGAATGATAAGGCCAGGGTAATTTTCACAGTTACGTCCTTTTAAGTTGGCAAAAGTTTGAACATTTCGCAGGCAGGTCACTGACGAGGTACACCACGTGACATCATTAGATTTGCGGGTTCAAACTCTGAACAACATGTACAGTCGTAAAGTTCTCTAACGACCACCTGTCCAAGGCAATGAGTCTCAATGACCTTACAAAACGACCACGCCCCACTTCACCTTTGACCTTTTTTTTCTGCATGATATTACAATAAATGAAACCGTCCTGAAGGACCACCTGTCTAAAATGACCACTTTTCTCTTCGACATGGGTGACCGTCTTGGACAAGTCAGACTGTGATCTTTTGTTGCGATTATCATAAAATGCTTAACAGCGTGATGGGTCCTTTAATATTGTTCAGCTATGACAAACTACAGTTTACTACTAGGGCTTCCCGCTGTGGCGATATGGACAGGCATAAAACAATAACGGTTTTCGACAGCTGCTGGTGGGTACTGAAGGGCTGAGGGTTGTATATTCTCCTGGTTGTATTTTCAGCGGGTAGCTGGGCACATACATTTATTAACAAGATACAATTACACCCCCCCCTCCCAAACCTCTCTCTCTCTCTCTGTCTGCTGTCTCTCTCTGTCTCTCTCTGTCTCTTTCTGTCTCTCTCTGTCTCTCTCTGTCTCTATCTCTGCCTGTCTCTCCTGTCTCTCTCTGTCTCTCCCTGTCTCTGTCTCTGCCTGTCTCTGTCTCTGCCTGTCTGTCTCTCTGTCTCTCTCTCTCTCTCTCTCTCTCTCTCTCTCTCTCTCTCTCCTTTTCCATCTCCCCCTCTCTCTCTCCTACTTTATCCCCCTCCCCCGTTCTTTCTCTCCTACTCTATCCCTCCCTCTCTGTCACTCTCCTACTCTCTATCTCTTTAATCTTCTCCCCCCCATCTCTATTATTATTACGTATGTGCATGCGGGCATAACATATTAATGTACAACCATCTTTAATATACATGTACTCTCTCTCTTGCCCTTTTTAACTCCCAGTGGAGCACAGGCCATCAACAACATTACTCCAGCGAAGCCTGCCCTGAGCATCCTTTTCTATCTGTTTCCATGATGTCCCCGCTTTTTCAATTTCCGCTTGTACCGCTCGTCTCCATGTCATCTTTGGTCTTCCCTTCTTGTACGAGTGTCATATTATTATGTGGGTGCGATTTTGTCTCCGAGGTGTTATACCCGAGAACAGCATGAGGAACAGCAGAAGTGTCGGTGCAAACTGTTTTATTTGGTCTAAATTGCTGGTAAAATAACTAGATTTGCAAGTATAAATCTTGGAGAGATAATTTGTACCAGGTGCTTTTTTTTCCCAAGGGTATAAGTTTTATGACAAGCTCTCGATCTGGAGTGAAAATAATTTAGTGTATATGTGTCATGGCGCAGTGGAATCGGGCGCTCGTCAATTTTTTTTTAAATGTGAAGGGAATGGTATCATCTGAAAGCTTGTGACTTTGCCTTGCTTTCAGTGAAACAAATACCCATGTTTCTTGAATAGAAGTCGAGATAATTGTGATCGAAAGAGGTGAGGTCTAGTGGTCTGAGTTTTAAAATTAGGGAGAAAACGGGCGCCAAAGTTTGGGAACTTCAATAGCTGGAGAATCCCTGAAAACAAAAAATGACATATTTTGTTCTTCTAATCAACGTTTTTCAGTAAAATTCAAACGGGAATGTGTTTCCTTATGGGCATAAGAGGTGTTGAACAAACAAAAAAACAAAACAA
>NW_004797341.1:1860341-1861424 GCF_000002075.1 Aplysia californica
GGTGTCTTATTGTGCACACGTAATACATCATGTTATATCTTCTCCTTCACTCTCGTAGATTGAAAGTCCACAAATTATGTAGAAATAAAAACGAGAAAATACGAAGGACTGAGTGGACTCGCGAACATTTCTTCGGTAATCGTGTTGCCCGAACAGCTCCTCTTTGCGTGGTTCATTTTGTTTGATGAACGCATTCAAATGCCACATCTGTCAGGTTGGAAAGAGCACATAAAAGTAGTACAAAAACAAAACAAAACAACCCCCTACCCCCACGATTCTCAGTTAAAACGTAAATGATGTCATTTCCGCTTTGGGTAAAACTATGAACTTTGATGCAACAAAACGCACTCTTTTTTTCTGTGGCCATGAAGCACAAGGGCAAAGCTGTCTGACATTTTCGGCAATAAATAAATAAATAGATGCTTCGCTGTGGGCTCACTACTTTCAAATATTAAAGAGGACACATTTTTTAATACAAAATGCGTGTTTTAAACTCAAAGCTTTCTATTACGTGACAGCCCAGAAAATAGCTTGAAGCATCTACTCTTCAGATCGGACGACATTCACACGCAGTGATTTGGAGATAACTCCTCACCTTTCATTACGGAAGATTAAAATCTTTAAGAGGGACATGTTGTTTTATGGCCTGTTGAGCCTGCTTCTCGACTCCATCCGCCCTCTCTAACTCAGTCTGTGTCTCCCCCTCTATCTCTCTTATTCTCTCTCTCTCTCTCTCTCTCTCTCTCTCTCTCTCTCATTCTTTTTCATCCATTCTTTCCTTCTCTCTCACTCCCACTCTCTATCTCTACCTCTCTTTATGACTTTCTCTTTCTCCCTCTCTGTGTCCCTCCCCTATCTCTCTCCCTCTCTCCTCTCCTCTCCTCTCCTCCCCCTCTCTCTCTCCCTTTCTGTACCCCTTCTGTAGGTCTGTATGTCTGTATGTCTGTATGTCTGTATGTCTGTATGTCTCTTTCTCCCTCTCTGTGTCCCTCCCCCCCCCTCTCTCTCTCTCCCTCTCTGTACCCCTTCTGTTTGTATGTCTGTATGTCTGTATGTCTGTCTTTCTCTTTCTCCCTCTCTGTA
>NW_004797341.1:1861968-1863132 GCF_000002075.1 Aplysia californica
CACACACACACACACACACACATACACACACACACACCCACATCCACACCCACACACACAAACACACACACACACACACACCCATACACACAAACACAAATACACAGACAGAAGTTTCCCCTCCCCGTCCGCTCTCTCCTGTGTTATCGGATTTCACCTGAAGTTCTTGGTCCTATCACAGGGAGGGTTGACCTATACTGCAAGGTCTCGCGGTTACTTCCTTTTATTCCGCCTTATCAAACAGGGACAGGAGTGTCCGTCCATGTGTATGCTGAGACGCTCAAGCCTTTCTCTCGACAACACTGCACACTAGAACAGAACTGAGTTTTCGCAAAGGATTGCACAGTGGTGAACTCATGTAAGGAATTATTTCTCCATTTCTACAAGGAATTCTTCTTTCTGTTGTGTCTTCTTAAGTTTCAGAGAGAGAACGGTCGCCGATGGTAACGATCTGCGGCGTTTGGCGTAGAGCTACTCCCATTGTTTTTCCCCAGGTGAGAAATCTGTTCTTGATCTTTTGTTTCTGAGGGTGAGATTGAAAGGGTACTGTACTGCCAGTCATCTATTCCGCACTTACGACTGTGGGTGGTTTCGGGTGCTATTTGAAGATCTGGTTTCTCCTTTATCAACTCGTTTTATCTCTCTTCTGTCTAAGCTGTTACATGTATTCTTGTAAAAGATTGTTGTGGTGGCGATGATCGCGTGTTGAGCTCAAGCCAAAGACAAAACCAAACAAAGTAACAGACAAATGACAGAAACAAACAAATTAGAGAAACAAACACAGATTGTCCAGGCTGTGGCACAACTTATGATCCCACCGGCGGAATGGTGAGTGGTTGGCGGGTGCTCTGGTGTGGTTTGCTTCTTCTTTCCTATCAAACATCTATCGTCTTTATCTCCCCCTCCTTCTGTTTTATGTCTGTTACTCTCTTGTAACACCTCTAATCTTCGGCACTTATATGACCATATTGTGTTGCAAGTGCCGTAAAACTCTTTCTAAAACTAACTAAACAGAGCATACAAATGTCAGAACTAAATTCATAAATAAACAAACTACCTACTAATGGTAGAACTAAGCAAACAACAAACATGTGAGGACACTTAAGTCTGAGATGACAATTACATTTACCTATTATGATTTTCAGGGCACGTGAACCAGAATTA
>NW_004797341.1:1863232-1866796 GCF_000002075.1 Aplysia californica
AGAGAGAGAGAGAGAGAGAACGGGACAAAGAGAGAAGAGAGAACGAAATAGCGAAAATGTAAAAGCAAAAATAAAAGATAGACAGAAAGACAGACAGACACATTCAGACAGACACAAAGCACACTCACTCAGAGGCGCGTCCCCAGTTCGATTCACTACCCGCCACCTCCACCTACCCACTAGATCTAGACAAACAATACAGTTATCACCAAACTCCCAAAGCAATACGCTGTACTTCTCCTTACTACAACTTCTGTCCATCATACGTTTCCTTTGTAGTCTCATTTCTCTCACTTTCAGTCTATTACACGTGTTTTTTTCTTTTCTCCTAATTTCCCTGACTTCAACCCACAAGTAGGTTATCGAGAGATATTGTGTTTCCTGTAGTTCATGAGTTCCCTTCAACGAGCAGGCTTTTGTTGTTGTTGTTGTTGGTGTTGTTGTTGTTGTTGTTGTTGTTGTTGTTGTTGTTGTTGTTGTTGTTGTTGTTGTTGTTGTTGTTAGTTGTTGTTATAGTTTTTGTTGTTTGTTTGTTTTTTATTTTGCCTACAAGGCTTACCAAAATTACGCAAAAAGGAGAGACTGAATTGTTTGAACAAAATGAAGGTGGACAAGCAAATTGCTATTTCAATTGCTATATCATTTCATACAAGTAGACAGCAGTCTTATCGCAGTCGTACGCGGTCATGCACACATAATGTAAACACACACACACACACACACACACACACACACACACACACACACACACACACACACACACACACACACACACACACACACACACACACACACAATCTCACACAAACACACACACACACACACAAACACACACACACACATACACACACATACACACACAAACGCATATAGATCTACTTTCTGAAACATCTTTTTCGTACCGCCTGTTTCTTGATATTAAACTATTCATAATCTGGCCTGTGATATATTGGAGAGATGATAACACAGTGGTAGACATTGTGCAAGTAGAGCGTTGAACAAGTATCGTATTTCTCGGCGGCAAGTCTGTCGGGCTTATTGACAGCTCACAATTTTTACAATAAAGGAAAAAGAAAATAAAACTGAAAAAAGAGCAAAAATCCGACTTCTGATTCAAGCCCTTCGGAAATTAGTTTCTTACGAAGTTGGGGATCAACATTTAAATTTCAACGCTATGACAGAGTGAGTGTGTGTGATTGTGTGTGTGTGTGTGTGAGTGTGTATGTGTATGTGTGTGTGATTGTGTGTGTGTGTGTGCGCGCGCGCGTGCGTGTGTGTGTGTATGTGTGTGTATGTATGTGTGTGTGTGTGTGTGTGTGTGTGTGTGTGTGTGTGTGTGTGTGTGTGTTTGTGCACGTACATGGGTGTGTGTTTCCAAAATTAAATGTGCATATATTTCAGTCTTACGAATAAGAGCGTTTGTGAAACAGCATGAATGGATGTAATGCCTTTTCGTGTGGTCTGTTTCTTCTACTTCTTCTACTTGTTCTTTGAGTTTCCCCTTGCCCGATTCGTTTCCTGGCAAAATATGATTGTTTAAAAAAAATTCCAACGTTGTTAAAATAAAATAAAACTCCACATTTACGTAAAACTGTTCTCTGCTAAATATTGGCGGGAAAAAATAAAGTAATATAATGATAATACATTGTGAGGCAGCGTGGTGGAATTAGGCTCTCGTCAAAATAATCAAAGTGAAGAAACTTTGTGGATTTTTATCAAATTTTTGATTTTTGGCTCAACACCTTTCATGCCTATTAAAGAACTAATTTCTGTGTGGATTTTTCTGAAAAACGTTGATTAAAGACACAAAAGATGTAAATTTTCAGTAACCACGAATTTTTAAGCTAAGGAAATAACTAATCTTTAGCGGCCATTTTTTCACTAATTTTACCTACCCCTGAAAACAGGTGACCCCCACCTCCTTCATTCTCAAATATCTCGACTTGTATTTAAGATAAACGGATATTTGTTTCATCCAAATAAAAACAATTGAACAAGCTTTAAGGTGATACCAATAACTCTATGTGCTCAAAAATTGACGAGAGCCTGATTCCACCACGCTGCCTCACAATTACTAATCACATCGTCTAGGAGATTTTCGCCGCTTTGTCCGATGCATTTCTTCACTCCTCCACATTCATTGCCCGACAGGGGAGACACATTTGTCGAGGCTCTGTGTTCACACGATTTGAACGCAATTTTACCCGCGAAGTTCAATGTCATATCAACGTTTATCGCACCACAGAAGTTAGAGATAACCCCGCCATAATCGCGGATCAATCATTAAATAAATCTATTTATTCGACTTGAAGGAATCGTCAATGACGGCCACCGTCCTCTGTGGGGGTATCTCTCGTGAGACTCACGTATAAGGGCATCTATGATCTCCCTCACGGACAGTATCTCTCGTGATACTCACGTATAAGGGCATCTATGATCTCCCTCACAGACAGTGGGTCTGGAATGTGTTCATTAACATCGGAGGAATCTTTTCGGGCAGGTGCGAGGAGCCTCTGGCATCTATTAGTTCTTTTCGACACAATATTTCTTTATTTGTGCGCTTTCTCTTACTTTCTTTTTAAAAATTAGTTCTAACAAATACTGATACATGTTTCTGAACAGCGAACTCTGACTTGAAAAAAAATATCCCCACAAGAAAAGAATGAAGCAAATAAACAGAAACAAGCGAACGAGCAAACGAAAGTTCCCACCCCCCACCCCCCTCCTTTTTCGGGTTGTCTTCCCAATTTTAAAAAATAATAAATGTGTTTAATTCTAAAGTTGAAATATTAATGTAGTTCCTGTGCAGGCTTATATCACCCGGCACCTCTTTCTAGGATGACACTCCACCCCCCACCCCACCCCTCCTCACCCCTCTCCCTCCCTGGACACTCATAGCTTACGTAACAGCTGTGTTTATCTTGCTGGCGACAGCGACCTGGGACGGTATGCTGGCGGCACAGAGGTGGACGAGCGGTCTCTGGTGCCGGGGTGTGTTGGGAAGGGAGAAAGATTCAGAAAGAAAGAGAGGGAGATACTGTAGATACAGGTATATGTTAATGTTGGGGATGATCATGGTGATTTCTTTGTTTCCTTAATGGGCCTGACAGACTCCACGAAGAAATTTTCGAGCGAGAGCGAGGCTCTTTTTCGGCTCCATTGTCAATATGCTTACCGACCTCTCCACTCGTCCGAATAACTCCATTCGAATTGCCATTGTTCCTGGACATTCAAACATATGTTTGACATGCTCCTTTTCATGGCCGCATCTTCGACAACATAGGCTGAGCTCTTCATTTACAAAGTTCTTATACCATCTTAAACTCTAATGATGGTCCGACCGCAGTCTCGCTAGCTCAACCTGGTCCCAGCGACATGTGATAGATTTTTGTTCCCGCTTATAGTACCCAGAATACACATCTTCCAGGTGCTGGTACTTAGTTCTACATGGTGGGTCTCTGATTTCCCTTTTTATCATTGCGATGATGATGATGACGATAATGATGATTATGATGCTGATGCTGAAACAGATAGACAGTGATAGACAAAGCTAGCGAGAGAGAA
>NW_004797341.1:1866896-1868955 GCF_000002075.1 Aplysia californica
CCACCACCACCACCCACCCCTTCCCCATCCCCCCTCCCTTCCCCATATATTCAGGAATTGGGTTAAAACTATATTTTCCCACTCGCAGTTGAAGGTCATCAGTTGACACGAAGAAATGTCCTGTACTTTTACCATCTGTGAAACTGACAACAATGTGTGGAAAGGCATTTGCATATTAGCATACCATAGCCCCAAGAGTAGGAGGAATGCTTTGCCCAGTAGTTTAAGAGAGATCAAATCTTTTTGTCTATTCAAATGTCAGATAAAGCCATTTCTGTTTTTAGATGAAAGCGATAGATCTTTAGTCAGTTGGCAATGTTCTGTTTATGTGTTGCTAAATCGTTAGTAAAGCGCTCAGAGCCTGTGTTCTTTAATCTGGGGTGAGCCCGATATAAAAGTCTTGTTTTATTATCATTATCATTATTATGTATACAAACACACGCCCACAACTGCACTAAGCTACGCCCACGCCACTGGAGAATAAATGTCCCAGGGGAAACAATTGAACAATAAGCGGGATTGTATTTGTAAGATTCTTATTTAGTCATGTAGTGACAACCCTACTATCGTCATTTTCCCTCTACTTCTTCTGTATGTTAATCACAGTCTTGTGACCCGCTATTTTTGGGGTGCCTTGATAGTCGAAGCAGACTTTGTGCTGTTGAGGCTAGAGAGGTGAGCAGAGTAAGTCTGATTCCCCGTTTGGACTTCTCTGTTGACATCCACCCCTTGGCGCTCATATGACCTTATGCAGTTGCGAGCGCTGTAAAACCTTACGGGAACTAAAAGGGAGTTTTCAAGGCTGTCAGTCCTTTTGGCTCAGTCCTATTGGACGTTAAGTTCATAGATCCAACTTGTAAAACAACCTGGTAGAGCTGAGAGAGGCGATAAACCCACACACACTTACTGTACTCACTTCTGCTGCCACGGACGGGGAAAGTGGGTGGTTGGTGGGTGCTCTGGTATGGTTTGCTCCTTCTTTTCTATCAGACATCTATTGTTACACTTGTAACACATCTATCGTCCTTATCTCTCCTCCTTTTTTTGTGTTTGTTACTCTCTTGTCACACATCTATTCAACGGCATTTATATGACCTTACTGAGTTGCAAGTGCCATAAAACTCTTACGAAAACAAAAACAGACATGGAAAGTTAACCAACATTCCTGCTGTTTCATTACCTGCCACCGCTCCACACCAATGATCATTCTGTCTTGACCCGGGGGGGGGGGGCGTTGCTACTGACCGAAGTGTCTTTAGGCCATACCCAAAGGGGGGACATTAACATGTTCTTATGCACAGTAGAATTGTAAATTCGCTGATTCATCAATGTCATGCTCATACTATGGCTGAACTGCAACAGGGAACTGCTAATTTTTCCTCTACTTGTTTTGTATGTTTGTCACACTCTTGTGACCCGCTATTTCCGGGGTGCCTTGATAGCCGAGTCAGCCTAATTCCCTGTAAGGACTTCTCTGTTGACATCCACCCCTTGGCGCTCATGTGACCTTATGTAGTAGAGAGCGGCGTAAAACCTCCACTGAAACGAACTATTGTGCCTTGATTTGTTTCTCACAGCTGGAGGGAGGTCAGATGATGCGTCTGATCACGCTGATGTTGTGTGCCGGCCTCTTCAACACGCTCCACAACGTGCTGGCGTTCTCCGTGCTGGCCATGGTCTCCCCGCTCAGCTACGCCGTGGCCAACGCCACCAAGCGTATCGCCATCATTGGAGGCTCCCTCATCATCCTACAGAACCCCGTGGGGCCCATGAACGTCGTGGGCATGCTGGTGGCCATCTTTGGCGTGCTCTCCTACAACAAGGTCAGTGGTTTTTGCTTGGAAACAGTTCTTTTAATGTAGCTGTTTTTGTTTGCTCTCAGCAATCATTGTCGTCATCATCATCATCATCATCATCATCATCATCATCATCATCATCATCATCATCATCATCATCATCATCACCATCATCAATGAGGGCTCGTGGTTTGTGAAACTGACCAGCTATCATTCATATTGTATAAATAGATCCGGGAAAGGGGCCTAACAAATCATCACCA
>NW_004797341.1:1869055-1870007 GCF_000002075.1 Aplysia californica
ACGCCTTAGTTTAAAAAAAAACACGAAAAAACCCAAGAATAAGATGAAAGATACACATACCAGTATTGATGCAAAAACTATGTTTCTCTCTCTCTCTCTCTCTCTCTCTCTCTCTCTCTCTCTCTCTCTCTCTCTCTATTTCTTTTCTCATTCTCTCTCTCTCTCTCTCTCTCAGACTCTCTCTCTCTCTCTCTCTCTCTCTCTCTCTCTCTCTCTCTCTCTCCCTGTCTCTCCTCTTTCACTCTTCGAATGATCGTTTCCCACCACTCCCATTCCTTCACGTTTATTCCACGTTGTTATTTTGCTTAATTACTTTTCTCGTCGCTGTGTCGTTCACAGTGATCTTTTTAAAAAGGTATTATTTCCATGTCCTCCCCCCCCCCACACCCCCCCCACCCATCCCCTTTTCTTCCCCACAGATGAAGGTTCAATAAACTTTCCAAGTTGACCTGCTTTCCCTACAGAGAGCTCCCATCTATCAGATACAGTTTAACATCAAGCAAAACATTTCCAAGTCTTAAGACTGCGCGTGAAAACGAACTGCTTAAAGTAATCAGTCACGTACTTCATATCGACTTGTCAAAAGTAACGCACTCACAGACTGACTGACAGACAGACCACTGCAACTAGATCTGTCTGCATCCTCTCAAAAGTAACTGAAACCAGCACAAAGACTGATGAGAATTATCTGCGATTTTCCCCACAGGCATTTTCTCCCTTTTTTCTGCGTCTGCACACGTCTTGAATTACCAATTTCATTACTGAAAACTTGTAAAGCTCGTAAAACTGTCTCGGCCCTGGACAGATATAGAATTGCCATAAATCTTCTCATCTGGCACGCCGTTGACTCTTCCTTTCTTCATGGCGACTTCTTTTTTTTTTCTTTCACCATCACCACCATCACCATCACCACCATCACCACCACCACCACCATCACCACCATCACCACCAC
>NW_004797341.1:1872661-1873846 GCF_000002075.1 Aplysia californica
GAGACAGACAAGACAGTTAGACAAGACAGTTAGACAAGACAGCTAGACAAGACAGCTAGACAAGACAGTTAGACAAGACAGACAAGACAAGACAGACAAGACAGGTAGACAAGACAGTTAGACAAGACAGACAAGACAAGACAGGTAGACAAGACAGACAAGACAAGACAGACAAGACAGGTAGACAAGGTGGACAGTATTTATCCTCCTCACAAGCTGCTGTTGCTCCTTATGCCACTGGGTTTTGTTGTGTTTTATTTCCTGCTGTTTCCTGTCGGTTGAGGCTTTATCTTCCGTAGTTACCCAAAATGGGCAGCGTTATGCTGAGGTTTTTTCTTGTATTGGTGGATGTTTGGAAAATGTGTTGTTTCAGGAAGTGGCGTAGAATTCTGTGGCTTGCAGGACTTTAGCTTGGTGAGGTGTGGGTGCCGGAACATACTATTGTGCTGGTGGTAGTGCTTGTGGGTGATGTAGTTGGGGCTTTGTTGTGTCGAATGATGGACGGATTTACGGATCAGTGTGCGAGTGACTCTCCGGTATTACCTCGAGTGTCGCCAAATTATGACCCTGGACCTCCCAGGATACGGGGAAATGCACAAAGTAGAAACTGTTTTATAACGCACGTCTTGTATACCCTGTCTGCATTGTAATCAACCACTCCCGTGCTCTTGTAAACACTTGCCACACCTGGGGTAGGAGAGAGTGACGGTATTGAAAAACCTGGAACATTTTGTCGTATATGTGGAGGCATGTTGGTGAAATCTGGCACTCGTGAGAATAAGGAACACAAAGAAACGGACAAGTTGCTTCCCTTTGGACAGTTTTTATCCATTCTTGTTGTTGTGCTTAACACTTTTTATCATTTGAAAACATTTCTTTGTGGATTGTATGCAGTTGAAAACACATTTCTTTGTGGATTGTATGCAGTTGAAAACACATTTCTTTGTGGATTGTATGCAGTTGAAAACGCCGTAAAACCTCTACTAAAACTAAAGCTAACTTTGTGGATTGTATGCAGTTGAAAACGCCGTAAAACCTCTACTAAAACTAAAGCTAACTTTGTGGATTGTACTGAAAAACATTGATCTAAGGCACAACAAATGGAAATTTGCATTTTCCAAGGACACAGGGGGGACTCGGGTTTGATTCCTGAGTTGGGAGAATTTGTTTGTTTTTAATTGAGTA
>NW_004797341.1:1874166-1875558 GCF_000002075.1 Aplysia californica
TGTCAGACAGGGTTGATGTGGACTGGGTTTGTCAGACAGGGTTGATGTGGACTGGGTTTGTCAGACAGGGTTGATGTGGACTGGGTTTGTCAGACAGGGTTGATGACATTTATGTTTTGTTGTTGTTGTTTCCCCAGCTCCTGTATACTTGGGACTGTACCAAACAGTGGGAGACAGTGGAGAGGGTCGTAGTTTCTTTGACAATTGTCGCGACAGGGATCTGTTGACAGTTTGTTGTGTGGCCAGTAACAATATAAAGTGATCCGATGTAACGACATATCAAATAGTTCACATCATAAGAGTTCTTGTGTTGACGTAGTCAAGTCATACAGCATCATATGTCATAGTGTTTGTTTTTGAACGTCACGGTTGAATTCGGTCGAGTTATGCCATGATGGCGACTTTTGCTGGTCGATTGATTCACCCGAGGTCACACCCAATGTTCATCAACGTAAAATATCAACAGCTAATATGTGCTTCATGTTTCATCAACGTATAACTATAACATCAACAGCCAAATATCATGTCCTTCATGTTTCTTCCACGTAAAATATCAACAGTTAATATGTGAAGCAGCGTGGTGAAATCCGGCGCTCGTCGAAATATCAAAATCGGAGAAACAGGCATTTTTCCGCCAGTTTTGACATTTTTATCCAATTTTTATTTTTGGGCTTAACCTCTTGTTGTACAGCCTTATAAAAACACATGTCCCAATGAATGTTACTGGAAGACACTGATTGAAGGCACAAAATGTGTCATGTTTCACTTTACAAAGGCCTTCTAGCTGTTGGAGTTAGCAAACTTTGGCGGCCATTTTCTCGCTAATCTCTACACTGAAAAACGACAACTTCCCCGCCTTCAGTTGCGAATATCTAGAGTTCTATTCAAGATAAATGGATGGGTTTTTTCACCTGAAGCAAGGCAAATAAATCAAGGCAAAAAGTGAGGAGCGCCCGATTCCACCGCGTCGTGACACATTTGTCGCAGGTTTTCCCAGGAAAGGTGCACAACAGTGTCTGCTTACACCCATCTCTGTAGCACCATCGGGGTGTCTTCAATGTAGCCGGCGTCTGCTTACACCCATCTCTGTAGCACCATCGGGGTGTCTTCAGTGTAGCCGGCGTCTGCTTACACCCATCTCTGTAGCACCATCGGGGTGTCTTCAGTGTAGCCGGCGTCTGCTTACACCCATCTCTGTAGCACCATCGGGGTGTCTTCAGTGTAGCCAGGGTCTCCGTGGGGAGAGGTGTCTTCAGTGTAGCCAGGGTGTCTTCAGTGTAGCCAGGGTGTCTTCAGTGTAGCCAGGGTGTCTTCAGTGTAGCCAGGGTCTCCGTGGGGAGAGGTCTCTTCAGTGTAGCCAGGGTGTCTTCAGTGTAGCCAGGGTGTCTTCAG
>NW_004797342.1:0-1076 GCF_000002075.1 Aplysia californica
TCTACTACAAACTGTAAGCCTGCACCAAGGACCTAATTAGAATAAATCTATTAAGAACCTCCTCAGTCTGTGTCATAAATCAGGGGTTTCCGTCTTATATTCTATATGTTATCGTGCCTAGAACTAATTCAGTTTTCAATCCAACATTCAGAGTGGCAGTGCTCACAATAGTATAATAATAATTCTACTACAAACGATAGGCCTGCATCATAAATCAGGCGATTTCTGTCTTATAAAATGTTATGTCACGTAGAACTAATTCCGGTTGTTTGTTTCCGAAAAGAGAAACAAATCATCACAATAATGGCCAATTTGTACTGGGACAAAATCAGACAGACAGACAGACAGACAGACAGACAGACAGACAGACAGACAGACAGACAGACAGACAGGCAGACAGGCAGACAGGCAGACAGACAGACAGACTGACAGACAGACAGAACAAATAGAACTTAGTAAAGAAGTAGGACTTCTACCGTACCAGTGGAGCCCCCATCAACCACTCACTAATTTGGATTGCTATCCAGTACTCTAAGTAAGTTGTTAGAAGAAGTGCCCTTCCCAAGGACAAAACGTCGCACTGGTTGAGACTCCAACTCCCGAACGTCTTAATTCTTGGGAATGTTTGTTTGGTAAGAGTTTTACGGCGCCCGCAATAACTGCATAATGTCATAATATGAGCGTGCCTTCATAGTGTGAAGTCACTGAAGTTTAGTAGTAGGGTTCCCCAAGGGTTAACTGGTTTAAGTAGTTCCCTAAGTTTCTAGCGTGCTTCCCCACGTCTGCCGGGTGTGGAAAAAAAGCGTGGGACGAGAATAAGAGTGTGAAGACAGTGGAGGATGGAAGAGGAGAGATGGAAGCAAGGAGGTTATAAATACATGTACATGAAAAGTTTGTTAAAATGTTCCTCGGATAGGAGAAAAATTTTGGGCTTAGCGGTATTATTTCTTGGACAGATCTAGTTAAGAACTATGTATTATAATTAATTTTTTAGTTACAGACACGTCGATTCAAAAGTGGTAGTCAGAGAGAGAGAGAGAGAGAGAGAGAGAGAGAGAGAGAGAGAGAGAGAGAGA
>NW_004797342.1:5099-9678 GCF_000002075.1 Aplysia californica
GGGGGTGGCAACATGAACGCACACTCTGCAGCACACGGACAAGTAACACATGTGCACACACAATATGTGCACAGAGTCTCACAAACACGCTTGCAACTTGCACGTGGAAACACCATACATGAATTTGCTAATACTCAGACCACTGAAGCGCACACGATGGAGACTCGCTCCAGAGAGTCCTGACGGGAAAATGCACGGGCTTGCACTGGTTTAACAAATTCACTACCCATTGCAACATAGTGAGATCATTTCAAATAGTAAAAGACGATACGATGATACCACCGAATTTGGGAAAATCTATCTTCATAGGGACTCCACAAAATGGGAAAACTCGAGCGAAGCTTCTTTCTCAAGGATGAAACGTTGGACCGAGCTAAGCCTTGAATCCCTGAACCTGCTACAAGTATCTCACCATTTCGAGTCGGGTAGCCTACCTACCTCTAACTCCTTGGCTACCGACGCCATCTATTAAGTTCTGACAAGATACAGTATCAGTCACAGACAGGCTTAGCTTGAGACAGTTCCAGGATTGCCGAAATTTGAAATACAAATTTTTTTAGCGGCCTTGTGGCTGGTTGGCGGGTGCTCTGGTGTGATTTGCTCATAGCTAGCTCATAGGTTTGCTCGTTATTACTTTTTTCCCCTATCAAACATCTATCGTACTTATCTCTTCTCCTTCTTTTCTGTGCTTGTCACTCTCTTGTAACACCTCTTAGCTTCGGCCCTTATATGACCATAGGGTGTTGAAAGAGCAGTAAAACTCATACTTTTACACTAAAAGAAAATGAGCCGCGCCCACTCCCAGAACTGAACTACGAACAAGGAGTTGACCGCGAACCAACTGGAACCGATCACAATCTATTGCGTCGGCTGATCGCAGTACCGTACAGTGCAAGATTAGAGCGTTCCTATCGTTAATCTTTGCGCAATGTTACTGGACGCTTGAGTGCGCTAAGTCGGCCTCTCTTTGATGTGTGAGGGAGTGACTCTCACCTCGACCTCTCAGCCTTACAACACTGGAAGCGTGGCATCGTGGTAAAATCAGGCGCTAGTCAAGATCATAAAATCAGAGAAAACAACATTCCTCCGCCCTTTTGGTAATTTGTATTGTTGGGAGGGGGGGGGGGGTTCTAAACACTTTTTATGTCGCATTAAATAAAAACATTTCTGTGTGGACATTACTGATAAACGTTGATCACAGGCACAGAAAATGTACGTATGCACAAGTTTTCAAGGACACTCAAACTTCGGATGTCAACCAACTTTTGCAGCCATTTCCTCGCTAATTTTACTTCGGTATACACGATCTTTGCCCCCACCTCCTGAAACGACAAGCCAAATAGCTCGAATTCTATTCTCCATAAAAACATTCCCCAAAAATTGACGAGGGCCTGATTTCACCGTGTCCTGGCACACATACACGGGCCTGGTAGGCCTACTTTTGAATTAAGATACCCAGTGAACCTGATGACCCAAGTGCACTTGTTTATAAGGTCAACAATGCTACAGTCGGAAAACGTGTACTTGCATTCCGAGATACTAATAAGGTCCAGTGGTTCAAGAACAAGGAAAGGGGAGTGGGAAGTCTACAGCGGAATAAAACTTGTGCAGTCAGCAGTAAAGAATAAGGATTAGATAATCCGGATAAATGCTCACTGAGAAAAACAAGTATTCAGAAAATGTGGAAACAGGAAATAATTCCTTCGATGACAAAGAAATTTAACTTTTACCCGTAAACTGTTTTTAAAAGTCATATTAAGTACAGTACTCCGGCCATAAAGGAAGAGGTAGTCCTCGCAAAAGATGGATCGAGGGAGCCAAGGGAACCCCGAGATCACATAAAATGATAACTGAAAGACTGAAGGAGCTGCAAAGTTGTCTTATTTTAGAAAACTGCATCTCGCCTCGATGTTTGACAGCAACAAAGGATGAAAAAGTAACATTTTAAGTAATTAAGTATATATTGTAATTTGTTCTTCAATTACTCATCACGTATCCTCCCTTTAATTGTTCAGCTTCTTCTACTTTGACTTACATGTCTTAGTCTTATGTAACCATGACTTAAAATAATGTTGGCTCCCATTGATCTTATTTATAATTTGGAAGACAGGCTGCTTTGGCCCCACTTGTTAGACCGAACCTGGGCAGTATAGGATAGGCCAAGGCGGAGAAACACAGAGATCTTTGAGAAAACGTCTTCCCTTTACACAATTTAGCGGTAGCTGTACCGCCACCCTATTCTGAGGCCGCACCAACCCTAAAGCAGAGTCTACTAAGCTGCTGCGTCACCCTGATTCTGTGTCTACGAAATAAGTCAGATCTGGAAACGAATTATCAGTCAGCGTATTATTGTAGAATACATGAACATTGTAACTAACTTGACTTATAAATACAGCGACAAAGTAAAAAAAAAATATATAACCGAGGATAATGTTCAAGTACCACTGGCAGGCCAAGTAGGTTCTCTTTTTATGGATACAACCAGGGCAAAAAATAGAATCTATATAGATCTAGATCTAGATTTAGGACAGGGCCCTAAAATATTTAATTTTATAAATTTTAATTTAATAGACATCATACATTCTGAGACATGCGCACACAACTGCTACAGCTACAGTCTACACGCCACTCATGTTTTACTGTCTGACCTCCAAGAAAGAGCAAATAAATTAGCGTGCAGCTCACTCACAACTAATTCAGTCTAGATCTAGATGTCTCCGGACCAAAGCCTAGCTCCGGACGGTACGGAGGGTGGTGAGTGGTGAGAACTCGGACAGTCCGAGCGATCAAGTCGCTTGACCAATCTGACTATTACTATTGCATCTCTCTCTCTCTTTCTCTCTCTCTCTCTCTCTCTCTCTCTCTCTCTCTCTCTCTCTCTCTCTCTCTCTCGGATGCCTTCGGAGCAAGTGAGTTCGTCCGCGTGCTCAGACGATTTTTGCTGTTTTCGCTTTCATTTATTATTATCTTTGGGAGTCTTCAGGAAAGTGTGTAAAACGCACGCACTACATTTTTAGCGGAGAAGACAAACAGCAAAAAGTTAATATTAAAGGCAAAACCGACGTGTTCGGGAAGTAAAAAGGGGAGGCGTGGGGGTAACCTTATTAAACAATTATAACAGACAAGGAATTAGACAAACGCAAACTACAAGTAAAGGAACAAGAAAAAAGAAAAGGAGCGCTCAATGAAGTCAGAACAAGAACATTCTAGGAAAATAAAATGCAAGCAAACAAATGAAATCATATATATGCCAGAACATGCTGAAGTATAGATCTAGATCTAGATTTAGGTCTAGAAAAAATTATAATAAAAGAACATGAATGAAAATGGATGAATAAATTTCTTTTAAAAAGTTCCGTTTTGTTTCCAATGAATCATGAAAGCTTTCAACAGCACACCACCAATTAATAATAATATATTAGAATCCAAATGTAGGGAACAAAGAACAAACAAAGGAAACTTCAGTAAACAAAATCCAATTTCCCACTAAGAATGAGGAAGTGGTGGTTACCACGAGTGCGATGGACTGAATGAATGAACGCAGCAGTGGAAGAGAAAAGAAGAAAGGCGTTCGTTGGGTGCGTACTCCAGACAGCGGCAGACGGTGCCAAACGCACACACACGCACACACACACACACAACTTGGGCAAGTGAACGCGCCCCGACCCGTGAAGGCGAGAAACCCTCACGGCGCAGAGAGGCGAGGAGAGGCGAGAGGGGAGAGAGAGAGGGGGGGAGATAGAAAGAGAGATAGAGGGATATAGTGAGAGAGGGGGGGAGACATGGGAAAGAGAGGGAGAGGGAGAGAGATAAACAAAGAGAGACAAGAGAGAGAGAGATAAACAGAGAGCTGCAAGAGAGAGAGAGAGAGAGAGAGAGAGAGAGAGAGAGGGACAAAGAGCGGCAAGAGAGAGAGAGAGGGAGAGAGAGCAAGATAAACAGAGAGAGAAGAGAGAGACAGAGACAGAGAGAGAGGGAGAGAGACAAAGAGAGACAAGAGAGAGCGCGACATAAACAGAGAAAGGCAAGAGAGAGAGAGAGACAGAGAGAGAAAGAAAGAGAGAGAGAGAGACAGACAGACAGAGAGAGAGACAGAGACAGAGAGAGAGAATATACAAAGAGGGGGGGGGGAGAAGTGTTGATTCGTTCGTCTGCTCGGTCGTTCGGTTGTTCGTACAGCACGAAACGAAACTGTGTGTACTAACTTGGGGCAAGCTGACGGTCTTTGGTTTGAGTTTTTGAGATCTGAGGGGGTTGAGATGATCTCCAGTAATGGTGCATGCTGTTGTTGATGATGATGATGATGATGATGATGATGATGATGATGACGACGATAATGATGACGATGATGGGGTAAATTTATACTGTGGTGGTTGCACATGTAGTTTCATTTCCAATATTTACTTCTAGTTAGTGTTTGAAGAAGAAGAAGAACAACAACAACAACAAGAACAAGAACAAGAACAAGAAAAACAAGAACAAAAAGAAGAACAAGAAGAAAGAGGTAGAGAGGGAGAGAGAGGGAGGGTGAGAGAGATAGAGAGAGATAGAGAGAGAGAGAGAGAGAGAGAGAGAGAGA
>NW_004797342.1:11432-13122 GCF_000002075.1 Aplysia californica
CCCCTCACCTCCTCTGCCCCCTCCTCTGGGCTCCCGACTTTTTCTGCAGCCTTTCTACTTACTGTTACTCCTTGGCTCCTTCTTACTGTTGTCTCTCAGCCACGCCCTTGATCTTCTGGTAGGTAAGATCTACACCTAGCCTTCTCGGACAATGGCGAAAAATCTCGGAGGTCCGGTGTGCAAATTTGGCACGTTAAAAATCCCTTGGTGGTCTAAAATCGATAAGAGTAGGCTGCTGCCGCCACCCGGGCAAAATTCAAAATTTTCTACGAACTGAAAAAATTGTGTGTGTCCCGCGCGTTCATAAGACCTTACGCAGTTGCGAGCGCCGGAAAACACATACCAAAAAAAAAAAGAAGTTTGGAGGTGTCCCTAGAGCGTAACACACAAAGAAAAGAAGGAGGGATAAGAAAGACAGATGTTGAACAGGAAAGAAGGAGCAAACCACACGACAGCCCTCGCGAACTATCCTCACAAAAAGTCCGAGAACAAATGTGACAGGGCACAGTGAAATCAGGCGCTCGTCATTTTTTTTTTCATAATCATACCATTATGTTGGTATTAGTAAAAATCATACAGCTTTTGGGTTGTTTTTAATGAAGCAAATACCCATTTGCTTTGAATAGAGGTTGAGATATTTGCGATTGAAGGAGGTTGAGGTCGCCTGGATTCAGAGGTAGAATTATCGAGAAAATAGCTTCTTTAGTTTGGTGACTTTCAAAGCTTGAATTTGAATGTCCTTGGAAATTACAAACTTGCACTTTTTACGTTTTTGATCAACATTTTTTCCAAAGCACAACCAGCACAGAAATGCTTTCTCAAAGGTATAAAGCCAAAAACAAAACAAAAACACAAAATTCGATAAAATTGTGTCAAACGGGCGGGAAAATGCCAGTTGCCTAAGATTTTCTTAATTGGACGAGCGCCCGATTTCACGACGATGCCACACAAAATGAAACGTAATAGCCTCTAGAGCTGGGCGAAGAATCGATTCCGAAACCGATCCCACGATTAATGCTACGAAAGAAAAGTTGCGACTCTTTTTTACGTAAACCAATGGTTCCCAGTTACTTTAATCATTAAAATCTTCCTTTTTTAGAACATATTTTTGAAAAATAAAAGTTAATGCTTAGTAGTGTTCCGAAATCAAAGTTATCCTAAATCTGAAGATGCTCGGAGCCAACCAGGTAACCACCGGAAGAAATCACATTATTAGAAAGTAATTGGGTTCGGAGTCGATTCTTACGATTTCTAGCTTTCAATAATCGGGAACCTTGCCGCCCAGCACAAGCCTCCACATGTTGGTCTGAGAATGCAACAAGGCGGCCCCCGATCACAAAGAAGCTCGTGGATTGTGATTATGATACTGAAAAGAGATCAAAACAATAAACCCATTGAAAGCAGACAATAATTCCGAGGGGAAACGGTGGGAAACGAAACAAAGTGAAGTGTGTCTCTCCAACTGACTTATGGGAAGATTGAAATTCAATAATATTATTTACTTTAGGCGAAGATTGAAGCGGTTGTGGCAAAGAAAGAGACTTGGTATTGAACACGGAAACAAAAGAAAATTTTATGAGGATGAGACAAAGAGGACGGGCAATTGGGGAGGGAAGGTGTAAAAGGAGGAAGGTCAGAGTTGGAAGACGTCTGAGGGATAGAGTTTGTGAGTAAAGGGTGGGGTTGGGGG
>NW_004797342.1:18841-20283 GCF_000002075.1 Aplysia californica
GGGTCACATTGCTGGTGGGTGATCTGGTTAGGTTTGCGACTTTTTTTCCTTTCAAACATCTATCGTCCTTATCGCTTCTCCTTCTTTTCTTCCTACCTTACTTTCCCGCAACATTTCTAGTCTTTGGCACTCATATAGTATGACCTTCTTGTGTTGCAAAGGCCGTTTACTCTCTAAGAAGCTAAAAAACTTAACTGAAAGCACATTAACCCTCAAAGACATATTATTGATACACCTTTCTTTAACGCATCCCTGGTTTTTTTCCTCCCTTTTTAGAAAAAAAAATGAAATACACTCTTACTCATAAACAGATGAATAGGCTAACACATTTTTCAAGTTGCAAATAAAAAACCTTGCCTATTACTTTTGGGCGTGTCATTTTTTGCTACCCCCATAGATGAGGCCAGCCAGTGCAGCACTCTTCACTTCGGTTCCACCCCTTAATGAACCAGTTCTTGTTCACAGCTCTTGCCATGGACAGTGCTCACACACAAAGCGAGTGCTCAACACATCAGGACAAGACTGGCTTTGTTTATTTTGGCAAACCCCACCTCACCGCCCCACCTCCAAAAGCACAAACTAAACGGTTTTCCTTTTGTCAAACACTTGTCCCATTTCTGAAAAAAAAGGTTAAATGCTTTTACACGTTTCTTCAGACTCACTTTGTGGGTGGCTGATGTTGTATGATCTTTTTTTCTATCAAGATACTATCTACGGTATCGTTCTTATCTCTCCTCCTTTTTAAAAATTGTATTCTTCAGAAGTTGCTCGGGGGCTCTCGTGGCCTGGAGGTTA
This sequence comes from Aplysia californica, assembly GCF_000002075.1. Taxonomy (NCBI): domain Eukaryota; kingdom Metazoa; phylum Mollusca; class Gastropoda; order Aplysiida; family Aplysiidae; genus Aplysia; species Aplysia californica. The sequence goes on from NW_004797342.1 coordinate 19,637, forward strand.
AGGTGTTGGTCTCTCTTTCAAAGGTCCCGGGTTCGAATTCGGGTAGCGACCGAAAAATATTCTTCTCTACAATTGTATCCTTTCACCTCCTTTCCTGCTCTCTGGCAATGTTTTGTCGTGTGCTTTCGTCTCCTCTCTCTGCCCCTCCCCTCATTTCCCCCCTCCTCTGGGCTCCTGACCTTTTCCTGCAGCCTTTCTACTGCTATTCATTGGATCCTTCTTACTGCTGTCTTTCAGCCACACCCCTGATCTTCTTGTAGGAAAGGTCTACACCTAGCCTTCTCGGAGAAGGGCGAAAAGACTCGGAGGTTCTGTGTGCAGGTTGCGCACGTTAAAGATCCCTTGGTGGTCTAAAATCGATAAGAATAGGCTTCGGCCGCCATCCGGGCAAAATTCAAAATTGCCTACAAGCTGAAAATGTTTAATGTGTCCCGCGCGCTCATATGACCTTACGCAGTTGCGAGCCCCGTAAACACTTCCCCCCAAAAGAGAAAGAAATTGCTCTGATCTTTGGCAGTTACAATATGACTTGTTTGTGTTGCAAGTGCCGTTCACCCCTTACTGCATTGTGAAAAGCCTACAAAATAGAAAAGAACAACTCAGTCGCAATTTACAATACATGTACATAAATCGAGTTAAGTGGGGGG
>NW_004797342.1:21921-27736 GCF_000002075.1 Aplysia californica
CCCCATTCCAACCAAGCCCGTTCATCCCTGTGTATAAGATATACCGTCGTCAGACTGGTAAAATGTACTAAGCCCAAACAACAATAGTTTTTTTTTGTCAGGAGAGAGAAAATTCGATTACGTTCTGTTACTAATGGTAATATTATTAATATAATATTATATCATTCATTCTTTCTTGCTTTTATATTTTTGGTATTTTTGTCTTTTTACAATTAGAAATTGAGTTTCCACAAAATATATTTTGAGCACATGCAACCGACACTTTGCAATCAAAACAATCTTCAAAATGTTGGGCTCAGTACATTTTAACCACTGATCGACCACACTAGCTTCCCTCAGCCCCAAATCCTCAAACAAGGGGTCAAGCAGCGAACCCTGTCCGTGTGATCAGCCAATGACCATCACACCTACAGGCTGGAAAGTGAAACCCAGCCAGCTTTTGTCGCTCTCAGAATCGCAGATGGGCCCTTTCCGCTTTCGGCATTATTTAATTATGTCCGACAAGTCATGAGTGGATGCACCACGCCCCCTTCATCGCTTCTCTAATTATCTGGAGGAGACCTCTAGAAGCCCCACTCACTCTTGTAAAGCACGCATGCAACCAAAATTTATAAGAAAGAAAAAGAAAGAAAAAGAAAAAGAATAAATGAAATAGAATACGCACGAGTAAGTCAAACAAATCGGAAACTTTAGATATTTGTCTAGTTCTAGATCTAGTTTTAGCATGAGTTTCACGGCCATTGCACGATAGACAAGCCATACAGGTTCCGAAAATTAGAATTTTTATTCGAGTCTAGCATACAAAGAAAAGGACGGAGGAGAGTGAGGACGATATTAATATATGTTTGAAAAGAAAAGAGGGCAAAGCACACCAGAGCACCCGTCAACCACCGGATGACATCTTCACAGGGATTGAAATTGTTTGCCAGGGTGAGGGGAACCTTAATTTAGAACAGCTTCTAATACTCTTTTGATTGCTGACGTTCACTCTTACATCGTTACAATTTGTGAGCTTTATTCTTGCTTGGTATAGTCCATTTTCGGCAAAGCGGTATATTGATAATTTCTTCATTCAAGGTTCTGTTTAACCTACGATACTCTCTTGAAAGTCCCTTCAGTGTAATAGTGTGAGTATTGTGAAGCCGTCGAATCCTGAACCTGCAATCTCACAATTACTGCTGGTCTGGTACCGACGCCACCAACAGATCTGAGAAAAGTAAAAGTTTTCAGTGTAGTTTAATTAAAAGTTTTACACAAAGGTCATCATATAAATTTCGACGACCGAGAAAAATGCAAATAGACCGAGATCCTCAATAAAAATGTTTTCCCAATTCGGAAGACAAACCCGGCTCTCGACGACGAAGGGCCTCAGACGCCAGTTATAGTTTTGTGTAACCTAACCTGCAGAGATCTGGAGTCTGGAGTGAGTGTTATTCAGGACACGTGAAAAGCTCTGTGAAGCTGGATTTCATGACGTGAGAGGATTTAATTTTAGTACGAGTTTTACGCCATTTGCAACACGCCTAGGTCATATAAGTGACGAAGATTAGGAGTATGCCGTTTTAGGTTTAGTAAGCGTTTTACGACATTTGCAATGCATAGTGGTCATATAAGTGCGAAGAGTATAGGTATAAGAATCAAAACGTAACGTATAAACGAGAGAGAGAGAGAGAGAGAGAGAGAGAGAGAGAGAGAGATAGATAGAGAGAGAGAGAGAGAGTGAGTGATAGAAAGAGAGAGAGAGGGGGGAAGAGAGAGAGAGTAGAGATTAAAACGATGGACGATTGATAGGAGAAAAAAGGAACCAAGTCAGAGCACCTGCCAACCAACCACGTGAGAGGATTAATGTAATATGATTTCTAGAAGGATTCGAATTTGTCGTTATTGGCATCAATCTAGTCTGTTAGCCGGGGCGACCAAACCCTCAAAATAGTGACATGACTTTCACACACGGACAACGCTGAAGTATTGCCTGTGTCTGCTTTCCTTGCTTGGACGTCTTTGTTTTTTTCTTCCTCCAAGAACTTTGATTCGCCTTCAAAATGACTCATTTATGACAGGCAGGATCGATGCGGCCCACCTCCTGAATGATTTAAATTATGTTTATGTGAGGTGTAAAATATCTACATTTACACACACACACGGAGGATTAGCCTCTTTCAATCTCAAAGTAAAACAACAACAAAAAGTGAGTTTTTTTCTGCAGAATTACATACATGCTACATGACGGCAGTATTCTTTGGCTTTCCCCAATGTAATGCTTGAACTGAGATAGAAGGATTGTCGTTATCAAGATTCTTTTATTAAAGGCGACTGAGTTTAAGTTTTAGTAAGAGTTTAATGGAACTTATGACATAAATAAGGCATGTTATAGGAGCCGAAGATTAAAAGTATTGAAGAGAAGAAAAGGAGGAGAAGAGCAGATAAGGACCACAAACCACGCTAGGGTACAGGCCATCCCCCTACTTGGAGATTGAACACCTAACCACACACAAACAAATCATACCGTTATATCTATCTAGCTGCCGGATACATAATATCTATAAAGTAGAGTGACATTATAAAAAGAGCAACTGCATGGCGCAAATTCCCCCTCAACATCAAGCTCTATACCAATTTATATCATTTTCCCAGCAGACCTGACAGCATTCTGAAACAGGCTCAATCAACTTGCTGGGAAGCATATATAGTGCGAGCTGCCATTTTACAGAATTGAGAAGTGTTTGAGCAGATGGATGGGCGTTGGGTCCAGAAAGTCGGGTCTTCTGCCTGATGGCCCGCGAAACTCTAACGATACTAATTACTGTGCACTTGATACCCCGTTAACGAGCCTGACTCTCCATGGAGACAGCTGGCGGGATCTTTCCCGAAGAACGTCAAAGTAAACATGCGCAGACACAGCTGATAAGGACATTCACCTTTGGCACTTCCGCCCTGGTTTCAGCACTGGGTCTTGGAGTTGAAGTATTTCCCCAATCAGCCTTAGATCTTCGGAGACTGACAGATCTGCCTTTTGTTCTTGGTATTTTTAAATCTCGTCTTCTTCTTTTCGTCATGTCATAAGAACCCTTCCCGGAATCTTCACCACAATCCAGACCATTTGTTGTTTATCTTTTCCCTTGTGAATGGTTCTTTTTGTGGGTGTTTGGCGAGTGCTTTGGTGTGATTTGCTCCTTTTTTTATCAAGCATCCCTCATCCTTATCTCCCCTCTTTTACTGTAAACATGTAGGTCTAACTCTCTAGTCACACCTCTAATCTTCATCACTTATTTGACCTATTTGTGATGCAAGGATCGTATAACTCTTATTAAACCAAACATCTTAAGACCAAAGCAAAGAACTTTTACTCCCAGTTCAGTAGTACGTTAATAATAATATGTCGTTTACATTTCCCCGGTGATTGGCTCTTTATTGTTAGCTTAGCTCGATTTTCGTAGTTTTAATAAGAGTTTTACAGCATTTTCAACACAAATAGGACATAGAGCCGACAGTTAGTTACGGTACTAGAGAGTAACATACAAAAGAAAGAGAAAAAAAAGATAAGGACTACAGATGTTTTGATAGGAAAGAACGAGCAAACTACAGCAGAGCACCCGCCAACCACCCACTTTGTATTGCTAGCATAGATAGATTTTTCACTGAATTTTCACTAAGAAACGAAAGATGGAGGGGGAAAACGAAAGCCAGCCGAACTATTTTGGGATAATGCCGTGTTGAAGACGAGATTTTTTTTCATTAATTTCCTTTGGATGTCAGTTCAAAGCCTCGCCTGGGGCATATCGAAGTGTGTGGCACGTGATGTCTAATGCGCGGACAAAGAAAATATCGTGTCATTCAAAAATATTAATTAAAACATCTTCAGTTACGGAATGATCACTACTTCCGTATTTCCCTCAGGGCAGAGGATGCAGCATTGCTCATTTGGTCTCATACTGAAATATGGAGTGGATGGTGCTGCTTCGAATCCCAAAGGAGAGTTCTGATCTTGGGTTACTTTTAGTAGTTTTTAAAACCCTTCACCCACTCAGCTGAGTCTTATCAGGGGTGAAAATCAATTAAGAGGTCTCCCCTTATAGAATAACTTTGAAATGTTGAAAAGGATATTATACCTGTACAAATGGGTGGTTGGAGGTGCTCTGGTTTTGTTTGCTCCTTATTTCTAATCAATAATCTATCGTCCTAATCTCTCCTTCTTGTCTTTGTACGTTAGTCTCTTGTTAAACTTCGGTACTTAAATGACCTCATTGTATTGAAAGCGCTATTTAACTCTTACTAAAACTAAACGTGTGACATAACTAATGAAAAGACCTCATGGCAGCAGCACTTTCCCAGCCCCATCACTCCACACATCGACCTAACATACCCAGTATGCCAACACAGCGACGTACGGATTACGAATATTCGACTACCAACGTTCCAATTTGTGGCTGAGCACGAGAGGCTAATTTCTATCTTGTCTTCACACCAGAGCCCTGAATCAATCACCGGCACCAATCTCAGACTAGACTGATGGAGTAGCTCTCAGATCTAGAGTGAGTTGTTACGTAACTTCACGCACGAGGTAGTACCACGAGGGAAGAAAAGCTTCAGCGCGTTATGGTGTGTTCACACCGCTTGGTGTTGTCGAAGGAAGTCGTACGCAAGGTTCGCGTCGAGTTAAAATTTTTCTTCGAAATGTTAAATCCTGCAGTTCTCAAAGATTTCCAATTTTTAAAGATGACATTTCATGATATTCACATACCTGTAACTGTACGAGTGCGGTTCTGTCGAATCTGTCTAAGAAGACTACCCATTGTCGACATTTTGGACATAACCATTACAATTTAAAACTAAAGCAGTTCGAAAGTGGACGTTTTCACAGGTTATTATCACGGGCAGGAGGCCGTTCGAGCAGATGCGACTCTTAGTTATTGTTGTAGTTGTCAAAGGTCGTACAACATTAAACGAGTTCATGTTATTTTGGTGTCGTTCATTATACTTTGATGACTGTACGAGAGTGGTGTTTACAACATTACTGTGTTTCTGCTTTTGACGCCATTGCTTTGACTTTCTTTTCTCTTACTAAATTACACAATCCTATGCCTTCAAAACATTAACACATTAGGGTATAGCAGAGATCTAACTTTGAGAAACACGACCAGAAAGTAACATGTCTAGTTTTCCGACTCGGACAAGTGATACTGTTTTTGTTTGTTGTACACTCCTATAAATACGATTGTTTTTATACACTGTATCATTTAGGAGGCGGGCTTCCAACCTGTCTGTCAGGGCCAACCTGGGCTTAGAGGGGTACAACATCCCAGCAGAACGACCGAGATACTGAATTTTAAAAAAAATCTCCACATTCGAGGATCGAACTCAAATCTTCTGCATACGACGACCAATCATCAATCCGCTACACCAGAGACACTAATGAACAAGTGACATTCACATGAGAGGCGCACTCTCCATTATGTTGTCATGACCAGGTTGAATAACCGTCAGAGCACTGGATGAGGTCTCGGTACAGCTGCCAGAAGCCAGTGACGTCACAGCTCGCCAATGGCTCACCCGCTATCACACAATAACAAATGACGGACGAAACAATCAAACTAATGTGTCACGTGATGTTTGTTTACAACCTTCCACTTCTCTCGAGATTGGTCAAACGCATTAGGATAATTCCAGGCAGATAGCAAACGACTGTTCTACAGTGCAACATAATAAAAACAAGACTGAATCAATTGCTTTGAGTTCAGATAAATAGGCTTGGCAATAATCAATAAGGCAGTCTGAAATTGTTGTCCCTGGCTTTCATGAGTCATACGCAGGTTAT
>NW_004797342.1:27836-29953 GCF_000002075.1 Aplysia californica
CACACACACACACACACACACACACACACACACACACACACACACACACACACACACACTATACAGGGTGCCTGTAAAGTTACCGTGCAGCTAGGCTGAAAACAACGGAGGTCTGGATGCCCCGCGTTGAGGTCTGCCAAGAGCTACAACTAAATGATAACAATAGTTAGCCTTTGTACAGCGCAAATTCCCGCTTAACAGCAAGCCCTGTGTACTTTACTCTCTATATAATTACTCCTAGACGTGATAGCATTCTGAAACGATCCGAATTTTCTGGGAAGCATACAGACAATGAAATGAAATGGTATGAGTTTAGCACCCGTATCAACACTATTAGGTTGGCTGGACCTCCTAATTTAACGTCCGTCTCCGACACGACCGAGCCAAGTGGGAAGTTCTTGTGAAATGCCTTTCCCAAGGACACTCCGGCGGACCGAGCTGAGGCTCGAACCCCCGAACCCACAACCTCACGATTACGAGTCCAGTAGCCTAACCACTAGGCTAAAGCATACAGTGCAGGCTGCCAATTTACTGGCGCTGAAACGCTAACATACTGAGATTATCTTTTGCTGTCTATGGCCGGGTATCCTTTCCCATCTGGGTTGTAAGAGGAAAATTCGTGTTTAGAACCTTTTCCAAGGTCGATCCTGAGGTTCGAACCTCCGAATCTGCAATCTTACGATTACGAGTCCGGTAGACTAACCACTAGACTACTGACGTCATGGCATGGAAAAGCGTGTCCACGTCATGAGCTGGAGTAAGCCATTCCGAATATCTCGAGGGCAAAAGCAGAAAAAACTCACGTTACTTTATCTGTCTTTTGTATCGTTAGATGTCAAGGGGAAGTGAGATTTTCGATCAAGAGCTAGGTGGGCGGCTTTTGTTAGTCTGTTAGGCTTCATTGTTCTTTAGGAGGACCCTACGTCGTGTTTTACTATCGTATCCATACGAGGTGGGGAACTCTGTGCCACCACTTTCCAACGAGGAAATTTATTGGTTAATCCGATCCGTGCGCTTTGCATAGTAGTCTGTCAAAATGATTTTTTGAGAGAAATACTGAAAGTTTCCAAGAAATCTTCGTACTCGAAGTATTCTAAAATGTAAAGAATACAACCCCGAGGGTACAAAATGACCCCAAGGCGTAGGGCCTCTGCCATTGTATCCCAACACTTTTGAGGTGTAAGCTCGTGCTGCTGGTTGATTTTGTGACATTCTCTTCAGATGACCTAACAACTTGATCATTTGATTTTCTATGTGTCCCACACCGGTTTCATACCTCTTAAATGTCTGTCAGCTTCGGGGGTTTTTTATGCAATTTTCCTCAGTGACGTTAAATCTTTTTTTTTCTGAGATAGTTCATCACACAGGCAATGATCTTCCATTTTTTGGAGGGGTTGGTGGTGAGGTGGTGGGGTTAGAGTGGGGGGGGGGGAGGGGAGAGGGCGATAACATTACCATGAATTGTCAAAACGTCAGTTGAATAAAACAAACAAAGTAGATCAACAGAGGCAGTGCGAAGTTACTCCAAATGAATAAATAATATGAGAGGCAGCCTGGTGGAATCAGGCTCTCGTCAAAATAATCAGAGTGAAGCAATTTGCATTTCCGCAGGTTTGTGAATTTTTTTCTTCTAATTTTTGTTTTTTAGCTCAACACCTTTTATGCCCTTAAAAGAGCTCATTCTGTGTTGATTTTTCTGAAAAGCTTTGATTAAAGGCACAAAAAAGTAAATTTTGTTTAAGTTAAAAGACATCAGCACAACAGTGGTCATAGTTCAGGCGGGGCAGACAGATAAACAACAGGGAAAAGGGAAAGAATAGGACCTACATACCAATGGGACCCTCCAGTCACTTGTAAATCCTATGACTTGGCTAGGAACTGAAATTCTTGGAAAGTTGTCCAAATGTTTTTCAATTTGACTATGGCAGTGTTAGTGATTTACAATGCCATTTTCAGAATCCTGGTTTACGATTTTTTCTTCTTTTTTTTTCTTGGAGTTCTGCATCTTTCAAGACACACATGGTTCTCGTATGTAAATTCGCTCAGCTAACTTCAGTGAATAGAAGACAGCAGCAGCAGGAGAGAGAGGGAGAGAGAGAGAGAGAGAGAGAGAGAGA
>NW_004797342.1:31735-34410 GCF_000002075.1 Aplysia californica
GAGGGGATGACGTACTGTACTTTATGGGGTGGGTGAGGAGAGGGGAAGAAATGAGCTGAAATTGGGTTTTTTGTCTTTTATTTCTTTCTTTTATTTTTTCTTTTAGCTCTTTTAGTTTTGTTTTGTATTTTATTATCCGGGTGGGAGGTTGGGGGATTTACAGAATGGACAATTTCGTCATCATTATAATCTAGGAGCCACTAAACCATTTATTGTGCTTTTCGATTCCAGGAAATATCGGGATTGAGGGTGGGGTGGGGTGGGTGTGGGTGTGGCGGGCAGGTATTGGCTGACTCTGGAAGTAGTCAGTGTCTTCGGTTTCGAGTAGTAAAACTGGAATTTTCACTACTATTTTCTAGTTAGCTTGAAACGCTTCTTACATTGTGATTGTTATTGCTTTTTGGAGGTATGTGTCTTTGACCTTGACCACCAATAAATCATTAATAGAGGCACCGGCCGCAAATGTCCAAGTGCTGTTTAAGCCTCTTTTTCCAGTCTGCGGATTAATATTATATTCTTTTCTTCAATTGTCTGGTTTGGCTTCCATGCACTCCGTATCTATGGTTCTCAACACGGAAATCGCCTATAATTCGTTGTGATTGCCCCCCCCCCCCCCCCCCCGGGGTGTTTTTTAAAATATTCTTTTCTTTTTTTTAAACATTTTGTTTTGTTTTTCTTACCGGACCTCAAGCACATACACAACATATTATATTTTCGGATAGTATATAGATTTAGATGCTTTATGACAATGCTATAGAAAATATATAAAAAACAACAGAACAATTGTCTCAGTAACCTTAGAAAATCAAAGATCAGTGTTGGAAATTCAATAAAAGAAATCACGAGTCCCTCATATTTTAGAAAAATAAAATACAAAACAAAATAATCCAGCAAAACAAACAACAACGACAACAACAAAGAATCGGAAGATAAAATAAAAATCGTACTTATCCAAGTCAAGGGCAAAACCAGTCCAGGTCACATTAATTAATCTTACCACGAATAAAGCGTATCACAACAAAAACAAAATTTAAAAAATAAAAAAAGCCTTTTTTGGATGGACATGACTTTTTGTTTACTTGATTTACTATTACAGCTGGCTTTTCTGTGGGTTTAATTTTTCAAATTTTTGTCCCTATTTGGTGTCAAATATTTGTAAGTTATGGATAGAAAGTGTTAATTTCGCTTTTTCTGTTGGAGTTAACTTGTTCACAATAACAAACAAAAAGGGCTATTTAAAAAAAATTATAGTGAAAGTTTTCACTTGTTTCATTTCATTGCGATATTCTACAGGTACTGTCGTATGATAAGGGCTAGTTCTCTGATTGTTTCTAAGCAAGAATGAACTTGTCTTGTTGTTCACTTGGCCCCATCAGTTGATCTAAAATTCCTCACAACTGTCTAAAATGTTCTTACCTAGAATTGTTTTAATCAAAGTATTTTTTTTAAAACCCAGTGGGCAATGCGGTTGCTGCAACACACTCGCGCTATGATAATTTATCTTTGTTTTTTAGATTAAAAATTCGCATCAACATAATGGTCTCTTAGCGCAGGGGAGAAAGAAAGAGAAGCATACGTACGAGGGAAAGAAAACATGTAGGAACTACTTGTAGCGCCCTCTAACCACCCATACAGAGAGACAGAAACAAAGGGATGGAAAGAAAAGAAGTAGGAGCTACTTGTGGCGTTCTCTTACCACCCACCCACACAGACAGAGACAACAGAGGAAAAGAAAAGAAGTGGTATCTTGTAGCGCCCTCCAACCACCAACACAGACAGACAGAAACAAAGGGATAGAAAGAAAAGAAGTGGTACCTTGTGACGCCCTCCAACCACCAACACAAACAGAAACAAAGAGATGGAAAGAAAAAAAGAAGTCGGACCTACTTGTGGCGCCCTCCAACCACCCACTGTACAAGGGTCACGCACTTTGTAAAAACAGCACAGATGTAAGCCTTCGCTGCGCGGTTACCGTACGTGAGCGCCCAAGAGCTTGTTCTCATAACATTCTTTGTTGTATGTGTACGTGCCTGAAAAAAGGGTTAACATGTGTATTATGTTTTTTTTACTTTTGTAACTTATTACAATTCAACTTTGAGTCAAGTTTCCTGATGACACTGTCTTTTAAATTGTTCCTATATCTCAAATTGTTTTTAGAGGAATGGTCAGTTTTGTGAGTGAAAGATGCTTTATCCACTTTAATTGAGGAGAAAATCGCCGTGTTCCGAAATGAACATTTGTTTTTTTTAAAGCTATCAGAAGCATAACGTCTAGAATAAGAATTGGCATTAGCGTCTGTGGTGCACAGTCAGACGCTTTTGTGTCGCACCTAGGAGACCTGAGTTCGATTCTCGAGCGGGGAAAATTTAAAATGAGAATCTCCGTTTTCAGATGGCACGTTGTATTTCTCTCAGCGCGGGAGGTGGGAGGGGGGGGGGAGGGGATGACTTGCAGTTTCAGAAGCCTGCCTCTTAAATAATCAAATTTGTATTAATGGGGGTGTAAAACCCAGAAGAATTCACGTAAAATATTTCAGGAAGATGAAACAAAATTGTTAATGTGGTGATATCATGACGATTTTCAATTGTTCCCAAAATACAAATTTTTACAATATTCCCCATTTTCTCAAATTAATCCTACGTGACTTCCAGCACCTTTTCTAAGTCACGCACACA
>NW_004797342.1:34669-38312 GCF_000002075.1 Aplysia californica
ATTTCAAATTAACGTCCGCGCGTTTCGGTGAACGCGTACAATGTACCACTGTCTGTTTATCTTATAAGAAGAAGAATAAGTCTTGAAACCTCGCTTCTCTTTGAATTATCCCAGCCGTTGTTGAAAGCAGGGAACAGCCAGTCTGTTGAATCATTTAAAGATTCAACAAACACACAGTTCCTTTGCAGGAGGAAAATCGATAACTGGTACAGTCTGGTACACTGCGACATATCTCACCATGCTTTTCTAAATGAAGAGCTCCGTGGTAAAACGTCCTATATCCATTTACTACTTCATCAGAGAAAGAGGAAACCTATACCCTGAAATAAAAAAGTTTTGAACGAACCATATTGTATCACATTAACTATCGAGGGATACATTTTATTTTAAGAGGAAAAATATTTCAACAACATTCCTTTCATACCAATATAGAGTCGACGGGGTAGTTGCGCTTTTTTTTCGGAAATACCCAGATTTGGCGTATGATGCATTTTGCTATGGGAGCTTTCGAAATTCGCTACCTCAGAATTACAACGTTTTATTTGACATTTTTGGCCATTTTGAGTTACTTAGACCATGAGATCAGACAGCAAATATTGTATCTTCTTTATCAAAATCGTGAAAATATTCGTGGTCGTTATCAAGATATTAAAAGAATTGCATTCGAAAAGAAAAATTTATATACTATGAAACTCAAAAATTTTGACGAATTTCTCCAAACTAGGTACTGAGTAGATAGAACTTTTTAACTCTGATGTAGCGAAATGTTGGCCTGTACTACATCTTAAAGGTGGCTATGGTGTAGTGGTTAGGTGCTTTGTCCAGCAAACAAAAGACGTACGTTCATGTTCTCCTTGAGTACCTCCGACTTCCTTTTGGTATGTGGAATTGCTCTCAGTGTGGGCTGGTTCTTACAGACGAGAGGAAGGGGAGGAGGCAGCTCCTTCTTTATTTTTAGGTGATTTTGGTATAAATCATCTAATAAGGATGCGGACTATCAGGGATAATCTGGCCTCAGAGAGATATAAGATTCCAGTAGAAAAAGAAAACGAAATTTAAATGTTCGATTAGAAACCTCCCCACTCGGGAATCGAACTCCAATCCCCTGAGTACAATGGGAAGTATCTAACCGTACCCCAAAAAATCTGTCCGCATCCTAAAGTACCTTCAAGATAATTTGTGTAATGGTTCAAGCAGTGTTGTCCATTTGATTATTCAGTCTCTATTATACTAGTGCGTTCGTTGGTAGATTTTCCCCTTCCCCATCAGTAAGTGGGAGGTTGGCAGATTCTATGGTGTGGTGTGCTCCTTCTTTCCTACCAAACAGCTATCACCCCATTCCCTTATTACCATACTTTCCTTCATATTATGTCACCCTCTAGTAACATCTCTAATCTTTGGTAGTGGTATGGCCTATTAAAGTTGAAAGTGTTTGTATGGGATTAACGCCTCTATCAACACAATATGGTTATTTAAAAGGCGGGACCTCCGAATTTAACGTCCGTCTCCGATAAGATAAAGTCAAATGGGTTGAGAGCCTTGAAAACCACAAAACGACCCCAGCTCAAGACTGCCTCGTCTGGAATTCTTCCCAGGGCCATCTGCTCCATAGTCCAGCATGATATAAACTGAGCTAACGGAGAGCCCTTGAACTAGAGTTGCAAGTGCTTAAAAAAAGCTTGCACTAAAACTACCCCCCCCCCAAAAAAACACACACACACACAAAAACTATTTTAAAAACCCAGAACAAAAAGGTACAAACAAAAGCAAAAGCCATCATCTTTCAGACGAGACAAAACGCACAATTATGCCAATCCTTCCCGGGGTGATTCACAGCGGTAGAAATCAGCAATTGTCGTGTGCTCTGTCCATCAACCGGCTAGCGTTCTGTCTGTGCGCTGCATTAGTCAGCAAGCCATAATTGATTTCGTCTCCAAGCTGATGAAATGTACTAAGTCCACAAAGTAACATTTTGCCAGAAAGATGAAAAAAACCAAAAAAACAACCGTTTCATTCTTTTAAGAATTGTTTGTGCCGACATCATGTACCTTTTCAACATTTAGAATTTGAATTTCGACACAAAATTTCTTGAGCGAGTGCAACCGAAACCCAGCAGTTACAAAAAAAGAAAGAAATTGGACTAAGAATATTTTAAACAGCTGGCAGACGATTTGCGAAGTAATTCTCTTGGTGTTTTTGCAGTTACACCACCTAGATTTACATAATATGTCAATAATCTCTTAAAATTTGCAGAGAAATCTCAACATCAGATTGTTTGTAGACATATCAATATTTTTTCTCTCCCCGACCATCTTGACTAACGAATTGATCTATACTATTTTTTCACTGACTTTGTTTCTTCTTCTTTTTTTTTTTTTGCATAAAGACGTGTATGGCCAAAGTAAACACAAGTTGTTCCTTTAACTCAAAACTCTCTCTACAAAACCAACGTCTTTGGTGTAGTGGATAAGTGCATCGTCGCCGCACGCAGAAGACCCCAGTTCGATATCTGTGAGGGTAGAATTTGTGTCGAACCTATCCAAGACGGCCGTCCATTTTTAGGACAAAAATGGTCATTTAAGACAGGTAGTCCTTCTGGACAATGTCAGAGTTATAGTAATACAGGGGGGGGGGGAAGGGGAAGTTTGAACAGATCTTTTGTACAACTGATGATCTTAGACTGGCGATGATAATATTATGGGCGATAAAGCGAGCTCGGCCAGAGTTTACAGGATCGACTGTAGACAATTATGTAGTCATTTTTACTTTCAAAACTCTCGGCGATCTCTGTAAGGCGTAAGGGCTTCAGTAACAGGATGGGAGATGGAATAGATTAATTAATACATTATTCATGAATGATGTTGAGTTGATGAGAGAAGTCTAGGAATTGGAAAACAAGCTCGATCTCTCAGAACCATCACATTTTTAACAATGTTGGGTGATTTAAAAAAAAACAAGAATGAACCGATTATATTACACAATATTTCAATAAGGAAAATCAATTGAAAACTCAAACTAAGTCACAAGTATTGTACTCGCCGAGTAAAATTTTATCTCCTGTCTTATAAGCTTGAGAGCTGAAGCAATGCGTCATCAAATCGGTTCATTTTTTTAAAAATCAACCTGATATTCCTGAAAATCTATACGTTGTTCAAGTGTCTCGGTCAGGTGTATAAATTTTAGCTTTAGAAAGAATGTTATGGCACTTGCAACTCAAACAGCTCACATAAGTGCCGAAAAGCTAGATGTGTTACTAGAGAGCACCATGCAAAGAAAAGAAGGAGGATAGAAAAGGGCAATAGGTGTTTATAATATTGGTAAAGAAAAAGAAGCAAACAACACCATAGCACCCACCAACCACCAGCATTCGCCAACTGAGCCGGAGCAGCCATAGTCCCAACAATGAATCATCCTGTCAGACATCCAGTATCTCTCCATGGTCTACTTCCATCCCCATCCTCACCACTCTATCCAACAATTTCTTTGTCTCACCCATCCTATTCTTATCCCTCCACCCCCACCCCCCTTTTGCGGAGTCTCTCGAGATTTCTTTGTGTCTGGGCTCGTAATAATATTCCCCACCGCCGTATACCCTTCATCCCCACCATGTGTCAAACGCTCAGACGCAAACCACCATATACCC
>NW_004797342.1:41736-46937 GCF_000002075.1 Aplysia californica
GAGAGAGAGAGAGAGGGGGAGGGAGAGAAAGAGAGAGAGAAAGAGAGAGAGAGAGAGAGAGAGAGAGAGAGAAAGAGAGAGAGAGAGAGAAACACCAACAGCACTAACAGTTAAATACGACAGCTCTCTAAACCATACTCATAATCAGTCGCACGTCATTCATGAACCACTTATTGTAGCAGCAATCATGTTCCCTCTCGCACAGACCCTGGACTACACAATTGCTTACCGTTCCCTTACGGAAGTCTGCGCAATTCATACCGTCCGGTTGTCTAACTTCGGACTTGTTCCGTCAAGGCATGCGGAAGATTGAGATGAACACCTGAGAGGAACCCAAGGAAGTAGGTAGGGTCATAGACTTATGCTATAATTACATACTAGACCGTGCACTGGTATGGCCGCCATTCTTTGTCTGTAAAGTTTTGCGCTAGTGCGCATTTTGGACGCTGAAGTAAAAGACAAAAACACCAGCCCCCTTATACTATAGTCGAGTGAGTGCGCAACATTACCCCCTTTTCCCTTCATTTGGTTCCAAATAAAAACAACTGATGCTCTCCATGGTGAACCGGAAGTGCGTCAAAGCTGCCTGTCTAGGATATTATGATATAACTCTATGGGTAAGGCTAAATAACGCATGTGTTCTCAACATGTTCGTGAGTTTGTTTACCTCACTACACGTGAGAATCGCTGTAATTGAAGTCGGGCCTGTGTGTTAACTCTTTCAGGACACATCGGATGTATACTATTACAATGGCTGGTCAGCAGCAGGGAGACCAAAGGCAACGTTACGGCACTTTCCGAACCAATATACGCAAAAAAGACACAAACATTCGTATTTCATGATATACATGTTTTTGCTTCCCTTTTTCAGTTTTAGATAAAGAAAAAGAACTGGAGGGCTCTCGTGGCCTAGAGGTTAATGTGTTCGCCTCATTCAATAAGTTCCGCGGTCGAATCCGGATAGCAACGGAAACTTTTCTTATCTAAATGTTTCTCAATTCACATCCTTTCCTGCTTTCGACCACTGTTCTTTCGTCTACTTTCTGCTCCCACCCCTCCACCTCCCTTGCTCCCTCCTCTGGGCTCCTGGCTCTTTCTGCAGCCTTTCTACTGCTTCTCCTTGGCTCCTTCTTTCTGTTGTCTTTGAGCCACACTCCTGATCTTATGATAGGTATGATCTACATCTAGCCTTCTCGAACAAGGGTGAAGAATCTTGGAGGTTCCGTGTGCAAGTGGCGCACGTTAAAGATCCCTTGGTGGTTCAAAGTCAATAAGAGTAGACTTCGGCCGCCACCCGGGCAAAATTCAAAATTTGCTATCAACAGAAAATGTTTGGTGTGTCCCACGTACTCATTTGACCTTATGCAGTTGGGGAGCGCCATAAAACTTACCCCAAAAAAGGGAAAAAAAAGAAAAAGAACTGAAAAATCTGTATGAATAACGAAGCCCTGCGATAAAGATTTCTCCCCTCCCGGGAATTGAAATCAGGTGTCCTGTGTGCGACAGAGAAGCGCCTAGCCGCTACACCACAGTCGCCACAAGCACCAGTACAATACTTTGTGTTCTAATTAGAATTCTACATTTGCATGAATATCCCTTCAAATCTAAAAAAGGAAAGAAAAAAAAAAGATTCACTGCTCTCCGTCAGAGAATCACTAAATAGCTAGTGCCTCTATAAATGAATAATTTATAGTTCTGTTAAAGAAAGATTAGTCAGTGAGTCTGTAAACGAATCATTAATCATGACATTCCGTTGTTATCGATCCAGCAACAGCTGGGCTCTCGCCCTTCTGCCCAAAAACAACCGCTTTTTACACCAAAATGATGTTTCAGAGATTCAAGATGATAGACGAGAATAACATAGGGACACAGTGGGTATAGGATCTACCGGTGGCACCCTTCTGCCGCCCACTCAAAGGTATAAGAAGTACAGAACCCCATTAGCAATAGAATAATTTATGATGATTATAGACTTTGTTTTACTCCCTCATTGAAACTATTTAGATAACTTATTTAAGAAAGGTTGGGGGTGGGGGGGGGGAGGGGGCTGTTTTGGACAAATTATTCAAGTAAATTGTCTTGTTTTTCTGTTTAATTGTAGGTTTGTTATGCTCCCATTGACCCAATTTAAACCATATAGGGCCAGCCCGGGGGGACATGGTAAAATGGTATGTGTTTATCGCCCCTATCAACACTATTAGGTTATTTTAGAGTTCAACATCCGTCTCCGAAAGGACTGAGCCAAGTGGGAAATTCGTGTAAAGTCCTTTCCCAAGGATACAAGGTCGGGCCGAGCTGAGGCTCGCACCCCCGAACCCGCCATGTGAAACCCGAGGTGAGAGAAATACATAACATCCAATGAGAAAGACGGAGATGTGAAGGCATCAAACTCACGTCTTCTGCTTGTGACAGCAAAGAACCTAAATGTTAAATTAGCAACAGAAGAACGGCGTGAAAAGAATGATTGTGATAGGAAAGAGCACAGCTTCAGTCCAAACATCATAGAACGAATTTTTGTAATGGATCCAGATATTATACCAAGAATGAAATAGATACATTGAAACCTGTCCAAAAAGACCACGTATCATCTAGAAGAAAAGTGGTTATCTTGGACAAGTGGTCTTCTCGAACAGTGTTACAGTGTTATTAAAATAATGAATCAAACCCAAAGGCGTAAGTGGAATGTGGAAGTTTGTGCAGGTGAATGTCGTGGAGAGGTTAGAAAAGATTTGATTGCACTCGTATCTAAGGCTGGTGGTCACTGGCACTTTTTGGTGCAATTATTGTTTTGCATGGCATACAGGTTAAGACACCTGATGTGTGTTGTATACATCACCATCACCTTCATCACTATCACCACCACCAAAATACATAATATAATACGTTCATCGTTTCGCGGTATTGCTTCATTAAGAACATTTCATCATCATCATCATCATCATCATCATCATCATCATCATCATCATCATCATCACAATCTCTGTTGTCACGTGGCCATTCATATCATATCACTTTATCATTAACAACAATAGAAACAACGGAGGGAACAGCAACAAGAACGACAATACCAGCAATACCTACTGTTACAAAATAACAATAACAACATCAGTAACAGCAACAATGACAAAACAACAGCATCATCTACAACAACAACAACAACTTCAACTACAACAACAACAACATCATCAACAGCACAAACAACAGCAACAACAGTGTCCTCAATAACAAAAACGGCAAGAACGATAACAATAATGACAACCGTTGCAACAACAACCGCAATAACAACCGCAACAACAACAGCAAGCATTAACAACAACAACTACAACAACAACAACTACAGCAACAACAACAACAACAAAGAACAATACAATAAACCACACGAACGCTGCCAACAGCGCAGTGGGCACATCTCCCAACCCAAGACCAATGAACTGTCGTATCTCAGCCATTGCGGGCGACGTCATCAAATTATGCTGACAGGTACGCACAGAATGAGATCATCACAAAAAACCAGCGCAAAAACAAACTATCTTATTGAAATACATAGTGCAGATAAGACTCTTTTCCTCTTGTGGTATGACGTTAGCCCGGGAATTCCCTGTGATGGGGACAAAGGGATGTGATGGTGTGGTGGAAAAGTGTGACCTATTTCGTTAATCGCCTCTAATGTGTTCCCTGATTATGTATGACGATGTATCAGCTTGAGCCAAAACATGTGGTGTACATGTTCAGGTTTGTGGGGTTACTGCTCGTTGAGAGCATGTGATGTTGAACAAAGGGAAGGTAGAGGGGGGAGAGGGAGAAAAATAGAGGGGAAAGGGGAGTGAGAAAGAGGGAGGGGGAAGAGAGAGAGAGAGAAAGAGAGAGAGAGAGAGAGTGAGACAGAGACAGAGGCAGAGGCAGAGACAGAGACAGAGACAGACAGACAGGCACAGAGAGAGAGAGAGAGAGAGAGAGAGAGAGAGAGAGAGAGAGAGAGAGAGATGGGTGAAAAGGAGAGAGGGAGATAAAAGGAAACTGGTTAGAAGATAATGAGCCTGAAGAGAGGGATAAAGAGAGAAAGAGAGAGAGAGAGAGAGAGAGAGAGAGAGAGAGAGAGAGAGAGAGAGAGAGAGAGAGAGAGAGAGAAAAGAGGAGGATGGGGGGAGAAATAGATAGAGAGAGACAGACAAATAGATAGACAGATGGATAGATAGATAGATAGATAGATAGATAGATAGAACTAACGGAGGAAGGAAAAATGTGAGCAAGAGTAGACAGAAAAGAACAGAGCGAAAGAGAAGAGAGAAGAAGGTAGAAGAAAAAAAAACACCAGAAAAAAACCCAGGTACCACAGTTCAATGCATTCTGGGTATAGGGTTAAGGACCAGTGATGTAGACTTAATTAGGACACTGTGGAAGTCAGCCGGTAAATGAAATTGAGCAGGTTTTGTCAGTTCAAGTGTCGTTTACTTGGGTGTAGCATTTCTGAGGGTGGTCAAAGTAGGGTTTTTTGTTTTCGCGACTGCCTAAGGTCATATGAGCGCGCGAGACACACTAAACGTTTTCAGTTTGTAGGAAATTTTGAATTTTACCCGGGTGGCGGCCGAAGCCTACTCTTATCAAATTTGGACCACCAAGGGATCTTTAACGTGCGCAACTTGCACACGGGAGGTCCGAGATTTTCCGCCCTTATCCGAGAAGGCTAGGTGTAGATCTTACTTACCTATAGATCAAGAGTGTGGCTGAAAAACAGCAGTGAGAAGGAGTCAGTGAGCAGCAATAGAAAGGCTGCAGAAAGAGTCAGGAGCCCAGAAGAGGGGGACAAAGGAGGTGAGGGGTGGGGCAGAAAGTGGAGACTCAAGCAGATGACGGAACATTGCTAGAGAGCAGGAAAGGGAGTGAAAGGAAACAATTTTAGAGAAGAAAATTATCCGTCGTCATCCGAATTCGAACCCGGAATCTGTTGAATGAGAGGCGAACACCTTAACCTCTAGACCACGAGAGCCCCAATCAATGTGTGGAGATGAGCAAAGGAAAGGGAGAGGAAGAACAGGGAAGTTGACATTGTTTAAGAATGTTATTATGTCTGCAAAGATGATGATAATATAATAGATTGTAAAACGAATTGAGCTTGCGACTGAGCCTGGATTTTCTCCCTACAAATGCTATATTGTATTATTATCGGACACTTTTGATTTTCTAGTTCCATACAACAACCC
>NW_004797342.1:47574-49609 GCF_000002075.1 Aplysia californica
CCCCGAAAAGAAAGAAATCGAATGAATGAAGCAAAACTTTTGAAGGAACTTATCAATCCATTACAAGGGTTTTTTGGTTGTTGTTATTGTTGTTGTTGTTGTTGTTGTTGTTGTTGTTGTCGTTGTTGTTGTTTTTGTTGTTTTTGTGCTGCTGGTAATATTATCTTGAACAGTGTTGTTGTTGTTGATGATGATGATGATGATGATGATGATGATGAGGAGGAGGAGGAGGAGGAGGAAGAGGAGGAGGAGGAGGAGGAGGAGGAGGAGCTATTCTTGACATAGTCCATGCCTTTTTCCGTCATTACGATTGCCTGTTCTCTCTTTTGTTAACCTTCGGTCTTCCCGTCTGCTGAGTGAGAAGTGGAATCAGGGCACGCCAAATTAGCATGAACTGAGCATAATCTGATTGCATTGGCAGCAGCTACTGTTCACGTTTCACAAAATCGAATGCTTCCCCTGTCCCTCCCGTGAAGCTGATTAGAAAAATGACGCCAGAAGCCAAAAATGTATTTGTCTCGAGGCTTTGAACGTGCTTGGAGTTTTATATTCATCATTTCCATTGAGTCTTCCTTTTCTTTCACATCTCCTACACTTGTATTATTATGGTCCTCGTGGTTTCTGTATTTTGAGGTTTAAAACATAATATGTCTGAATGGAAAAAGAGCTTCACGTTCATTTTTCCTTTGTATGGGTTTTTGGTTTGTTGTTTCACAAAATAAAAACAAGAAAAAGATTTTAGTTCTTTATTTCTTTCGGTTGTTGTTTGAAACCTACCCTTATTCATATATTCGTATACTTTACATCTATTTACCTGTGTAGGTTATTTTTAGAGACTGGGTTTTTTGTTTGTTGTTTTTTTTTTGGGGGGGGGGGTTCTTTGGATGCGTGGGGCGGGAGGGGGAGGGGAGGGGGAGGAGACGGCTTCGTCTTGGCAGAAAATCTTGAAACTTAACAATTCTACTGAATTCTGTTGCTACTTACTTCTGTTTTGTTATGCTCGTTATGCCTGCAATGGCGTTTTGATTCGTCTGCATTGTTGTGATTTTGTCCATTATGTAATGTCGATGAATAGTTGTTTGTATTAAAATAACATTATTTATAGATGTGTGTTCATGTGTATTTATGGAATCGTAAAACGAAATATCCATACTGCGATCAATTAAAGTGAACGTCATATAAGTATCATTGGTTAACAGAATGAGAACAATAACAAGAAAAAAATTGGTAGGGTTGAGAATGGAGTGCGGGGGAAAAGAAGAACAACAAAATAATGATAAAATATAATAAATGAAAAAAAAAAATAACACAAACGAACCCCCCTCCCCCCTAACCCTCCTCCTCCACTACGATCCTCTTTACCCCAAGGGCCATTCCCCGGACAGTTCTATTTCCTGCCCTACTTCAAGTTTCAAGTGTCTACCCGGCGCAGTTATAAAAAGTCTCCTTGCAGTCGTTGGAGCAGAAAGAAATCTACTGGCCGATAGCACGTTTTCAAGGTCGAGTTTCTCTGTACACACACAAGGTGATATTTACTCACGGCCGCCGTAAGTCGTTCTTATAGTATGTGCTGAGTTTTCTTGAATCAAACAAATTGTCATCTACACCTTTTTCCTCTTACACACAGAATTGACTTCAATGGTTTAGCACCTTAAGTTTTTGTCGTTTTGGGTTGTTGTTGTTTTGTTGTTTGTTTGTTGTTGTTGTTTTTTTGGGGGGGTCGTTTCGTTGTTGCAGTTTGTTTGTTTTTTGTAGTTTTTTTGTTTTGTTTGTTGTTGTCTTTTGTTGTTGTTTTTTTGCTTTTGTTTTTTGTGGGGGTTTTGTGGGGGGGTTTTGTTTTGGGTTTTTTTTTGGGGGGGGGGGGGGTTAATTTTTGGGGTTATTTACACATTTTTTTCTCTTACAATCAGAATGGGGACTTCATTTTTAAAGACTCTTTAAGTTTTTATTTCGCCTCGGTTAATTTTTCTGTTTGCATTTAGGGGCATGACGGAGCTACTTTTTTCCCTAGAGAGGGCAAAAGAGTTGACAAAAG
>NW_004797342.1:49839-51005 GCF_000002075.1 Aplysia californica
AAGAGAGAGAGAGGGAGGGAGGGAGGGAGGAAGGGAGGGAGGGAAGAGAAAGAGCATGTGCAGGTGCGTGTGTGTATGTGTGTTAGTGTGTGTGTGTGTGTGCATGTGTGTGTGTATGTGTGTGTGAGTATGTGTGAGAGTTAAAAATATGCATATAAATATATAAAGATGTATGGCTGCAATGTGTGTATATTATACAAAACATGAGTGTACGTGAGTGTGTGTGGATATGTCTGTATGTGTATAATTTTGTCTGTATATGATATGTGTTTGTCTGTGTGAGGGGGGTTTGGGTTTTTTTTTTGGGGGGGGGGGTTAATTTTTGGGGTTATTTACACATTTTTTTCTCTTACAATCAGAATGGACTTCATTTTTAAAGACTCTTTAAGTTTTTATTTCGCCTCGTTTAATTTTTCTGTTTGCATTTAGTGCCATGACGAAGCTACTTTTTCCCTAGAGAGTGCAAAAGTAGTTGACAAAAGAAAAGAAAGCACCAGACTTCGGCTGGTTTCTACTGTTTGCAGACGTGATCAAATTCGTGACGGTAATATCTGGTTCTTAGATCCACTGACAAGTCACGAAGTATTACCGGTTACTGCAGTTTGGTACGGCCAGCCGGCCATGCATGCTTCAAGTCAAATTAAATCTTAACAACACAACTCCTGAATAATGCATTTATGTGAGACTCGTCTGTTGGAAATATAACTATCGGCGTCTAGGTATATGGGTTATTCACTTCGCTGTTGCACGCAGGAGACCCGCATTGGATTCCCCAGTGGAGAGGTTTTTAATCGAGTATCTTGGTCTTTCTACTGAGATGATGCATTCCTGTCAGCCCGTGGCCATGGTCGAAGTCAAGCTTTTAAATGGTCTAAAATGTGTCGGTGAGGGCGTAAAAACATCTACATCAAAAATGGAAAAATAACTGTCCTAGTGTTGTAGGAATCCCACAGGTAAAGGTGATAGCATTATTTAAGCCGAACAATTAGACAAATCCGCCCCACACCCCACACCCCACACCCTCTCTTCCACACCCTATATCCTTTCGTGTCACCTCCAGCATGACCACACCAGAGGAAAGATTGCAAACAAAGCAAACCATGTTTACTCTCCCAAAACAGGGTTGTTTTTTGCTAATTCCCATGCACTCCACCCCCATCCCACCA
>NW_004797342.1:51105-54112 GCF_000002075.1 Aplysia californica
CCCCCCCACTCCCGTTTTATTCATTTATTTATTTTATTTTGCTCCTGTTTTCAGACAGCGAAGAGAGGCGACCATGACACTATCCGGTCTAGGCCAATATCATAATCCAAGTCTAGGTCTAGGACAGAATGTCTCCCAATTGAGAGCACTTGTAATATCTATGTAAACCGAGACTAGTGGACATAGTTTGGCGTGTTCAAAAATGTAGCCCCATAGTTAATGACCCGAGAATTTCTTGCTACGCGTAAACTTGTTGTCTGTGTAGTTCTGGTTCTTTGTGTTGACTGGCAATGACTTCTGGTTCTTTGCACAGCCTGTGGGACTGCTGATGTGTAGACCCTCCCTTGAATGAGTGTTCCAAAGTATAATATGCGAGTGTGAAGGAGAATATGGAGTTGAGAGATTTCTTATGAGGATCAGGCTGAGTCTCACATTATTGTTTCATAAACATAAGTACTAAGATTTAGTATTGGGTCTCATATCCAACCCAGCTCGTCCCTGTATGGTGGACAGGGGAAAGACCTCCAGATATGGAGGTTAACTGCTAAGTAGTCGAGAACCAAATGGGAGATGGTCGTGGAGAGTAGAGGAGAACCCTGGTGGCACAGGTGCTTCAATAAATACCTCATGCACTCGAAGATGGGACCATCTTGGCGACGGGAGGCGCCATAAATCCTACCTAAGCCCCCACTGCTTGTGGGTTGTCAGTGGATGACAAGGGCTAGCAAAGAAAACTATACACAAACCGGTAGTAGGCATCAGGAAACCACTGCTGTAATCTCCCAAGAATAATCATGAAAAAGAAGAAAAAATTCTAGAACTGAAAGAACTTTTCTCCACAGATGTAAGCAAAAAATTTCAAGCTCTGGAAAACATTACTAAATCGGAAGAACTATGGGGGAAAAGGAAAAACTCAATAATGGAAGCTGTGGAAAAAAATATCCCTCCGAAAGCTAAAATCGCAGTTAAAAGAGGAATGGCCGACGGCATACTAAAACTAAAGGAAGAGATAAGACCGACAAAGTCAAATGTGGAAAAGTATAACATCTTAAAAAGGGAAATAAAGAAAAATGCAAGGAAGCGAAAGAAAAATGGATAAATGATCAGTGTCCACAAATAGAGAAGAACCAAAACAAAGACAGCAAATACATGCATTCCAAAATCAATTAAATAAGACAGATAAAAGGATGCTCAAATACAGAATGCTTACGATGAAAGGGAGAAGATATTTTAATGGACAATGGTTTTGTCTTAAACAGATGGTTAGAATACATAGAAGAACGTTTCAGAGATAATAGAGGAGAAAAACCGGTGATAAAAAATGAATTCAATTGACCACGAATACTGAAAGCAGAAGTACAAGCTGCCATTAGGAAAATGAAAAAAGGAAAAGCCACAGGGCCAGATAATATTCCAGTTGAAGTGATTGTCGCGCTCGAAGAACTAGGTACTTAAATAACAACAAAGCTCTTAAATTTAATTTATGACAGCGGTGAGATCCCTGAAGATATGATGATTTTATAGCTTTGCTTAAAGCACCAGGTGCCACAGAGTGTGATATGCATAGAACAATTATCCTTATTGGTAATTTTACAAAATTATTGCTGAAAGTACTAATGGAAATAAATGAGAATAAGTCTAAGACCACAGATATCTAAAACAGGATTCGGCTTCGTTCCTAACAAGGTTGCCAGGAATGCTATACTCACCTTAACAATGGTAATGGAAAGATGGACTGAAGGATAGAAAGATCTGTATTTGTGCTTCTTTTATTATTCAAAGGCGTTTGATAAAGTTAGACATGATGAGCTATTTAAAATACTGGAAAATCTAGACATAGATGTAAAAAATCTAAAATTAACCGGAATCAACTGGGACCAAAACGCTGCTGTGCGAATTAAAGGAGAATACAGTAAATATACTTAGATTAGAACAGGAGTGAGGCAAGGATGTTTTATGTCACCAGACCTCTTTAACATGTACAAGAAACAATCCTCAGAAACATAGAGGAATGTCTAGGTCTCAAAATGAATGGTGAAAATTTTAATAACATCAGATATGCCGCTGACACTGTTTTAATAGCAGCCTCAGAAAAGGACCGTCAATCGCTTCTGGATACGCTTGTAACGGAAAGTGTACGTAAAGGATTATTGTTGAATGTAAAGAAAACAGAATGCATGGTATTATCCAAAAAAAAGCAACAAATTCTATTTTTAATTTCATTAGCAAAGGGGAAAAGATCAAACAAGTACAACAGTTTGAATATGTAGAATATACAGTAACATCTGATGCAAAATGTTCCACAGAAATAAAACGGAGAATTGCAATGGCTAAGGTTGGTTTCAATAATATGAGCCCAATTCTGAAAAATAGAAAAATATCAATGACTACCAAAATGAAAATTCTGAAATGCTATGCGTGGTCAACCCTTCT
Organism: Aplysia californica; assembly: GCF_000002075.1. Classification (NCBI taxonomy): domain Eukaryota; kingdom Metazoa; phylum Mollusca; class Gastropoda; order Aplysiida; family Aplysiidae; genus Aplysia; species Aplysia californica. The sequence continues at coordinate 53,539 of NW_004797342.1, forward strand.
ATATGGCTGTGAATACTGGATAAATCATTAAAGACAGTGAAAATAAAATAGAATTAACAAAAATGTGATTTCTTAGGAGACTGCAGAGAATATTGTGCAAGGAAAAGAAATCAAATGAGGTAGTGCTTGATGAAATCCACATGAGACGCTCAATGTTAACAACAATCAAGAAACGACAATAAAAGCAGTTTTTGGGGACCCCTGAACATCTAGCTCTCACTGGCCAAATTGAAGGCAAATGAAGGCCAGGGTAGGCCCAGAGCAACCTGCCGAGGGAACCTAAACAAATGGGTAACTGGGAAAGATCAGGGAAACGCGGCTTTTTAAGAGCATCCGAGCAAAGGAATGAATGGAGAACCATGGTCACCGATGTCTGCCGCAAATCTGTCACTGGATGATGGTGATGAAAGATAGGGTTCAAATAGTTACGAGATTTTATTTTAGGAAACATGCTGGCAAAGAGCGAGAAGTGGTGGATAAATAAAGATGGGGGCACGCATACACACAAACACATACACTAAGCAGAGAGAGAGAGAGAGAGAGAGAGAGAGAGAGAGAGAGAGAGAGAGAGAGA
>NW_004797342.1:54548-56259 GCF_000002075.1 Aplysia californica
AGATAGAGGGGGGAGAGGGTGTTTGTTTATGAGAGAGGAAGAGAAACGATTTGGGGAGACAGACAGATAAGCGAGCACAGACTGTCAGGCAAATAATAAAGCAGCCAAGCAGTCAGAGTAATTGGAAAGGACCCCAAAAAAGTAACAGCCACACAGAGAAGAGCAAGGGCCATTATTCCTCAAAACTCAATATCGGACACGGCCCGTAAAGTTTTGCTAGATCCAGACGTCGCTTGTTCCATATCTCTTTCATACCCGCGCCAGCCTTAACAGGCAGGTCATTAACACCAAAACTACAGGTAATAAACTTGTCTGAAAATGTCCTCAACCCAAGGCCATAAGAAAGAGTTTTGAGAATGGGCTACAAGTCTCCGAACGTTCTTCCAGATTTCTTTACTAAACCAGGTTTTATGACATTTGTTATTTTTATATGCCATTAAAAGGGCCGTATCTGTATTTTAGGTATTTTTGAGTGAGACACTTGACGTTAAAGTTTGCGAATTTTAAAAGAAAGAGTTTTTTTCTGTATTGTTGGCATTTTTTTAGAAACTGGACATCAATGTTTGTGAAATTTAAAAGAAAGAGTTCTGTCCGTATTTTAGGAACTGTTGAGATATTGGACGTCAGAGTTTGTAATTTTAAATGCAAAAACAGATGGTTCCTTTTTAATGTGTATTTTTTTCCTTTGTAGGAGCAGAACAGTCATTTAAGAAAGAAAAGTGAATCATGGTGTCGCGTGTTGCAAATAGAACCATCACCAAACCGTAACTCGAAGCATCCACCAAAACCAGATAGAACCCTTTTAATCTCATAAGACGATTTGTCGTGTGCGTACTTTGTCGGTTTACGGCGATATCTGAAACTGATAGTGTACTACAGCGTATTAGCGGCGTCTCGGTTAATTCTTGTCGTAAACTTAAGTCCTTGGGAAGATTTCTAGAAACTTCGGTACCCCCTAAGACGTGCGAGTAACCGTCCTTGGCTTGTGCCACATCGAAACCCTAGAATTACAAGTTCTATCTGTTAAGTAGGCCTGCCTGGATATAGTTTTGTTTGAGAAATTTGAGGTAAAACACATTTGAGTTTTACAGGTCATATTTGAATATCTTGATAACGACTCTGAATAATAATATTACGATTCTGATATAGCAGATATAACATTTGGTTTCTGATCTGACCTCATGGCCTTCGAAACTCAAAACGGCCAAAAGTGCCAGATAGAACTTTATAATTCGAAGGTAGCCACGTACGCGGAGGAATCTCGGGGGCTAGCTAGATATCTCACTCCACGATGTAACGCTCTCTTCATTAGAGTCAGGATTAGTGTAGTTGTGCCTTGTGGGCCACAATGGTGTCAGTTGCGTGGGATCAGGGCTTGGTAAAGAACGGGGAGCTGCTGTACAGTCATTTAATGGTTAGATTCCAACGATGTGAGATGGGGGTTTTTTGTCTGGTTCTGTTCCAATAAGAGGAAAGGTTAATTCGTTTTGTGATTATCGTATCGGAGGTGGACTTGAATCAGAACTAAACTGTTCGGGTTTCGAGCTCCAAACCGATCAATGTGGTATGATAAGCCAAATTCGGGTAGGCTCAGGGACGACGTATGTGTGTGAGTGTGTGTGTGTGTATGTGTGTATGTGTTTGTGTGTGAATGTGTGTGTATGTGTGTGTGTATGTGTGTGTATGTGTGTTTGCGTGTGTGTGTGTGTGT
>NW_004797342.1:57962-59310 GCF_000002075.1 Aplysia californica
CACACACACACACACACACACACTCACACACACACACGCACACACGCACACACACACCCACCCATTCCCACACACACAGACACACATACACACACACACACACACACATACACACACACCCACACACACACACACACACAAAATGGCCTGACTCTCTTCAGATCATAAATCCCAATAAAAGTACAACTAATAAAGCGAATTATGAGTTCGTACGTGAGTGATTAGCGAATGCTGTTGTGTGATTTGCTTTCCTGTCAAACATCTATCATCCTTATCTCCCCTCCTTCTTTGTATATTGCCCTCTAGTAACACCTCTACTCTTCGACAATTATATGACCTATCTGTGTTGCAAGTGCCATAAAACCCGGACTGAAACTAAAATGAATTCACACTGGATCCAGCCTGTACAAGAACAAAGAACTTTCGCCCTCACACATAAACAATGGGCGCCATCTTTTTAGAAAAAAAAGTAAAGGCATCGGTTTAGCCTCTGTCTCAGACAATAATATAATGTGCTCTGAAGAAACCCCGGTTGTCAGGCAGCCGGATATGGCTTCATGTGTAATAAACATAAATTACAGGTAGCCAATGACTCATAAACGAGAAAGTGAAATGGAAAGTGGAGGCGGACAGCGCTATAAAGCTTGCTGGAAGTATCAATGCCAGCAGGAAATTGCACTTCCATGACAAAGGGACATTTCTACTTTGGTGAGTCTGCCTGTTCTTGAAGGAGCTATTCTTCAACCACTCCAGTGCCGCTCCAGTGAAAAGATTTTTACCGCAAGCATTTCCTGGGTGGGCGCGCGTCGGGGGTGCGAGGCGCGCGGGTTAACTCTTTCGAGACGCGCATTCTCGTCACGGAGATCGCTTTTTGACGCGCTGTTTTGGGGAACTTAAAAAAAAAGAACAGAAATAACTTTTATATACGTACCACACACTTTTCAACTCTATTTTCTGTTTCTGAGGCTAATAATAATATTGATAAATGATAGGCAAAAACAATAATAATATGTATTCGATGGAGTTTGCTAATTCTTGTTTCGGATTATTGTGTATGGTGGTTCAAAATGTGCCGCATATTTTCTTGATCTGCTGTTGATCACACATATCATGATTTATGCGTCTGCCTCGTTCTTAAAGGGTTAAGAAAATCCGTGCATACAGGCCAGTGGACTATCACGCTTGGCTGAATTCTCCAGATTGTCGTAGAGCGATGAGTCACCGGGGGTCACTGTATTAGGGGCGAGAAAATGTTCGGAGTTTTAATAATGGTCCTGCTTCTCTTTTAAGAAGAAGCAGAAGAGGAAATAGGGGTAAGGGAAAGCGGTAAGAGAGAGAGAGAGAGAGA
>NW_004797342.1:60660-63009 GCF_000002075.1 Aplysia californica
AGAGAGAGAGAGAGAGAGAGAGAGAGAGAGAGAAAATCGGAGAGAAGGAGAGACTACAAGAGAGAAGAAAATCAGAGTCAGAGAGAGAGAAAGAGAAATTCAGAGATTAAGAGAGACAAGGAGATAGAGAGAGAGAGGGGGGAGCTGAGAGAGAGAGTGTGTGTGCGTGTGTGTGTGTTTGAGAGAGAGAGAGAGAGAGAGAGAGAGAGAAAGAAAGAGAGAAATAGAGGAGAGAGCGGGGGTGGGATGGATAAGGGGTGATAGGGGACGGGTGAGATCACCTAAATAGATCAGAGAGTGACAGAGAGCACAAAAGTTTAAACCATAAAAGCGCCTATCTATAGTGTCACATCTCTTCAAAGTGAAGTCTCTCACGGCTTTTTGAATAACTCTCCAGGGAATCTTGTTCAATCAAAATTACAATTTCAGTCCCGTTGCAGGGATGAAATGTTAGCATAATTAAAAATAAAAAGTTAGTTTGTCAAAAGCAGTACTGCTCCTCGACTCCCTGTCGGTTGGGATGAAGTTTTTCATGTAAATCTAGGTGTTTTTACCCCTTCATCAAAACAATTTAGATAATTCATTTAGAGGGCGAGTTTACCCTGCTTGTCAAGACCAATAGGGAGGAGAGAGATTCAATTTCCCAGCAGAAAGACAAAGATACTTGATAAAAATTATCTCTACTCGGGAGTCAAACTAGGGTTTCTCGCTTACGACAGTGAAGCCTCTAACTGCAGCACCTCAGAAGGCGCATGTAACAAAATCAAGAATGCTGTGTGTTATCCATTCTGGTATAATGATAATGTAAATGTTTTTGTTTTGGTTTGGGGGGGGGGGTAAATCTTTTTTTGGCTTTTTAAATATTTTTGTTCATTTGTTTGTTTTTGTTTCTTTGTTTCTTAGTTATTGTTTTTTGGGTGGGGCTGCACGGTAGACCAGTAGACCATGTTTTTGCTACAGGACACTATCAAAATCTAACTTTTTACTGACAAGCCGTTTTGGAGTCCCTAGAGAGCATGTTCATCATCAATGTTAAGCAATGCCGATGCTACATTTTTCGGTGGGTGGTTACTCACGTTCTTGAGCATGTCACATTAACCCCACCTCACCACAGGTTCATTTTCTACAGACTCAAGCAATGGCGAAACATAAATTTTATTATGCAGCTGATTGCTGAGTATCACATTTTACCACAATAAATAATATAGATTAAATTAATGTACACAAAAGTGGTTGAAAATCTTTCTTTTTCTTTTTTTTAGTAAAATGAGTTGCCTCCTTCAAACGTAGCCTTGAATTCTTTTTTTAAAACTAGACTGCTCTGTTATGGCCACTGCTCTTAGCTTTTATACTTTTAAAAAAATCACTGTAAAGCGTGCTCATAAGGGGCGTTTTCTTTCGATTGCTGAGTGCGCGCTGCTCCCTTTCTTTAGTGCCCAAATTGAGTCAAGTGTTGTGCTCAATATTGAACCGGAATTAAGTCAGAATGTACAGTCTAGGATATAAGAGCACACATCTATGGCCTTACCCAGTTGAGTTCACATTTTAAAAGTTTGGCGGTCAAGCAAACTGAAGAGATTCTTGTCACTTTTGCAGACTTAAACATTCTGATCCGGTGAGGTGGCTTCAGACAGAGCTGAGATCTTATCTCAACTCTCCATTCTTTTCCCACTTCTGTGGCCAATGACTCAGACAATGGTGACGTCACTTCCTACCACCGTCTTTCATTCTTCGTCTATTATGGGGCGGCACATATCGCCACATCGTCTGCATGAATCAGAAAATAAATATCTTATCTGCATTAGTAAAACATTGAAAGAATGCAATTACGAGTTTCTCAGAGGACGGGCATGATGCATTATTGTTGGGGAATTGCACACGTAGTGTTTTATTAGCTGATACCCTCTTTAATGACGTCTGTTGCGGTTCATGAGCATCCGGTTCCGTTTCCGAGAGACGAAGAAATCTCGTGTTGCAGTGGAAGAAAGGCTATCATTTAATTAACCTGTCTCCTTACAGTCAGCATTTGTATCCAACCACTAGACATTGGTCGCTAGCGAGAAATAATGCATATTTTCGGAATGCTGTTCAACTGTTCTAAGCCCAGAAAATAATACTTTTCAGGACAAAGAAAGAACCGTTTCATTCTTTTAACATTTCACCTGTATTGTATATCTTTTCATGCTATTTTTTTCAAGATTTAGAATCTGAATTTCGACAATATGTTTCTGAACCACATGAAACGGATACAGAGGTTAAACAAGTGGGGGCTCTCATAGCCTAGAGGTTCGAATCCAAGTAGCGACGGAAAAAATTATTATCTAAAATTGCCTCCATTCCCCCCCCCCC
>NW_004797342.1:66135-68275 GCF_000002075.1 Aplysia californica
GTCTGTCAGTGTGTCTTCCCCCCTCCTCCCCTTCCACTCACCACCTTTTTATTCTTTCCCCCTTCCCCTATTTTCTTTTCTGTTCTCTCACTCGCTCACTCCCCACCCCCCAACCCCACAAAACGACCTTTTCTCACCTACTCCAACTTTTGATGTTGCTGGGTTTTTGTTTGTTTTTTGGATTGTTTGTTTGTTTGGTTGGTTTGTTTTGGGTTGTTTTGTTTTGGGGTTGTTGTTGTTTTTTTGTTGTTTTTTTTGGGGGGGAGGGGGGGCTAGTAATGCAATATGGAAAACCCAAAGAAAGACGCACCTTGCGAGTCCATTGATTAACAACAAATATCTTCGGGTTTGACACAGGTAAAAAAAACGAAAAAACAAAAAAACAAAAACAACCTTTGTGACAACACCGCCAGACATAGTGTTAGATGGGACGTAGAGTTAAGCGAGACGTAGAGTTAAGCGAGACGTAGAGTTAAGCGAGACGTAGAGTTAAGCGAGACGGGACAAAACGTGTGTGCGGGCCAGCCCGGTCAGACAAAGATAATCCCTCGGCGTCGATTCATGTCATGAAGTCATAGCCAGGGACTTGCATAAATCAAGACGCCAGACTCGCTGATGCCACAAAGATCCCTGCTGTTCTATCTCATCATACAACACTGTCGATCAGGTCTACTCTAGACACTCAGAGAACGTATAGGGTATACTGTAATGTCCTCTCATTCGAAGAGGTCTTGTACGCTCTCGTATTTCATTTCTTGTGTTTGTCCCATTTGTCTGTCTGTACACGTTGGCCTAACGTGTTACGTTTTATGAAGTGGAGAAGGGGGTGAGTGAATGAGTCACATCGATGGAGATAGATAGATAGATAGATAGATAGATAGATAGATAGATAGATAGATAGATAGATAGATAGATAGATAGATAGATTGTGTGTGTGTGTGTGTGTGTGTGTGTGTGTGTGAGAGAGAGAGAGAGAGAGAGAGAGAGAGAGAGAGAGAGAGAGAGAGAGAGAGAGTGTATACGTGTGTGTGTGTGTTGCTCGGCACCTTATATTCCTAGTGTTATCTTCTCTTTACTCACAGTTTCAGCATGTGGGTGGTTGGCGGTTGCTGTGGTGTGTTTTGCTCTTTCTTTCATATCAAACATCATCTATCGCCCTTGTATCTCCTTCTATTTCTGTGAATGTTGCTCTCTACTAACAAATCGATTTTCGGCACTTGTATGACCCATTTTGTGTTGCAAATGCCTTACTCTTACTAAAACAGATTCACTTTTCCCTGAAGCACGTTTTCGCTGCTAGTTCCATTAGAGCCTGCCATCCCATCTTTCTTCTTTCAAGGATTAATTTTTCCATTCGAGATCATACTATGCCTAATCATTTAGCTGATGATAGAGACAATCAGCCTGCCCACACTGAAATAGAGGGGCGAAAAAGCATGGAGCACTCTTGACTCCTTCTTCCTAAGACCCACGTTCTACATTCAAGTAAGTGAAGTAATTCATCTAGAAGAGGGGGGAGGGGAGGGGGGCTGTAAAAATAGTTTAACACATTTTTTACGAGTTCACCCTATGTAGTTCGTGATGAACACGCATGTCAGTCTAAGTATGATATCCTGGTGCTCGAATCGTATTATAAAGCAACTGGCACTTTCATGACACTTTGCATGTATTTTATTTGTCTGCATTAATGCCCCCCCCCCCCCAAAAAAAAAAAAACAATCCTTGTGTCAACGGTTATACAGAGACGGTAGACAGATATGTAGCGACCACACAAGAAATATTAAGCAATGAGTGGAGAAATACGAGGTTTGGGGGAGGGGTTGTAGAAACGTTGAATAAGGCAGACAAAGAGCAGGATTTGAGAAATTTGAAAAGAGACGCTGTGAATTGATAACTAGAAACATTACACCTAGGGGAAAGGCACTCGTTCACGCAATTTCATGAATAACGTCAAGTCATGTTTCAGACAGTGGGGCCACCTGTAATCAATCTGACAAGCCCATGCATCCTCCAGCCAGCTCTGATGTATTATGATATAAAGTGCATGGACTAGAGGTTTCTTGCTCGGAGTTGAGGTGGAATCAAAAATATTTTCACCCATTTCACTATCTTTCTCTCTCTCTCTCTCTCTCTCTCTCTC
>NW_004797342.1:68573-70251 GCF_000002075.1 Aplysia californica
CTCTCTCTCTCTCTCTCTCTCTCTCTCTCTCTCTCTCTCTCTCTCTCTCTCCCTTTCTCTCTTTCTCTCTCTCTCCCTCTCTCTCTTTCTTTCTCTTTTTCTTTCCCTCTCTCTCTCCCTCTTTCTTTTTCTCTCTCTGCGTCTGTCTGTCTGTCTGCTCGTCTGTCTGTGTCTCTCAAATAAATAGATTGACCTCGAATTTGTAGAGACGCAACTCTTCCACTTATGACGTAACAAGACCCAGGGCCACATGAATTGTTGAGCACAAGCACGTACATAAACACATGCGCTGTTTACTCTGGTGTGCTCATTCTATTTTCTGTCTTCTCTTTTTACATCTTTCTCAGACAGAACCCTGGGGCGAATGTCCCACTTTCGAAACGATGTGGCCAACAGTGCGTTCTATATAAACGAGTTCCCCCTATATATTACTATATATAACATTTATTTTCTGTGTTAAGCCACCTACTGGAAACACTCACTTCAAAAGAAACGATAGAGAAATAATCATTGTCCAGAATCTTGAAAAGCACCACCAAGTCAAACTAGGAAATTCTATTACTATTAGACATCAACAAGCGTTTAACTTAGGCCGATGTCGCGCTCCAGAGAAGACAAATCGGTGCCTAGCTGATCAAATGTCATTAGCCCAGAAAGCAAAATTTTTCGGGAGATAGAAAAAAAGCCCTGTTTCATTCTTTCAAAAATTATACTCATTTCCTGAATCGTTTCCTTCTTTTTTTTCTTAAAGATTAAGTTCTTGAGTACATGCAACCGGTACTACATATCAAGAAACTGCATTCTTTTTAAAATTCAAATTAATGGTAGTCTTAGTACATCTGAACAGCTGACTGTCGATATATACACAGTTGAACCTGCTTTAAAGGACAACAGTATAACACAACCATCTGTACAAACGACCACAAACCATTCCCTTCCTTTCGTATTACAGACTTCAACATAAGTTAAGGACCTCTTCCAAACACTCTGAGTGGTCTTCGTGGGTCGACTTGCACGTGGGCGTTCTTGGACTGATCCAGTGGCTTGATGGCGCTGCCTCAAGCGGACGATGACAGAGTGTGACACTGCAAGCCTTTTGGCAACTTCTCGGGCTCCAACTCCATCCTGCAACCATGCCATAGCTCTGGCACGATCAAAGTCTCCCAGCTTTCGTCACTGTGGCAAGTTGATGCGATACTGGATTTTGTGCAAACTGCGGCTTATATTGCCACCAACGTAAGCACAGTTCGAGACCATAAGTCCGTTTATGACATACGCCAGAAATTTTAACTGAAAAAAGTGCGTGGTGTCGTGCACAAATCGATTTTAAAAAACCCAGCAAATTTGGCTAAAATTCCCCGAGGAGTTCCGTACTGCACGTGGTGGTTTGGCCCCTATAAGAAGCTTTGCACAACGCATCGGTAACCCATTAACACTTTCAGAGCAAAACATTTTGAAACATTCCTTGCTGTCTTTTTTACGGATTAAAAAGATAAATCAGGGTTGTCTGTCAAGGTGGTCCTTAACTTATTTTGAAGTCTGTATTTTTACATTATACTGACACTGTATAAGACGTCCACGCCGTTCTAAGACAACCACTTTTCTCCTCGACAATGGCTGGCCATCTTGAACAATTTCTACTATATATGTAAAATTCCCCTTCCCTCCCCTTCCCTCC
>NW_004797342.1:70697-71823 GCF_000002075.1 Aplysia californica
CAATGCCATGCTCTTACTGTGCCTCAATGCCATGCTCTTACTGTGCCTCAATGCCATGCTCTTACTGTGCCTCAATGCCATGCTCTTACTGTGCCGAAACTACAGAGGGGGAACTGTTCTTTTTCTTTCCTCATCCTTACTATCGTCATTTTCCTCTACATGTTTTGTATGATTGTAACTCTCTTGTGAACTGCAATTTCCGGAGTGCCTTGATAGTCGAAGCAGACTTTGTGCTGTTGAGGCAAGAGAGGTGAGCAGAGAAAGCCTGATTCCCCGTTTGGACTTCTCTGTTGACATCCACCCCTTGGTGCTCATATATGACCTTGTGCGGTTGCGAGCGCTGTAAAAACCTTACTAAAACAACAACAACAACAACAACAACAACAACAACAACAACAACAACAAAAACTACGGCTCGCGAGTCGACCTTGGTAAATGTGGCCTGGGATGAGTTGATAATGATAAGAATGAAAACAAAACTTTTCGACTTGAAAATTAAATAAATGGTTTCCGTCCCAGCTGGAAACTATATTTAATTGTTAACTCGTGAAATGTCCGGGAATACTGCCAATTTTTGTCTCACTTATGAGAGCTTGGGTATTTCAACCGATTTCACCCAATTTCCTCCTTCTTTGACCCGCGAGAGTCAAAATCACTTAATAACTCAACCTGCGCCATTACTAACTTGCTTGCCCATGTGGTAGAACCCACATTATGCCGCCCAGGGGCTCCGTCATGCATGACGTCACCCCAGCCACCAGTCGCCGCCGGACGTCACAGGTGAGGTCAGCCGTCCTATCTCAGATCCATCACAGTTTCGTTGTCCAATTTGTTGGCGGTCAGCTTATTGTGTGTCCAGTTGCCTGAGCGGTGGCCACGCCAGGCAATCAGTCGTCACCTACAGTAGCTAGCATCACGCCAAAATGGTTGTAAGGATTCGAGATTTCGTTTTCTCCCTTTTCCGAAATCAGAATGTGGGACTTATTGAGACGAAAATGAGGGGACTCTTGTTTCGATGGTGACTTACAAGTATCATAGATAGATAGATAGATAGATAGATAGATAGATAGGTAGATAGATAGATAGATAGATAGATAGATAGATAGATAGATAGATAGATAGATAG
>NW_004797342.1:73566-75461 GCF_000002075.1 Aplysia californica
AGAGAGAGAGAGAGAGAGAGAGAGTTATACAAAGACAAAGAGAGAAGGACAAACAAACAAAACATCCAAGAGGGAGTGTGTGTTTGTGTGTATGTGGGGGAGGGGGAAGGGGGTTAGAATCTGAGTCATTTTTATGGCGTAAGTTGTTACATGCTCATGTAGGATTCGTATCCTGATAGTCGATGTTGTTGATAAAGCAGTGGCATTCTCTGTGCCTGCCGGGAGACTTTTGAGAGGACGGTGGTGTTTGCGTACGTGTGTGTACGTGTCTGTTTGGCACGGGAAGGGTTTAACACTTCTTTCAAATATTATGTAAGATTATTTAAGAGGCGATAGCTTCAAATGTAACTTCCATCTTCGATAGAACCAATGCTTGTAGATGGTGGGTCTTGGAAAGTTGGAACTGCCCACTGGACGATCAGTCTCTATTTTGGGCACGAAACAAAGTCATTCACAATGCAGCCGTGCTTGAAACCAAGTACGCTAACGGTATAAGCCATTTGTTTGTAAGTGTTTGTATGCATGTGTGTGTGTGTGTGTGTGTGTGTGTGTGTGTGTGTGTGTGTGTGTTTGTGCGTGTGTGTGTTTGTGTGTGTGTTTGTTTTGTGTGGGTGTGTCTGTCTGCGCGAGTATGTGTGTGTAGTATGTCTTTATGTGTATATGTGTGTGTTTGTGTTTTGTTTGTGTGTTTGTGTATCTGTGAGTGTGTATCTTATATAAGTTGAGAAAAAGAGAGCCACAGGGGAATTTAAAAATGGACAGTAAGAGAGACTTAGGGTAAGAAAGAAATGAAAGTAAGAGAGACATGGGGAAATAAAAAAGAGCGAGAAAGAGAGAGAGGTATGGGGCAAACAAGAAGGGGGAAAGAATGCGGTATCCAGGACAGGGTAACAAGAAAGACAGAAGAGAGAGAAAGATACTATAGGGAAAGAAAGAAATAAGAGACAGGGAAAGAAAGAAATAAGAGACAGGGAAAGAAAGAAATAAGAGACAGGGAAAGAAAGAGGGGGGGACGGTGCGGTGCTTGTTTGGGTTTGTTTTGTTTGTTTGTTTTGTTTGATTTTTCGTTTGTTTTTGTTTTATTTTTTTGTTGTTGTTTTTTTTTTTTTTTTTGGGGGGGGGGGGTATAATCTAATACGCCACGAACATCATTATCGTCATCATCCGTGTGCCACGTGTCCCTATCTAAGTAGGAGAATGAATACACGCAAAGGTCGAGAAGAACTATTATCTAATTCACTTTTTCACAACAAAGACACTCACTGGTTCGTTTGACCGACTTCTTTGAAGGCTTCGCCGAAAAAAAAGTGCTGGTCTGGTGCTCCAGATAAGGCTAACAGAGCTGTTTATGGTCCAGTGACGAACCAAAAAGGTGAGAAAACAGGTTGTTCAAGAACATTCTTAACTCATTGAGGGCTCGCTTTCTAGTCATTAGACAATGCTTGAAGACGCACAGTTTTGGGCACTTAATTTTTTTTTTAAGCATAACTTTGTTATGCTGACACATTTTTCTGTTCTATTTTCTTAAACTGAAACTCAAAAAGGAAGGAAGCAATATTATGCTCACTATAAATACGCAAATTCGTAATTCTGATTTGTGTATGATGGTTCGAAATGTCTCAGCTTTGCCTGTTGCCTGCTACTGGTCGGATATGTCTGCTTCCACTTAAAGAGTTAAGATATGGGTCACGCTCAGAGGGGCTGGCAACATGATGAGGAAAACAGATCTCCGAGGTTTGGAGATGGTGAGATACACTGAGAAATTAGGCCAGTTGTAATCGGGAACGGTCGACGAGATTATAGTACGTATTATGTCTAGTCGAATAGGATTAGATACCCTGTTGATATAGATCTAAGGAGGATACTGTTGTTGGTTTTTTTAAAGAATTCGTGGG
>NW_004797342.1:75561-76953 GCF_000002075.1 Aplysia californica
TTGTGTGTGTTTGTATGTGTGTGAGTCTGTCTTTGTGTGGGGGGTGGGGGTGGGGGTGAGTTTTGTTCATGGTTAAACTATCTACAATGTCAAACAAAATTCTAATAAGAGGATAGATTACTTTTTTAATTTTTTATCAACGTTCCCTTTAATGGAGGGATTTATTTTTGTTTATATTCCTTCTCTTTTATCAGGATTATTTTTTAAATTTGGGACGGATATGTTGATATCAAGTTCAGTAACCTCAAGTACTGGGTCAGAGATAATAATATGTCACCCACGGACTGTGAAAATGAATCCCAAACGAAACGTTTATTCCTATTAGAACGGTATTTGAATTACTGGGCACCTCTTCTCCGCTGATGTATTGTATTGAGGACAAAAACTAGACTTGTATTAGCAAAGCCTACACGCACTGTTTAACGCTGTTTCGGTTTCTTTTACTTCATTGTGGTTTGCACGCTGCTAGGAATTGAGTTTGGGAGGACAGTTCAGGAAAGGCAGAAAAAAATGTAATTGTAATATTTTATGCCCCCATCAGCACTATTTAGATCATTTAGGGGGCGTGCTTCATCGCGCCGCCCGTAAAGCCATCCCGGGCTAAAAGGAATACAAAATTCTAGGGGACCTCAGAATTACTACGTTCTATCTGACATTTTTGGACGTTTTGAGTTACCAAGACCATGAGGTCAACCCCCACCCCCTCTAAAAAAATCAATCCGCTGTATCAAAAGCATAAGAATATTCTGAGTCGTTATAAGATATTCCAAGAGATGCATTGGAAAAGGCTTGACGTGTGATCTTAATTTTTTTTACATCAAATTTCTCCAAACTATAGATACTGAGCAGATAGAACTTTGTAATTCTGGGGTAGCGATTTGATCACACGGGAATTGAACTTATTAATCCTCTTTCGTGTGACGTTGAAGCTCCTAACCGCTCAACTACAGATGCTGGTATGAAGGTCGGGGAATCTTGTGGAGGACCTCACTGTGTCACACCTCTGTGTCTTAGGCAATTCCATTTGCCAACTAAACTGTTCCTGCTAACTTTTTCAAACACTTTAAATAATATTTAAATGCGCTTTTGTTTTCGCTTCGGACACGTCACCAACTAATTCACCCTTCATCTGCACCAGCTCTTATTGATAGACATCGACGCTCACTTCGTCCTTCTCCTCGTTTTTCTCTTCCTCCTCCTCTTCATCCTTTTGTCTCCTCATCCTCCTTCTCACCCTCTTCCTACTGCTTCTCCTCCACTCCTCCTACTCCTCCTCTTCTTCTTTATCTTCCCCACCTCTTCTTCCTCCTCTTTTTCCTCCTCCTCCTCCTCCTCCTTCTCATCATCATCATCATCATCATCATCATCATCATCATCATCATCATCATCATC
>NW_004797342.1:77579-83168 GCF_000002075.1 Aplysia californica
ACCTTCCACCCGCAGTATCCTCTCTCTCTCTCTCTCTCTCTTTCTCTCTCTCTCTCTCTCTCTCTCTCTCTCTCTCTCTTTCTTTCTTTCTCTCTCTCTCCCCACCTCTCCCCCCGTCCTCCACCGGGACCACACACCTTCCCCCCGCAGTCTCTCATCAAATCAGCGACCACTGACCACTCGCGTCCGGTGTCCACCCACTCTGCATCCTGTCAGGCCCTGACACCTCCTGAAGTGCAAGTGACCAACTGACCAGGACGGAGCGGACGTGGACACAACACCACGTAACCACACCTAGCGTAACGCTCATCCTCTCTGACACAGACAGGTCAGTTCTGCTGGGGCAGGATGTCATGTCTGAAGCTGATGGTCTAGTAATTAGGCTGTAGACTTCAGTACCAAAAGGTTGTGGGTTCGAGCCCCGTGAGGGGAGGCGACGTTATGTCCTTGAGAAATGCACTTTCCACGATTTTACCTCACTCCACCCATGTGGGAATGGATGCACAGCTATAGACAGCGAAAGATCTTGTCAGTTTGTTATTGTTTGAGCTCTTAATCGGCAGCCTGCCATGTATACTTCCCTGAGAAGACGAAATCATTTAGGGGGCAGGCCTCGACCCTGTCTGTCGAGGACACACCGGTCTGAGAAGGATACAATGTCCCAGCAGCAAGACAAAGGTACTCGATAAAAAATTCATCCCTCACTGGAATGGATTTTCGTGCAACGGCGAAACACCTAACCGCTGCACCACAAACGCTGGTTTGAATTGGTATGATTTGCTAGAAAACTGTGAAGAGACTCGCCTTCTCTTTAGGTGGAATAAAACAAGTGAACGTATCGTCTGTCTTTTTCACTTTCTCCTTCTCTCTTCCTTATTCATACCACTGTGACAAGTCGCTTCTCTTGAATTACCAAGTTCTATCTGCTCAGCCCCTAGTTTAGAGAAATTTGAAGTTAGAAATATTGACTTTCACAACATGTCAAACTTCCCCGAATGCAATTCTTTGAATATCTTGATAACGACTCTGAATAATCTTACGATTTTGATAGAGCAGATAGAACATTTGACTTCTGAACTTATTGTCTTAGTAACTCAAAACAGCCAGAAATGTGGGATAGAATTTTGTAATTCTAAGATAGCGAACGAGAGATGACGTACTGTTTCGAATACTTTAAAATAACTTCGTTCTTGATTCAGATTTTTCCAATCCTGATCTTAAAGTTAGATAGTTATGCAACTACACGCACTCAGTGAAAGCTACCCCTTCGTGTTGCTGATATATCTATGTGTTTGGTAGATTGAAATGTGCCTCAACATTGCTAATGGCCTTCTGCTGATCGGACACAACAATCTATGTGTCCGCGACATCCTTAAGGAGCTAAGGTTATGATGAAATGTAGACCAACTGGTATTAGAATTGGTACCTTTGGCTATCTGCTGCGACTTGCGATTTCCCATTAACCGAAAGGGACATACATTTAATGTACTTCAATCTGCCAATCGTATTGACCCTTTAGTAGCTTCTAAAGAAAAATCTCTGTTCACCATCTCCAACACCTGTGAAGGGTTAATATCATGCAAGGGCGTTTGATTCAAGAGCCCTCCATGAATCTCTTATTTACTACCGACTCTGAAGTGTTAATTCTTTGTGGGGTGGGCGGGCAACTGACGCGACAAGAGGTCTAGACTGCGGCAATGTAGCCCAGCTAATGAGATTTTAACACGCAGGAAGATTAAAGACAGTTAACCCTTTCTGGTTCATGTTACAGTCGCGCCACACTCTTTCTCCTGCCGTCTGTCCTCACAACTACAACACTTACATTATGTATCATTACCATTATTCTCTTTCTGCCATTCTTTGTCTTGGCTATGACACGGTTAAGACTGTAAGACCTGCCTTTTGAAAAATAAATTCTTGAAAGTCAGAAAATGAAAGTAAAAACCAAACTGTCTTCTGATTTTATTACATGTATTAGAACAAAGAAAGTGAAATATAGTCAAACCTTCTCTAACTACCACCTGTCCAAGACAATTACCTGTACATACGACCACCTTCCACTTCTCCTTTTGCGGTTGTTCTATATATTAATGTGACACTGTTCAAGACGTCCACTTTCTGAGACAACCATTTTTCTCCTTGACAATGACGTCACCTCCTTCACAGAAAGAGGGAGAAACAGTTTTGAAAGGGGGATTTTTTAAAGGAAAAGACTAAGAAAAAGTGCCATTAAGGACGTTCAAAAAGAAGTTGAGATCAGAACATCCATGGAGAACACGAAAACTGGACACAAGACGTTGGGAAAAAACCCACCAAAAAACACTTCCAGAAGGGAACCAGGATGGCAGTACACCGAAAAGACATTATTCACTTTGCTTTCAAAAAGAAGACCTAACAACAATGCTGGTTTGTCAGATCCGTTATAGTTAGTCTGCTACGTAGACCACACAAATGTACTAAGTTACAAGATACTATAATCCTTATCTATATTATATTATATTTGTGAAAGTTCGTCACTTTGGTCGCCTAAAACTTCCGAACCACTAAACTTTCGAATTTTTAAAAAAAATGGTGGTTCAGAATCACTTAAAGGGTGCACAGTTATATTAAGGAGTCTGAAGTCACTGTAGTTTAATTTTCAGATTTTCATTAGTTTCGTTTAGTTCTAATTCTGGGATGTCCGTCTTCTAAGAACAAGTGAGGCTTCCGTTCACAAGCAGTGCGCACTGGTTCCACAATGACTTGACGATCGATTCTTTTGAGTCCGTTCATCGAACAGGTACCCAGCTAGTATTATTATGTCGCTACCCCAGAATTATAAAGCTGTATCCTCTCAGTACCTAGTTTTGAGAAGTTTGACGTCACAGCATATCAACCTTTTTTGTTACGCGGATTTTGAATATCTTGATAATCACTCCGAATAATCTTTCGATTTTGATAGAGCATATAGAGCATTTAATTTCTGGTTTCATGGTCTTAGTAACTCAAAACCGCAAAAACCTTCCGATAGAACTTTTTAATTTTAAGGTAGCAATTTATTAAAGAAGTCAAGATGTGAAAGCACAGAGTATGCAGGTATGTGCAGCATTCCATGTCTTTAAAATCGAGATTGCTGACTTTACAGAACAGGAAATATTACTTCAGGGACATACCTCGTAAATAATATTATGCTTAAAACTAGTGCTTGTCTGCCCTGGTGGTATCGCCTACTAGTGGGTGATTGGATAATTTTGATGGGAGATGAGGATCACTTTAGTAAAGACATGTATCATTTTATGCGCTGCTCTATGTACTGTAAGCGTAACGAATATTTTAGTAGCAAAATTGGGTGCTGGCTTTTGAAAGATTCACAAGCACTGCTTTGAAAGAAGTACAGCACTATGGCTTTTCTCCAGGTGTTGTTCTTGCAGTGCATTACTACACCGAGAGATTGTTGCTGTGGATAGCGAAAGGGTTAACGGTGTCTCTGTAATAGAGAAGTTCGATTGTCTCTTCCTTTGGACGAAGACGACCTAATTTGTGCTCATTGAATTGTCCGGTCTGCGAGAGATTTAACTTTGGGTGGGGGGGTGGGGTGATTAGAAGGGAAGGGGTGGCGGAGAGAGATGAGGGGATGGAAAGAGATGGGGAAGGAAAGAGAGGAGGGAGGAGTTGTGCTTTAGGAAATAGGAAAAATGAAAGATTTACAACCATTATTCTTTTAATCTGTCTTTATCAAAGTCTTATTAATTATGGTTGCTGTCCTGTAGGCCAGGCAGGTCGCAGGAGAGCTGTAGGCGGCGCTTCTCTGCTTGTCTTTAACAAATAAAGAAAATGAGAAGAATTTTGAAATGATAGTAAGTGAAACACTAGTTTATAGGTCGTTCAAAATACATTCGAAATTGTCCTAGAAGGACACCCATTGTTGAGGAGAAAAGTAGTTGTTTTAGATAGATAGGCATTTTGGACAGTGTCATTATATTGCATTGGAAAAACGTAAGGGACGACAGTATGAAGTAGTCGTTGTACAGGTGACTGTCTTGTACAGGTGATAGGTGGCCGTTAGAGCAGGTTCGACTGTATTAAGCTGCTGAACAGAGTTTCAATGTGATGTCCTCAAAGGGTTATATAAAGAACCTTTGTCTCAATATGAAGCATACATCACTATTAATTCAGAATAGCCATTTCTAACTTTTGTAAATTAAACAGCAACATCCCATTACCAAACAAACAACATGACTGACAAGAACAACACATTAAGCACCAGCAACAACAACAGAAATATCAGGAAAAATAACAAATTAAGTAGAACCTCAACAGCAATAACAACAACGACAACAACAACAAACAATAACAACAACAGCAACAACAGCCACGCCAACATGTACTACCACCACCAGCAGCAGCTGTAGCAGCAGCAGCAGCAGCAGCAGCAGCAATAACAACAACATCAACATCACCTACAACACTGGCACAATAACATTCTACAAGCTACATTTTCGAAGAGCCACTAAATCTCACCTGCACACACGCCATCCCCCTCCCCTCCCCTTCCCTCCCCTCACCCCCGTGACATGATTTACTCTCCGAGCCCCGCCCACCCCTAAGGTCAACAAGAGTGAACTGGGGGTCAGCACCCATTCAGGAAACCCTTTTTTCCAGATTTACATTTAAATTTGATCCCACTTCTCTACCCTGAGATATGCCATTGTGTGTAAATAATAGGGCAACGGCGGAGGTGCTAGCTGAGCAAGACAGTTGTAAGTCTGTTTTTCAAAAATTACTGCAGAGCCCACTCTGAAAGTATAAAGTAGGAGGTTGGAGGGTGCTCTTGTGTGCTTTGCTCCACTTTTTATCATAAAATAATATATTATTATCATCGTCCTTATCTCTCCCCCTTCCTTCTATTTTGTGTTTGTTGTTCTCTTGTAACACCTCTAATCTTCGGCACTTTAAAGACATTATTACGTAGCAAATTCTCTAAAACTCTTACGAAAAGAAAATGCAAATATTGATTTATTTTTTTTACAACAACAAATAAGAGCAAAACAAACTCCCGTAAACGTTTCGTGCATTTCTAAGTACAATGTCTCAACTGTTTTGTCACCAATATCAAAGCTTTTGTGACAGGTGTTGCTTATTTTTCATTGTGCTCTTAAGTAAGCCATTTTCGAGTTTGTTTCTTTTTTGTATTTTTTTTTTTTTACTCTTCTTTCAAGCGAAGTTTCTTAGGCGACTTATGTCGAAATGGTCTAGGTCAAACAATTAAACAACAACCACTGCTGACTCGAAATTTCCATTATCCTACGCAGGATCTGTCACTGTGGACTAAATTCCACGTCACTGTCAGATTTTTTGCAATAAACTTAGCATGTTTAAGACATTGTTTGTAAAAGGAATCAGAAATTGTCTCTCCGGGATACTATCGTTTCAGGGCTGCTATATAATAACCGACACACACTGAAATACCAATGCTAGAAATAATCGTAGTTCAGGTGTTGATGAGATATATAGTGTCCGTACTTCAGAAGATTAAAAAAAGAAAGTCTAAATACGTGTCGAGACTGTCGATAAATTAATGCTGTAGGTGACACTTACCTTCTCCCCCCC
>NW_004797342.1:83333-84821 GCF_000002075.1 Aplysia californica
TGTCTGCGCTTTTTTTTCGAATGCACGCAGAAACACACACACACACACACACACACACACACACACACACACACACACACACACACACACACACACATACACACACTTACACACATACACACACACACACTCACTCACACTTGCATTTACACTCACGCTCACAAACACGCGCGTAACATATACGTACTATCACAAATATCCACAAACTTTCACACACACTACGCTCCCCACCCCCTTTTCAAAATGAATAACTATTATTACCATTCTCTTTACGTATATTATATGCTCAGTAAAAGATACCCACCTTCACCATGATTAGAATGGACACTTATTCCATTTTTCTCATCACAAAAGAGTATTATTTATCTCAGATATTATAATATGT
Organism: Aplysia californica; assembly: GCF_000002075.1. Lineage (NCBI taxonomy): Eukaryota > Metazoa > Mollusca > Gastropoda > Aplysiida > Aplysiidae > Aplysia > Aplysia californica. The sequence goes on from NW_004797342.1 coordinate 83,719, forward strand.
TAGAGTAACATTCAACTTTGCAATCAACGAAAACATCAGGTCTCATAGAAACTTACAAAACCTCTCTAAATATTCTGAAGTTAAAAGTACTGACTTTCTTTATCAAGACATCTGAACGCTATTCCTCCCTACCATCGTTCTTTGACTTAAGTCGTTATTTCTCTGTGCAAGAAAACAAGATTCTTATCTGGCCCACTCAGCAATTCGTTTTTCAAACCGCTAGACTCTGTCGAGTTGGCAACACGATATTACTATGGTTAAGGCACGTCCCCCCTATGAAAGGCTTGTTTGTTGAACTAGCTGGGTCTGGCCTACACAGTACAAGTCAGTGACACTGCTGCAGGCTACAGCTTGCTCCGACACGACGTTTGTGTCTCCCATAGATGTACACTATAAGGGGTAACTCTATGGTGTCACCACACAGTGGAATTAGGTCTAGGCGCTCGTCAAGTTTTCTTTCGGTTGTTTTTTTTGTGCGGGAGGGAGAGAGTATTTGAAGTTATTGCTCTAATCCGAAAGCTTAATTATTTGTCTTTCTTTCGAAGAAAGAAATGCACATCTGTCTTGAATGGGAGTCGAGTTATTTGTGATCGAAGAAGGTGAGCGTCGCTTCCTGTCAGAGGTAAAATGCGCAACAAAATGGCTGGCAAAGTTTGGAGACTTCAAAGCTTGAGTATCCTTGACAATTGAAAATTTACATGTTTTTCACCTTTAATTCATTTTCAGTCAATTGCAAAGAGACATGTGTTTTGAATTGACAGAATTCGTGTAAGCCATTTTTTAAGAATCAAATTAAAGGTTTTATTAAATGATTCAATGAAGATTGTTTAATAGAAGGGAAAATGTCTGTTTCTTCGATTTCATTAAATTGACAAAAGCCTGATTTTACTGCGATGACACATATTTTAAGTGAAGGATGTTTCCGTCAAGTTCTGCATTAGGCGTGGTCAATCTTTTTGGAGCGCAGAAATTTTCATCGGTTTTGTTCTTTGTGGTATCGGTGATAATAGTACGCAATAAGTCTACCAAGCGTGTCTAAATAGTGTGTTCCCATGCACCTAAGGACTATATAAACGATATACTTGCTTTGCGAGGGTGGGGGG
>NW_004797342.1:85767-89435 GCF_000002075.1 Aplysia californica
TCTCTCTCTCTCTCTCTCTCTCTCTCTCTCTCTCTTCTCCCAGCCTCTCTTTTCTCCGAGAGAGGCCAGTGTTCTTCTCGCTCTCTCTGGCTAGAGTCCAATAGCCGGTATTCTGCCTACATTTTTGCCATTACATTTACTGTGTCCAGTTAAGCAGAAACCCCTTTTCATTTATTTACGTTTAATGCATGTCGCCTCATTACCCCGCTCCTCTCCCCGTCCCCGCCTCGCTTCCAGCCTGTTCTGAGAAAAATCACACCTTGCAAGCGGGTGGTTGGCGGGTGCTCTGGTGTTTTTTGCTCCTTCTTTCCTATCAAACATCTATCATCCTGATCTCTCCTCCTTTTTTTTGTATTTGTTACTCTCTTATAACATCTTTGATCTTCGGCACTTATGTGACCTTATTGTGTTTCAAGTGCCGTAAAACTGTTACTAAAGCTACAACACCCTTTAAGAATCAACGTTTTCTACCTGTTAACTCAGTGGAGACGTGCGTTCTAGTCATTCGACACCGCTTTAAGAAACGCTGTTTTGGGCCACTAAAAAAAGGAGCACAACTTCTTTATTTCTACAGATTTTTAAAATTCTATTTTCCTTATCTTAAACGTAAAAAGGCAGGCAACAACATGAATACTCTAAATTGTACACATTCGTGTTTCTTCTCTGTGTCTGATAGGTGCCCGCAGTATTGTCCTGGTCTGCTGCTTTTCAAATATATTTGTCTGCTGCGTCCACAAAGAGTTAAGTTAAGACTGTGACCTTTACCGACCAAAGGCCAGAGAAATACCGGACCAGAGAGACAAGAGAAATACCGGACCAGAGAGACAAGAGAAATACCGGACCAGAGAGACAAGAGAACTACCGGGCCAGAGAGACCTGAGAGTAAGAAACGGACCGGTGAGATCAGATAAGTAACGGACCTGAGGGTAAGTAACGGACCAAAGATTAAATGACAGACCAGATAAGTACCGGACCAGAGAGACCAGAGAGTAAGTAACGAACCAGAGAAGTAACGGACCAGTCTAGAGTAGGTAACGAACCAGAAAGACCGGAGAGTAAGTAACGGACCAGAGAAGTAACGCACCAGAAAGACCAGAGAGTAAGTAACGGACCAGAGAAGTAACGCACCAGAGAGTAAGTAACGGACCAGCGAAATAACGGACCAGAAAGACCAGAGAGTAAGTAACGGACCAGAGAAGTAACGCACCAGAGAGTAAGTAACGGACCAGAGAAGTAACGGACCAGAAAGACCAGAGAGTAAGTAACGGACCAGAGAGTAAGTAACGGACCAGAGAAGTAACGGACCAGAAAGACCAGACAGTAAGTAACGGACCAGAGAAGTAACGGACCAGAAAGACCAGAGAGTAAGTAACGGACCAGAGAAGTAACGCACCAGAGAGTAAGTAATGCACCAGAGAGTAAGTAACGCACACGAGAGTAAGTATGCACCAGAGAAGTAACGGACCATTGAGATCAGATAAATAACGGACAAGAGAGTAAGTACCGGACAAGAGAGTAAGTAACGGACCGGTGAGATCAGATAAGTAACGGACCAGAGAGTAAGTAACGGACCAAAGATTAAATGACAGACCAGAGAAGTACCGGACCAGAGAGACTAGAGAGTAAGTAACGAACCAGAGAAGTAACGGACCAGACAGACCAGAGAGTAAGTAACGGACAAGAGGGACCAGAGAAGTAACGTGCCAGAGAGTGAGTAACGGACTGGTGAGATCAGATAAGTAACGGACCAGAGAGTAAGTAACGGACCAAAGATTAAATGACAGACCAGAGAAGTACCGGACCAGAGAGACTAGAGAGTAAGTAACGAACCAGAGAAGTAACGGACCAGACAGACCAGAGAGTAAGTAACGGACAAGAGGGACCAGAGAAGTAACGTGCCAGAGAGTGAGTAACGGACTGGTGAGATCAGATAAGTAACGGACCAGAGAGTAACGGACCAGAGAAGTACTGGACCAGAAAGTAAGTAACAGACCAGAGAGTAAGTGACGGACCAGAAAGACCAGAGAGTAAGTAACACACCAGAGAGTAAGTAAAGGACAAGAGAAGTGAAGGACCAGAGAGTAAGTAACGGACCAGAAAGTAAGTAACGGACCAGAGAGACTTGAGAGTAAGTAACAGACCAGAAGGACGAGAGGGTAAGTAACGGAGAAGAGAGCGAGTAACGGACCAGAAAGACCAGAGAGTAAGTAACGAACCAGAGAGACAAAAGAAATGACAGACCAGAGAGTAAGTAACGGACCAGAGAAGTAGCGGACCAAAGAGTAAGTAACGGACAAGAAAGGCCAGAGATTAAGTAACGGACCAGAAAAGTAACGGACAGTAGAGAAAGCAACGGACCAGAGTTTAAGTAACGGACCCGAGAAGTAATGGACCAGAAAAGTAACGGACCGCAGAGAAAGTAACAGACCAGAGAGATCAGATAAGTAACGGACCAGAGATTAAGTAACGGATCAGAGAAGTAACGGACCAGAGATTAAGTAACGGACCAGAAAAGTAACGGACCAGAGAAGTAACGGAACAGAGAGATCAGATAAATAACTGTCCAGAGATTACGTAACGGGCCAGAGAAGTAACGGACCAGAGAAGTAACGGACCAGAGAGGTAACAGACCAGAGACGTAAGTGACAAGAGAGACCAGAGAGTAAGTAACTGACCAGAGATTAAGTAAAAGACCAGAGAGACCAGAGAAGTAACGAACCCTGAGGTAACGGATCAGAGAAATAACGGACCACAGAGTCTGTAACGGACCAGAGAGATCAGATAAGTAATTGGCCAAAGATTAAGTGACGGACCAGAGAAGTAGCGGACCAGAGAGTAAATAACGGACCAGAGAAGTAACGGACCAGAGAGACAAGAGAAGTAGTGTACACATAATATATCGCACAACAGACCAAAGACAACGTTTAGGTAAACTTGGAACTAGCAAACACAGATTAGAAACAAGAATTTGCATAACTCATAGTATACATATTTTTACTTTAGTTGTTCCTCTTTTCAAATTTCAGTTTAAGAAAACAATATTTTAAAAATCTTTTTTTTTTTATTATTTTTTTATAAAGTGCCCCGAAATAGCGCGTCTTACAGCGCTGCCGAATAACCAGATTGCGCTTATTCAAAGAGTTAAGTAATAAAAAGTCCTAAATCGTTTAACAACAACACGTGGGTACTTTCTGCTCCATTATCCTTACAGTCTACAGGTCCATAAACCACACATAAGGTGGGGGGGGGGGGGGCGTGAAAGGGAGGGGTGCTCGGCTCGATGGACACTACAGCAGAGTTGTTGTATGAGATGGAAAAGGTCCTAACTACATTTTGTCTATATTTCGACAATAGATTTGTTGATGGTTCTGTCTGCAACGCACTAAATAATATATGGTGATCTGAGTTCGTTCTGAAATGGCTATTAAGCTTATACCTCTGCTTTAGAATTTAAAATTTACGAATTTTTACAACCAATATCTGAAAAGTAATTGAAAAGTAGATAGAAGCCTTTGAATTTTATACGACCAAATTACATGTCTTGTGTTTCGCTCCTCACTCTATGCAAGACGCAAGGGTGTGGGGTGGGTGGAGTGGTAGGAGGAGGGATGGGGTGGGGGAGTGGATGGGTGTGAGGATGTGTGTGAGTACGTGTGTGTGTGTGTGTG
>NW_004797342.1:95571-97297 GCF_000002075.1 Aplysia californica
GAAAGAAAGAACACTCTATATCAAAGCCCTGTCAGGACTAACCCAGGCCGATTAGCCTGCATTTCATCACAAAGACAGAGAAACCCAACAACAGTAGTTATTACTGTCTTCGTCTTTGGCTTTCGAACTTATGTGCTTTACAGGTTAGACGAAGAGCATCGCCACCACTGCTACACGACAGAAACTGTTCAGTTTTACAACTCTTGGTATCCACGGTTACCATTAGTATCCATAGCCTCTTTTCATTCTTATTAATTCCTTTTAGAAGTTAGGGTGTGGTTCAAACTTGACAATGGGAATTTTTTTTCTCTTTCTATATAAAATGTTGCATACTGATATAAAATGTTGCATACTGATATAAAATGTTGCATACTGATATAAAATGTTGCATACTGATATAAAATGTTGCATACTGATATAAAATGTTGCATACTGATATAAAATGTTGCATACTGTGTGAATAAAGTTTTTATCAACTTTGTCGTCTTTTCCTCCCTTGGATTGGCACTAACAGGCAGGCTTTGAGCCTCCTAAATTATCTCAACTATGTCGACACAGACATAAGACACCATGAAATTTGATTTTTTTAAACTGTCGTTATTAGGATCAGCAATAAAGCCTTGAAATTTGATTTTTTTAAACTGTCGTTATCAGGATCAGCAATAAAGCCTTGAAATTTGATTTTTTTAAACTGTCGTTATCAGGATCAGCAATAAAGCCTTGAACCTGTCTGGTGTTATATGTCTCTAAAGTGTTTTGGATCAGCGAAGAAGCTTAGTTTGTATTAAATGACTGACAGTCAAAACTAATCAGAAAATAATATCACAAATGTAGCACTCGATAAAAAAAAAATGGGTTGACTAGAGGTTCGGGGTGAGTGGGCTGGAAGTGTGTCTGGGGTATTGCTGAAGAGGTCTCCACCACCGCCCAAGGCAAACACACCGTTACCTTAGAATTACAAACTTCTATCTGACATTTGGCCGTTTGGAGTTACTAATAAACATGAGATCTGAAAGCAAATGTTCTATCTGCACTATCAAAATCGTAAGATCGCCATCGAGATATTCTTCATGCATTAAAAAATGCTTGATATATTGTGGAACTCCTTTTTTTTGTACTGTCAAATTTCTTTAAACTAGGTACTGAGCAGATAGAACTTTTTAATTCCAAGTTAGTGATACATTAACACTTTTCGCTCAAATTTCCGTTCCCACCCACAGTGGACCCGGCGACCTGAAACAGTCTGAAAACGTCCAAACAGGAAAACCAAAGTTCGCACCTACGTGGGAATACACAAGAAAGCATTGTCTACACGGCACAAAGGAAAACTTCGGGGAGACGTTAACGCTTAAAAGTCTGAATAGGCGTTTAGGTTTTGAGGAGGAAACATGGTGCCTGTGACCCAATTTTCTGTACAATACCGGCGATCTTTTTATCATCAGACAGTTGAGAAATCCTTTTAAACCGAAATCGCCTCCCTTGGTACTTAGTACAATGTAGAGGGTGAGTTAGGATTGGGTTCTGGTCTTGTGAACCGAAACAGGCGCCTCGATGTACGTCAGACTTTAGCGGCCTTCGTGCTAAGGGGTTTTGGTATTGAGAGTAGGATATTATCCAGAACATGACGGGTCTGATGGTGATGAAAATGTGAGTGTGTGTGTGTGAGTGTGTGTTTTTGTGTGTGTGTGTGAGTTTGTGTCTGTGTGTGTGTGTGTGTGTGTGTCTG
>NW_004797342.1:99222-100925 GCF_000002075.1 Aplysia californica
AGGGGGGGGGGACATATGCATGGAGGTAAGGAATATAACGGAAAGGCAGGGCCAAAGGAAGGGGGGTTACAGGAACATAAGGCCGGTGAGAATTTTGTGAGAACCAAAGTTCCAAATCCACATTGATTCTCTTTGGTTAAGTTTTTCTTTAGTTGGATATTGGACTATTTCAATACACTGAAGCTGCAAATCGGCCGCTCCATTGTGACCAGGACTGTTGAAATGTTGGCCAACTGGTGTGCTGGAGTTTTTGTGGACTGAATACCTATGGTTATTAAACCTAGCTCTTAGTGTGCAAGAATTTTACATCATCATCATCATCATCACCATTATCATCATCGCTTTTCTCACCTGGGTACTGAGGGCCATCGACAAGCGCTTTTTACTTTTCCTTATTTTGGGCTAGCTTCTTCTTAGCATTATTCCATGCATTTCAGCTGTTCTGTATATCATTCGTTTGACTCCTCCCCAGGTTCCAAGTGGCCTTCCTCTTGATGTTCCACCCTGGTGATTCCAGTCCAACGCTTTCTTTTGTATGCAGGTGCTTGGCTTCATGAGGGTATGTTCAATACATCGTCATCGCCATCTTTCCACTTTGGGAAAAACTCAAAATTAGACCTACGGCTTCTCAAAGCCTGAAACAAAAATCTAGTGAACCAATTAATTCGTGTTATTATTTGTATTTTACGTTATCCTGAAGAGTCTAGGGTGTAGCAGTTATTCACTTCAGTGTCCCACGAAGAAGTTATGAGTTCGATCCTCGTGTGGGGATATTAAAATATATTCTCGACGTTCTTCGTCTGTCTCTAATATTATCTGCCATTAAAAACAACCAAGACAGACTCCTCCCAGCGAGATGAATTTAAAAATTGTCAATGTCATAGTCAAACTGTGTGAATGGAAGCGTAAAAACACTATTTAAAAAAACAACAACAAAAACCACCAAACACATCAACCGTTCGACGGCGCCACTGGTAGGTCCTACTTCTATACTTTACCTCTGTTGTTTCTGTCTGTCTGTCTTTCTAACCTTTTCCCTGCACTAAATGGCCATTATTGTGTTAATGTTTTTTTCTTTACTCAAACAAACAAACCCAGTGCTCTAGTAGTAATACCGGTAACTGTGGGAAACGAAAACCTGGGACTAAGAGACCCCTCGACCTACTGCCCCTGACGAGTGCTTGCTCAGTTCACTACCCTCGTTCGTAGGCTACAAACTGGGGCCAAACCTCCCAGGGTTACCCACCCTCTAATTTGATGTCTGTCGTCCGGATGAGTTTGTCGTTTGCGCATGACCGGATCTCTGCTCGCAAATGAGGTTTGACAACACGCGAGTGCTGTGCCCTTCTTTCGTCTTGCTTACTGGAGATATGTTTTTTTTATGCGTCGGCCTGCACTCTTTTACCCCCTATCCCATTTATTTATTTATTTATTTGATTTTTTTAAATACCCTCTCTTTTCACAAGATGTCAAATCTTTTCTTCCGGTCTACTTCCTTACTTCCTTGACCCTTCAATAATGTTTCTATTCTCGTGCGGACATGCCTTTTCTTTTCAGGTCTAATTTCTATCGTTTAAGTCCTTAAAACCCCTACTCCTTTTCTCTCTCTCTCTCTCTCTCTCTCTCTCTCTCTCTCTCTCTCTCTCTCTCTCTCTATTCTACGTACACATTTGCGGGTTTGTTTGATATTACATGCCTTGATC
>NW_004797342.1:101555-115466 GCF_000002075.1 Aplysia californica
TGTGTGTGTGTGTGTGTGTGTGTGTGTGTGTGTGTGTGTGTGTGTGTGTGTGTGTGTGTGTGTGTGTGTGTTTGTGCTCAGAAGTACTCAGACACCTGTGGTACTGTTCCTTTCTCAATTTAGAACTGGTTTATGCTTTCCTGTATTGTTTTTGTTGTTGTTGTTGTTTTTGGTTTTTTTGTTATTTGTTTCACTTTGGCTTAAACTTAAGGTGTCCTTTCATTATTCTGAGCACGCCACAGCCCTTCTTTTTTTATGATGATTTTTTTTTAATTCACGAGTTACCTGTAAGAAAATGTTGCATTGACCAAAGAAGCATAAAATGATTGCTTTACAGTGTAGAATACGTAATGAAAACTTGAATAAATATAAAAATAACCTTCTTACTGCATAAACCGACGGAAGGAAACCGTTTCAGTGTATATAAAGTTCACTGAGCATTACAGCTAGATCTAGAATGTAGTAGCTGGAGACTGGCTGCTTAGAATATTGGATACAGAATGTGCACGCATGAGGGTTGTGGGATTTACAGAGAACAAAAATCAGGGGAAATAACAAAAATTATTCCATAGTGCTAATAGTTTTAGGATAATGTCCCCTGTTTCTTATGTCTTGTTGCTGACGGTAAGGATATATCTCACTTTGCAGTTGGTCTTACGTTTGCGACAGTTTTATCTTTACAGATCGTAGAATAATCCTGACAGGCAGCTTGAAACCTTTTTCGAAGCAAAAAAAAATGGTTTCTGTTGAACAGTGATCGGCTGTAATAAATTTAATCAGAGCTCGTCAGTTGAAGCGAAGGTCTTTAGAGATTGTCATATTAGCTCTGCCGAGGTACCCCAAAAGATGTGTCACGTGCAACTGCGAATGTGAATGACGTCATTTAATTTCTGCGGCGGCCTAGCAAAGTCAAATGTTGCTTTCTTTTTTTAAAGACCTGTACCAATTTCCTTAATTCTGCAATGAATAAGTAAAAAGTTACGGCATAGCAGGCATTTCTTTTCAGCCTACCCTATTTACATTGATTTGAGTGGTTTCAGTTTTGTTGGGTTTGGGGTTTTTTAATAGGTACCATAATTTTGTTAATTTTGCCTAGACAACGGACTGAAGCGCCTAGTCCTTTCGTTCCTTGGGACCTCCAAAATGTTTTTTTCTCCTCTCCGAGAAGACTAAGTGTTCGACTCTGCTTATGCTCCGAGGGTGTTTAAAAAACATAAGATTTTTTTAAACCAACGCTGGTGCAGATTATATTTGCTCAACTCTGTTATCCTGACCCTTCAAAGCAACATATTATTACGATGCAGCTCGGTATACGTTGACGACTTTCTTATATAATGCTGCCGTTTCAAAAATCCTCAACTAAGATCTATGGAAATGCAGTTACAAACGCAGCTGTACAAACTTGAAAAGTGGGCGCTGTTTTTAAGTTTTTAAAATTCCATCTCATCCGGAGTGGGGCTGGAACTCAAAACACCTTCTCCACCTTTACTGTTCCCTTGACCGATACAGTCTTGACTACGGCCGTCAAGGCTATGGATCGGCAAGACCTCACATTTTGAAAATGCTAGATACATAACAAAAAACAAGGACTCCGTCTCACCCAAGGGGATTACCGCACTTCTCCAGTGGAGAGCCTCCAGGCCGGGGCCAACATACCATCTCTAATATTCAAAACAGACACAACTTTCATTACAGTAGCACATAATCAGTGTACATGATAAATACATTTTTTTAAAAACAACGAAAAACTCATCCAGCCTTTAGGGCTCATTAGTGTAGGAGAGGAACGACAAAAAGACAGGAAGAAAGGGGGAAATTGCAAAAGAAACAAAAAGTATTGGGATGTACATATAATTAGGTCACTTTCAACATATTAAAAATAAAATGTACATTCACGCATTAATGGGAAATGCTATTTTTAGCTCATGACCTCATTGTGGTAAACTTTATAAAAATATGTTTTAGAACATTGGCATGTTGCACCTCGTTAGAAAGCTCAACAAAAATGCTTTGTGAATATTATGTAATATTGAAAAAGCTTGGAGGCCAAATAGGAACACAAACACACCAAATGGTATTTCACAATGTAGATCGTTCACGTTGTCATGTCCGGTATTTCAAGAGTATCAAGCCCGCCAGGCTTTTCTTTGGTGAAGACTGCAGCTGGTCCGACCACATCTGCAGAACGCCTGAGGTGAGCGACATCTTTTACTGAGGGGCCTGACTCATACCCATCAAACATAATGATGGACCTAGAATAATTTCCTGTTAACATATTCGGCATACCTGTTACAAATTACTGAAAAGGGCTCTTTCTTCCTCCAGGGGATTTTCTGAAGAAGTGAACCCCCGTCCAATATGGTCACCGTGTCCATGTACTCATCTTTCAATGGTGGATCATTTTTGAAGAGATCTCTCATTGAATCATCCAGCTTGGATGTGTGTGCCTCTCTCATCAATCCTGATGGTTCAAAGAGAGATGGTGGTGTAGTCGTCAGTTCATACTTCAACTCAGATGGGGGATCATAAGCGTCAGCGTTTGCTGCTGTTATCATCCGCTGAAAGATAGGTTGAGGATTGACTTGTATGTTTTCACCCTCCATTTTGGCAGTGATTTTGGTGTCCATGCTAACAACTTGGTCTTTTATTTTGAAGGTGGAGCCCTTCACAGGTTTGCCCTGCATGGTCTGCAAAATAGCCTAGCCAACATCTTTTGCAATGTCGGCATTAACTGTGGAATGAGCTGCAACTCCTGTGTATATATTCCGTAATGTATGACCGGAAAGGGGTTGCGATCTTTTAGGAAACTGAGGAACAGTCTCATATCTTTATCATCTCTCGTTTGTCTGGCCTCACTGACTTCAATATGTTGTTGACTTGTATTTGATTATGTACCAGTTTCCCCGCTGCATTGCATTGCATATGCAAGCTAGCGAGCATGGACATGAGCCACTGTGTTCTCTGTGTATCTCCCACGTGTCAGTCCTCTAGCAGACTTAAGGTTTTTCATTAGATCTAAGACTTGCTCAATCACGAGATCAGTACTCATTCCAGCCCAGAAGCGATCACTTCGACGCAAAACGTGAAAGCCACTCGAGAAGGCATTGAAAACTGATGGGTGCTGTTCTTCAAGCTGTCTCATCTTTTGAAGGTAGCTATAATTAAGAGTCAAATTCTATTTACCGTTTAATTACGTCATAAGCGTGACGTTGGGAGTCCCATGCCTATTATCTCAAAATAGAAACGGGCACATTTTCCATAATAATGGTCCGATTTTCAAAAGAAAAACATCACTCATTTTGTTTTAAAGAGTTCTATAACCTGCTATTGGGGAAAAACGATTAAAATTGAAAGCAGTTTCAATCTTACATGCATAACTCAAGCAGGAGGTTGGCGGGTGCTCTTGGGTGTGGTTTGTTCCTTTTCTCCCTATCAACAATCAACCGTCCATATCTGTATGTCACTCTCTTGTAACACCTCGAATCTTCGGGGCTTATATGACCTATTTGTGTTACAAGTGCCGTTAAACCCATGCTAAAACTGAACTGAAAAAGTATAACACAGATTTTAAGAATATATAACAAATTCAACGAATAAGGTATAAGGCGGGAAATCACAATAGAATATGATAATTACTGAGAGTCATCAAATACAGATATATGCACCATGCAAGGACTCATATCACGAAGAACAGCGACATCAGTTCTATGATCAACTGAGGGACCTTTTAAACACCGTGGATGACAAAGATAATGTGACAATCATGGGGGACTTTAACGGCAGAGTGGAAACAAGGAAGACGACGTGGGAGAGATACATGAGGCCACACAGTGACAGAGAAACAGACCAAAATAGCAATGGAGAATTGCTATTACAGTTGTGCGCTGAACATGACCTCGTCATATCAAATACCTTCTTCCAACACAAAACGGGTCAAGTTAAAACTTGGTACAAATGTAATGACCTAAAGATAGCATCACAAATTGATTATATCCTGGCTAAAAAATCGAAACTGAGAAAAATTAGAGACTCAAGAGTGATTCCCATGTACATCACAGACACTGACCACAGACCAGTCATCATGGCTATTGACACACCAAACAGGAAAAGGCCAGAAGCAAAGAAACGACGAGAAATCGTAAATCTCAGAAATATAAATGACAATACCAAAGATAAGATACATGAATATGTATTTCACAAAATTGCCCAAACAACTAAGAGACATTGAATAGGAATGGAGCCACTTCAAAGCATGTGTGTACAGAGCATTAAAAGAAGAGTGCGGTACCAGGAAAACAAGAGGGCAGAAAAAGAAAACAACTATATGTATATGGTGGAATGACCAAGTGAAGGACGGCATCCAGCTGAAGAAAATGGCGTTCAAAAAGTAGCAGAAATCAAAGACAGAGGAAGATTACATGATATACAGAAAGGAACGCCGCTAAACATCAAGGGTAGTAAAAGAAGATAAGAACAGATCCTGGACAGTATATGGAGAACAGCAGGTAACAAAATGTAAAGAAGACCCTTGAGAGTTTTACTAGAGAGTTAAAAGCATATTAAGCGGGAAGAACCATTCAAACCAACTGAAATAGTCAATGATGAGAACGGAAAACCTATTTTCAGTAAGCCAAGGATTAAGGAAAGATGGAAACGCTATTTCCAGGAGCTGCTGAATCCTACAGGAGAAACAACAGCAAACGGCTTCTCACTGAAAGAAACCACTCCAGAACCATCACTACTGCTGAGTGAAACCCAACATGTTATAAAGAAAAGCCCCACAAACAAAGCGATAGGCGTTGAAAACATCACAGAAGAAGAAATCAAACTACGCGGCTATATCGGAGAACTCCCAGTTTGGCTTCAGAAAAAGCAGGGGCTGTACTGACGCTTTTCTGCATTCGGGTAGTTGTGTGAGACTGCCATTGGACATGACAAGACCTCAATATCGTCATCGTGGACCACGAAAAGACGGTCGGTAAAGTAAATAGATGTCAACTCTGGGAAGTCTTAGAGGTTTTAGTAGAGGCTTTACGGCTCTTGCAACTGCCTAAGGTCATATAAGTATGAGCGCCAAGGGGTGGATGTCAACAAAGAAGTCCTTACAGTAGGGTATCAAACTTACTCTGCTCACCTTTCTAGCTTCAACAGGACAAAGTCTGCTTCAACTATCAAGACACCCCGGAAACAGTGGGTCACAAGAGTGTGACAAACAAACAAAAGAAGTAGAGGAAAAATGACGATAGTAAGGATTAGGAAAGAAAAGGCCACAGTTCGCTGTTGTAGTTCAGTCACAGTTATGAGCACGACATTGTTCGATCAGCCCATTTACAATTCTACTGTGCATTAGAACGAGAAATGTGCCCTCTTTGGGAATGGCCTAAAGATACTTCAGTCAGTGGCACCACCCCGGGGGTAGTTTTAGAGGAATATGGTGTAAAAGGACAATTGCTCAAGAACATCTTGGCACTTTATAAAAACAGCGTGAGTGCCGTAAGGTCAACAAAAGGACTGTCTGACTGTTTCCCCATCACGTCTGGGGTGAGACAAGGGTGTGTTCTCTCTCCGCTTCTCTACATCACTTACATGGATAAGATCACGAAAGCAGCAAATGACAACATCAATGACAAAGCTACTTCATAACCTATTAGACATGTATTTTGATAAGTTTTAAGATGTCCATGTGTATCTATTTTCATGCGGAGAATATAAGTACGTTATATGTCATACTGTTTATATTGCTTTGTGTCTTTTATTTTTTCCCTCTTTGTTGTATTTTAATTTGTTGGTGTGTTAATTTTTCTAAAAACTGTTTTGATGATTTGTTTTTCTTTTTTTTGCGTTAATTCAGCGTAATGTCATTTAATTTAATGCTGTTCCTACTCTTTAAAAAAATATTAATGTGTTATGTTAGAGCGTGTCTCCACCACAACCGAATACTGACACTGGCACGCCCCAATTGTGTTTGATTCCATAATATAATTTACATGTGGTATCCTGCAAGCCTACTTCTTCTTGAATTACACACGTTTAGGGTTAAAACAGCCAATTTTCAGATAGGTGGACACGCGCCTTAATTAGTTAATGTTTGCGGTTATTTTTTCGTGCTGTTCTAATTTTGATTTCATTCTATTTTGAAATCTTTGTTTTCACGTTTTTACCCTCTGGGTGACTACCGATGATATTCTGGATACTTAAAACAGAGCACAAGAAATTCTGGTGCTTTAGATTATCACTATCAACATATTATTGCTATATTACGTCGTCAGAGAGAGTTGAAAGCTTGAAAATTAATGGCAACTTTTTTGGCAACTTTTGGCACTTTTTGTGGCAACTTTTGGCAACTTTTGGACAAAAAAATTGCAACAAACGCAGATATTAGACAGGTCCTCCAAGAGATGCTCCGCTACCAACTACACTGGGAATCAGCGAGACACACTTGAACCAGTCTGGGCGAGGCAGTGGTAGGCCTCGGGAAACATGGAGGAGATGTGTGGAAAGGAACATGAGAATGTGGTATTTATCTTATCGTCGGCCTTGTGATAAAACCGGCTAACCCCAGCGAGGTAAATTTTACAGGAGAAGGAAAAAACTGTTTTATTTCCAAACAAAGGCGTCTAACGATAAATCAATCCTTTAAACACCTATAAAAACACTTTACTGAAAATCTGTAGAACTTTTTTTCCTTTAAAAATTGCTTTTAATGAAACTATGTGGGTTAGACGGTTATGTCGCTCAAATTTTCCTTGATAAAACCGACCAACCCTCAATTTTGTGGGTTGACCGGTTTTATCAGGAAGCCACTGCTGGCCTTGAGTTTGGTTGAGTGCAGCCAAGCCACACTTGACGGTAACGTATTTGATCACTTGCTTCAATCGTCAAGATCTTTTGTAGAAGAAGAAGAGGAAGAGGAAGAAGAAGAGGAAGAAGAAGAAGAAGAAGAAGAAGAAGAAGAAGAAGAAGAAGAAGAAGAAGAAGAAGAAGAAGAAGAAGAGGAGGAGGAGGAGGAGGAGGAGGAGGAGGAGGAGGAGGAGGAGGAGGAGAAGGAGGAGGAGGAGGAGGAGGAGGAGGAGGAGGAGGAGGAGGAGGAAGAGGAGGAGGAAGAGGAGGAAGAGGGTGAGAAGGAGGAGGATAAGGAGAAAAAAGAAGGAGGAGGAGGAGTAAGAAGAAGAAAAAGGAAGAGGAGGAGGACTATATTATTGCTACCAACATACTATCAGCTGCTGCCATTTCAGTGCTACGGAGTCAATTCGGGCAAAAACAGCAGTCACAAAGTTTAACCTTTAATAGAAGTAGAAGAAGCAGAACACAGCAATGGGTATATTAATTACATTTAAAGTAGAAGAACAGGAGGTTGGAAGGGTAAGGGAGAACAGCTACAGCAACAACTACAAAAACAACAACTACAACAACAACAAAAACAACAGTAGTAGCAGCAGCAGCAGTAGTAGGCCTTTAGAATTTATGACCTTGTCCGACACGGTACTATTGGCACTGGGTGGCCATTCAAAGGCCTGGGAAAAAAGTAATACTAAGAAAGAAATGAAAGCAGAAAGCCACACAAAAGCTCTGCTACCTCGGCAATGGTTTGGGAGAAGTTGGTTTCATAATGATATATCATTATTATACAAAAGGACTTTGTGAGTACCAAAGAATGCGCCAGCTTTCTCCAAGTGTGTGACTTGACAACTACTACTTTATTGAGTTTTCTCGACGACAGAAGCGCATGTCTGTCCCACTCTGTGTCCTATGGCTACAACAAGGCAATACGACAAAAGTTACCATTGTTTTGAAAGACTCTACTATAATCGAATTTGGCTTGTTCGCTTTCAAAACTTCTTACTGAGGCAAAGTTTCATGGTAATTGTGGTAGCATCGTGGTACGACGGCCTTCAACTCAAGTAGATGTTTATACTGGTTGGCAGTTATCTTCAATCTGTCTTTGCAGAGAGGTCCAGCAGTAACCGCCATACACATGGTGTTCAGCTTTCTTGGTCCTTGCAGCGCCTGCCATCCATCATCAAAGTTCAGATTGTACTGGATTTTAAAGACTGGAGTGTACTTTGATGCCTGCAAGTCAGTGACAGTAGGATCGCCTGCTTTTCTCCCTGGACGGATTGTTTAGTGCTCTCCGACCTTTGCGAAATCCTTGAAAAAGCTGTGGTCCAGGTACATAACTTCATAAGGCCTGGAGATGCGTCTGGCTTTGAGCATGATGTTCACGTAGTCCATTGGGATGTACATCAGTGCGTTTTTTAGCGATCGCTCAATAGTGCCATGGACTGAATCCACTTCCATTTGGGTATGGCCCTTGGGGAGAATTTCTGCTCAACTGTGATGTCAAGCTCTTTGGCCAGCGAGGCCATTGCACTCACCAGGGTGACTTTCTGTTTTAGTAGTTGCGCCAATCACTGCAGAGGATGAAGTGGTTGAAGTCAGTCACTTGCAATATCAGTTAGTGAGTCAGACAAGATGAAAACTGTTGAAGCCCAGACCAACTTCACTTTCATACCAGACATATCATCTGGCGTCTCTGGTGGCAAGATCCTAAGTCGTAACATTGTGTACAGCCAGTTTTGTTTTATATAAGGTGGAAGTCTTTAGTGATGAGGCCAGAAGGACGCACTGGATCTCCATACAAAGGACACACGCAGCCTCCCTGTCCTTCTCCTTCTCTGGTCTAGCGGCAGCTTTCCTCATATTCATATTTGAACTGTGTGTTCTGTTTCTGTGAGGTTTCCAGATTTGAACTTTGTACAAATGTCGCACTGGTCTTTCTTGGTTGAAAGTAAACCCAAATTGTTTTTCTTGAACTTTTGGCAGAACATTTGATAGCTCAATGTGGCTTTCACTCTCTCTGCAAAATTCTCCATGTATACTTGACGCAGATCTGACGTTTTCTGGATTGTCATCTGTAGACAGGAGGATATCTTCGAAAGTTTGTCAAAAAATTCCTCTTTATGGAACAACTTGTCATCCTTGGCTCTCTCATGGTGGGCGCGATGTGTTCTAGGTGGGTGGACCTCTTGGTTGTTGTTTTTTCGGAGAAGACACTTTAAATTAACCAGTGGGTCAGGCCTGTGGTGTTCTTGAAGATTGTTTTACAAACAGGTGTTCTTTGACCATTGACTCTTGTAAGTGGCTGTAATTTCTCCTTGGGTTTTCCCCATGTGTAAGATCTCTTTTTGTCTATCATGTTTATCGTGGCATATACGTAGGCTCTCTTATCTTTCCAAGAGAGTGACCAGTGATGTCATTGCATTTTGTACCAACCAGTTTACAACTGCCAAGGACGTCAAGTTCACATCCTGCTCGCTTCGCGCCTTGACATGGGTAGAGGCATCCCCGGTTCTTTCAACCTCTTGCTTTTGTTACCCTTCCAATCGTTTTTATGTCGTGTCCTTTTCGCAGAGATCAAAGGTGACATAACTGTTGTATTATCAGCTGGTCACGTTGATCACTTTCCACTGCGCTGAGGGTAGGAGGTGACGCAGCAAGAGTGGCATCATCTTATTGAATGTTATAGCGTTATGTAAGCTAAGGTTTGATATAAAGATAAAGCATTAGGTTATGACACTGAGAAAATATTCTACTCAAAACACAAACGAAGTGAACTTTCAAAGAAAGTCGAACGATGTTTCAGAAGGTAATGACTGCAATAAACACAGCAAATGAAAAAAAAGAAAGAAAAAGCGCTTTAAAAATCAACGATCGTTGGGGGCAGACGGTGTGCTGGACAGGTCCCATAATTTTATTATTTTTTTGAGTGAGTAAAGGAGGAAATGCTATCTACTTCGTCCAGTCAATTGTGAAGGAAAAATGATTAGGAGAAGAGACAGTAGTCCGAATAGGGGAAAATGCCTTCACAATCGGTGAATTTCGAGTACAAAGACAAAGAAAAACAAGCGGACAGAAAACATAGTTTCATATAAAACAAAATCAATAAAGATGCATTTCAAATACCGGAATTGTCACGAGATAAACAGTTCTGTGGGAACAGTGGGGAGTTTTAGTCATTAATAACGTTATCAGCAGCATTAAAACGAAGAAAAAAGAGGAAACAACCAGATCTATATGACTCCCCAGTGAAATCAACAAGAAATATTACACAAATATTCCTTTTTGGAGAGCTCCCACGGTTATGTGAGCAAATTCTGGACTATTACAGGTCTGAATCTGATGTCAAACTAAGTCCGGAGAGGAGTCGAAACCGGGGTTAGTTGGTAACGTAGCAAGTGGCCCCTCATTGTTAGCGCGATAAAAACGGCCAACCCTCATTCCGTCCCTCGCAGGTGGGATAGTCGGAATTATCGGGCTAAAATCCGATGGGTGCCGGGTTATACGGTTTTATTTCTAATGTTTTAAAGACATTTCTAGACAAAATTCAGATCTGTCTTTGAGTGAGCATATGAAATGGACAATTTACTATCGATAGGGCCAATAAAAAGTTTTTTGATATTTTGTGGGTTAGACGGTTTTATCACCAGGCCGACGTTATGTTACCCTTTCGCTTCCAACGGCGTAGATCTCGTGGGTCCCCCGGGCGCCCGGCGACTGCTGTGTGTTGTCTCTGTTACTGCTAGGACTGACGCTCTCTCTTCTCACGTTGAGTTTTTAGTCTCCAGTCGATCTTGTTTGTACTCATCAGTGCACGAGGAAAAACTGCTACCCGTGCACAACCAATTGGCCAGAAAGTCGCCACAAAAACTAGTCAGGTTTTGGGGACGTGAAAGGCTAAAATATTGGCCCTACAAGAGAGATGAAGCTCACTTGGTGGAACGAGCTTGGAAGGATGGCTCAGGACAGAGATAAGTAGAAGAAGCTTGTATGTGGCCTATACCCTGCAAAGGGTGGAAGGCATTGATGATGATCTGACATCGTAGTTTTCTGCAGGGAAAATTTCTAATTTCTGCGCAGCATTTTACCCTGGGAAGTAAATATTCTGCAAGGATTGCGACCATGTCTAAACTTCTTTCCCCCCACCCTTTTTGGGGGAAACCACAAAAAATAAAAAAAACCCCCCCCCCCCCCCCCCCCCCCCCCCCAACAATTATTATTAACTGCATACCATCTTTATTTTTGTTATAAACACAAGAACATAACACAAAATACTAGCAAAAAGTGTTACCCAAAGAAATGAGACACTATTGTATAGAGTCTACCGGTCATTTCAAAATCAGGTGTTGAGCATTTGTCAGTGATTGTCAGGCGGCATAGAAGACAAAAAAACCCCGTTATTTTAGACAAAAGAAGCCCTAGGAAGATGGGCAGAATATGTAGGAGATTTATTTAAAGATAAATGACCACCCCTATCACAACCAAGCAACAACAATGGTCCTAACATTCTAAAGTCAGAGGTAGAGCTCGCAATTAGAATTACAAATACCCCAGAAGGTAAAGCCCTCTGTGAAGATGGCATAAACACAAAAATTCCCCTCCACAGTCGATTTACGGGTGTGGTCAAGTACCACGTATTACATACGTACTAACAGAACAGTTTTTCGCCAGACACATGTGTGCTTTTGGTAAACTGAAGCTGACGTTCAGCGGCGTTTGTTTTCAACTCATTCTTTCCTTTTATCCATTTTTGCTGAAGAAAGACAAATCCCGCCTCGTCTGTACTCCACTACAATAGTGCATGCACTATAGAATCTAGATAGGGTAGCGCTGTACATTTCAAAAGATCTGTACTTGCTGCTTCATTATAATTATATAAACTGCATACATTTGAGAGAGAGAGAGAGAGAGAGAGAGAGAGAGAGAGAGAGAGAGAGAGAGAGAGAGAGAGAGAGAGAGAGAGAGAGAGAGAGAGAGAGAGAGAGAGAGAGAGAGTATAGTAGGCTTATTGAAATTCCGTAGAAAAAAAATCCGAACTTGCCTCCCTAACTTCTCAGATATTTACGGTAATTCTCGGCAATAAGTTGCATTAGAAACCTTCCAGATTGCTCGTTTTTTTTCATTTTGTACACTCGACCATTGTCTCTCTATGAATCTATTACAGTCGGCGAAGCATTTTCGTTTGCAAATCAGCTAAAATATGGCTACATGTAGATGGCGACAGCTTATCTTCTTCCTTCCTTTCATTAACTCAGTCTTTCTGTCTATTTTCGGGATTTTTCTGTGGCTAGAACATTTGTGCGTTGATCAAGGAATCTGAATGGCGAATGTAGAAAGAAAATCAGTATCAGAAAGAAACTTTTTCAAATCTGTTTAGATCTAGACAATTTGTGTGTATGAGTATTCTGCCACAGAAGGATAAGGCTGCAATAGAAAACACTTATGGTGCTCAAATAAAAGAGAGAGTAGAGAGACGGAGAGAGAGAGAGAGAGAGAGAGAGAGAGAGAGAGAGAGAGAGAGAGAGAGAGAGCGAGAGAGAGAGAGACGGAGACAGGGAGAGAGAGACGGAGAGACAGAGAGAGAGAGAGAGAGAGAGAGAGAGAGAGAAATTAATTCGTATGTTCTTTATTAGGGTGCTATGTAACACACAAAGAAGGTAGTAGAACATATTTATACTAATCTATAGTTTAATTGTGCGTCATTACTTTGGGGAACTGATCAAGGATCCTATGGCAGGTTTAGCTTCCTTCACTCTTTGTTTACGGCACGCCAGTTCTGTTGGTTCTCAGCATCACTGGTTTTTGTTTCTTAGTTTGTTTGTTTTTTTTTGTTTGTTTGGGGGGGTTTTTTGGGTTTTTTACAGGCATAACAAACATCAGCTCAGCAAATCAAATCCTTCTTATCTAGGATCAAACTGTATGTTTACAGTTTGGATCATTCACTTCTACTCAGTATGGTGTTTATTTTATGCAATAAATGTGCTCAATAGTGGCGGATTTATAGGGAATGTTGTGGTGCTGAAAGCCTGATTGACAAAACTGTCTACTTACAGAAGAGGAATAGCCTACCCTATTCTTAGAGTGAATAAAGCAAATGCCTGTTTTTTATTTATAGATTCATTTACATATTTTTTAATTTTTTTTCACTTATTGATTGATTGAGTGGTTGATTGATTGATTGATTGATTGGTTGATTGATTGATTGATTGATTGATTGACTGATTGATTGATTAATTGGTTGGTTGGTTGATTGATTGATTGATCTATCTAACTGTTACATTGTATTTATTTATTTATTTATTTATTAGCGGAGGGGATATTCTCAGTCTTTTCTTCATGTGTTGGGGACGGAGCGGTGATTCATGAGGCAATACGTGTGTCGATATTATGAACAACATCAAGTGGAGAGGCGGGCCACGGATAAATACGTCGGGATAGAGATGTCATGACGACACGACCATTTGGTTTACAAAGGGCTCGACACAGGCCCGAACAACTGTGTGTATGTGAGTTAGGCCGGTCCCAGAGTGGCTCTGTAGGTCTGACCTGTAGCTGGCCTGGCGCACGCCTTGGCCTACGACAACAGTTGAAACTAGGTCAACCTCTCGATTCGAAGTTTCAAAGTATGGATAAAGTGCATTTCTGGGTGATTTTGTGGCCAAGTGTTGATGCTAGCATCAATATTTAATAGTAAAGCACCTAATAATACTTACATTTTGTTGATTTTGATGATCTGTGAAGAGTTTCAGTCAAAAATAAACACGAAGCGAGGCGACACATGTCCGCCATTTTTACAACACTGTTGAATAGCACGTCTGACGCATCTCGCAGCTCTGTTGACAAAAAACAGACGATACAGCTACGCTGCTTTAGCACACGATAATGTATACATCCATTTGCACGGTGCGAGCCAGGCGAGCTACAGGTCAGACCTACAGAGCCACTCTGGGACCGGCCTTATGTGTGGGTATCTGTGTGTGCGAGTGTGTGTGTGTATGTGTGTGTGTCTGTGTGTTATGTGTCTGTATGTATTGGTATGTTGGCTTGTCTGTTTGTGTGTGTGTGTGTGCGGGG
>NW_004797342.1:116820-117853 GCF_000002075.1 Aplysia californica
CTCCCACACACCCCCCCCCACACACACACACACACATTCCCAAGAGCACATACATATGAGTCACTCTCACCTTATTGCAACATGAGCAGTGGCCTCCAATTACTAGGCCATTTCTCCAAAGTCATCAAAGAGACGCACAAAATGTAAAAAAAATTCCGTCCATATTCCTCAATGAGACAGCATCCAACAAGATTTCTTGCATTTGCAAATCATATTAGGGTTATGGTGCATATAATCAGCGAAGTTAGCCGTTTTTCTTCCTTTAAAAAATGACGTCAAAGGGTGACCGTTAACAACTGGAACACGCCACTGAAATGTTAGTGAGTTTCAAACAACAGACATAATTAGGCTTTGGATAATGCCTTACTTCATGCATGTGTGCTCGCGGTGCCATTTGACCTTTTCATCTTATTTCAGCTGTGAATATTCACAGTAACTCAGGCCTGAGCGATCATTGACAGGAGTCAATCTACCAATCCCTTTTGCTGAGCAATAGCCAGAATTAGAAGTAGTCTTAGGCTTAATTTAATATTGAGCTTATGCGGTGCCGTGCGCAGACGAAACTCTTCGAGGGATTAAGGGTGGGGGGCTACACCTGAACGCTGTCTCGCTTATTACTGGACCAAATTTTACCAAATTTCGCACATATAACAAGCATAGTAAGGAGTCTTAAAATCCATTAACAAATTTGATAAAAACGTTTCGTTTCCATGGATACGGCGGCCATATTGGATTTTGTTGACGCGTAATGCGTAATGAATACCGCTTTTTTATTGCTTATGGAAATTAATTGTGTTTCTGCATGCGTGTTAACAAACATTAAATCTAAAATTTGTCTGTTGTTTTTTTTTCCTAAACGAATTAGAAAATTTGTTATGAATTTTTTCCTGAGCACATTCTATGGTTTGCGTTTATACGTGGAAACATTAACGGCGTTATTTCTATGAACGCGGTTATGTATGGAACACATACACCAAATATAGCACACCCACATACACACCCAAATACACACACACACACACACACACACACA
>NW_004797342.1:117953-119075 GCF_000002075.1 Aplysia californica
CCCACTTTCAAGTTTGCAAAAAATCCGTGAAAATCCACACTCTAGACACCACAAAAAAATCTATTCCATATATCAAAAATTCAACAAACGAAGTTTTAGTATTACATCTTCTCTTCATTCTGTGAAAATTTCGTGAAGATTGGGTTTTAAATGGTAGAGTTATTCAAAAAAGTGTAGAGGAAAGTCGTGTTTCGAGAAAACAGCCGATAAAGAAAAATAAAATATTGGCTTTATGAGAAAATGGTGGCAATAAACATGCCCAGCATGGGGAAAAATACGGGTTTTGTGGGTTTTTATGCGATGAAATAGTTGTAGGTGAGGCTGAGGAAGCTAAAAATACCTACAATTCAAATTCCCTAATTTTGAGCTGAATCTTGACTTTGGGGGTGTAGCCCCCCAATCAAGAATGGATACACTATTAGGCCTACTTCTTTGCTTTGCGGGCTTGGATCATTGCTAGGCCTACTCTTGGTCGATGGGAGTAACCATTATTATGCTTTTCCTGTCAAGTGCTAATTGATTCTAAGTATCCGTACATTTTGAGTCGCCTTTGATCCGTGAAGTGTTCATAATTTCTATTGTGTCTTCCACATTTGTATGTGAGTGTGTGCGTGCATGCGTGCGTGCGTCTCTGTTTTTATGTATGTGTGCACGTGCGTCTGTGCGTATTTGTGTGTGCGCGCAAGTGTATGTGTGTGCGTGCGTGCGTGTCTTGTCTGTGTGTACGTGTGTGTGTGTGTGTGTGTGTGTGTGTGTGTGTGTGTGTGTGTGTGTGTGGTGTGTGTGTGTGTGTGTTGTGTGTGTGTCTGTTTTATTTATTCTCTTGTTACGCTGTTCGAAAATTTAAAAGACTGAATCGCAATGCGACAGCACTGTGTAGGTGTTTTTATCCAACCAAGGATTCGCCGTATATAATTATCTCGTCTCCGGCGAGCACCCGGGAACTATTCGGAGACGCAATCCCGCATACAGATACACTGCTTTGGGGAGGGAGAGGGGGTCAAACTGCGTATCGCTTGCTGCAGAACACTCATAAAGCCACTAAAACTGTCGCAAATCAATTATTTTCAAGAAAATTTCAAACCTAACTGCAAAATATCAAATTGTGGGTTAAAACGGGGG
>NW_004797342.1:124870-135121 GCF_000002075.1 Aplysia californica
TTATTCCATTAGGGGTAGGACGACAAAGATAAGCTCTTGATCATACAAATTCAACTAAAAAAGATGATGAATGCATGACAACTAGTATTTAAAAATCGAGTTTAACTTTCCCTTTTGACATTTGTACAGGAAACTATATTTTTCATACTTGTGCTCCCTTATATTTTGGAATTATACCAAATAAGTAGTGTTTTCTATATTGGTATTACATTTTGGTTTGTATTGATTTCAAGAATTAAAGTATACTATTTACAGC
This sequence comes from Aplysia californica, assembly GCF_000002075.1. Lineage (NCBI taxonomy): Eukaryota > Metazoa > Mollusca > Gastropoda > Aplysiida > Aplysiidae > Aplysia > Aplysia californica. The sequence goes on from NW_004797342.1 coordinate 125,127, forward strand.
ACTTAAACTAACTAGACACAGACCCGTTCTACGAACGGTGATATAGTGATAGGAAAGCCTAAGATAAAATGCTTGTACCGGTACCTGATTCATTGCCGTAGGACCTCTGTATAGACAACATTGCTGGTATATGCACCATTTGGAACTCTGTCCTGGGCAGCAGGTCTGTTTGCATGTATCCTAATAGAGTCCCTGGACCTAACACGACTCTTTGCGACATATAATTGTCAATGTGAAAAAAATCGCCCTGTAAAGAAACCTCTTTCCTTTTCAAAGTCCGTCCCTGGGCTTTGTTGGCAGTCATTGCAAAAGCAGGTCTAACCGGAAATTGTTTCCGTAGCATATGGAAGGGAAATATGTTGTCTGAGGGCATGAGGGGAATCCTTGGGATGAAAAGTCTCTTTCCGGCATGTGGACCGCAAGCGACGACAGCATCAATTACATGTTGATGAAGGTGTTGAACCCTAGGCTTTCTCAGACTGAGAAGTCCTAGGTTGAACCACATATCGAGTCCTGTTGCAGTGGCTGTTTGTGGGATCCAAATTTCTCAGCAACATGACAATGTCAGTTTGTAAGGTGGCATACCTGACGGACATAGAAAATTGATCAATTCGATGGGGTATTGGTGTTCATTTTCTTCCATCGAATTACTACTCCTCTGGACTTTTTCTTCTCCGGAAAAGGACTGCATGATGAGGATATTGATTCTGTCTACTTCTGTGTTGGTGGGACAGATGATGCAGTGGGAAGCCAGCCAGTCAGGATTTGTGTTATACTGCAAGTTACCGAAGACAAAATTTATCAACTCTCGTTCGCTGTTCACTGTGATGTCATCGGTCGGGCAGTTTTATCGCAAACTCCCCGATTTGCTTGCATACGTTGTGTTTGCCATCACCAATGTTCAGTAGACAGTTGGAGAAATCAACAGTCTCACCTGTAAGCAAAATCCTCATGTTTCTTGTCCGTCTGAGCACATTAACAGGCTCCCACAGATATGATGATTTCAGGGTTGCATTGACTATTTGTGATCTTGAGCCATGGCGAACTACTGGTAGTATTTGGCGCCAGTCACCTGACATCAGCACAGTTAGCCCACTCAACAGAGAGTTATTCCCACATATGTCTTGAAGCGTTTGTTCTATGGCTTTAAAGATGTGTTTGTGGTCCATCGATACTTCATCAATGATGAGCAGCTCTGTTTGGTGTAATAAAGTGACACTGGCATCTCGGGGACTCACACTGCACATGGACTGTTCGTTCACACACAGAGGTATTTTGCATCTGCTGTGTAATGTTCTGCCATTTGAGAGCAGAGTTGCTGCAATGCCTGACAGAGCTGTAGCAAGGGCGATCTTTTTAAAGGAACGGACAGCCGCAAGAATCAGGTTTATAGTGTGGGATTTTTCCTGTCTCCCCACTTGCCTCCAGGGCAAATATCTTGCTTTGCTTCTGTACAACTGACTCTATCACAGCATCATACACGACTCTTTGTTCTTCATTAAGCTTTGGGTACTCTTGACCCTCCTTCTCTCGCAGGTTTTTTTGTGTCAAAGTTTAACTCCTCGTGGACAATTCTTGGTCGCTCTCCTTCAACGTGACTGTGTTCTGCAGGTGGCAGCTGAAAGTCTCTATGCAAATCCGTTCCATCATTATCAAGAATGTGCTGAAATTGTAACAACACTTAGTTCTCAATCTGCGGATTCAACTCTGTGACCTTGTCTCTCATCATAATGTCCCGGCACAGTTCCAATTTGTGCTTGTGCCAAAATGAAAGAGGATCAGCTGGGCGACAATAGATGAGAATGGTTGTAAAGGCAAGACATAACTGGGGTCCAAAACTGGGAGATGCTTCATACGTTGCTGCATTCTTCTCAGTGTCACCATCAAGCAGTCCAAGTTGGTTGCATGCGTCTTGATAAGATGTGCTACTTGATCCATTTACACGATAAAGCACAATATGAAACAGAAGTAGGCCCAAGTCCAAAAAAACTACAACTAATATTTCGTGGGACTATAGAAGCAGCTGAAATAGAACTATGTGGCATACCCATACGTCTAAACACAAACGGCACTTCTGTTCTTGCTAACTACAGCAAAAAAGTACAAATCTGTCGCACACACACGACAAAACACAAACCGCACTTGTGTCCGTGTTAACTACTCCAATAAAGTAGAACTCTGTGGCACTCACACAACAAAGCACAAATCGCACTTCTGTTCTTGCGAACTACTCACTCGCACAACAAAGCTTGGGTTTGAAACGGAAGTAGTCCCCAGTAAAATATGAAATGGCTAAAGGCAGAGTGAAAACATCAGAGATCTTCGATTTACAGGAACAACCATCAAACCTGAAAAATAAAAAAAAACTTTGAAAGTATGCCCACGTAACCCTTTGGGGCAATTCTTGTCTGAATCATATTTTTGTAGATTTTATGGGCACCTGTGTAAAAAGTTTTTTCTGACCCCTCAAACGGGCTTAGCTCCATTATAATAAGAAGCTCCTTCTAATCCTTTTTAAAGTAAGTCTACTTTTGGACATTAGCCTAGTAAAACAACTGTGAAAACCCTGGACTCACTGAAGAAAAGAAAGTGAACTTAATGTTGTTTTGTAGCCTGGTCAATTGTCTTTCAACAGAGTATAGTGATAACTGCAACAAAATCCTTTTCTAAGGTGTTTTTGGACAACTTTCAATTAGACTTACTTCTGGCCACTAAAACTGATCCCCAACTTGTCTGCATCACTGGTGCAGGAAAAGAACATTACAATTTGTTCATCTTGTGACGAACAGAGCCAGTGTTATGTTGAATATGTAACATAAAAGAGTACACTGTTTGAAAAAGAAATTACCTGCCCATTGTGAAAAAGATCGAGCTGCTAGTCAACCTTAACTTCACATGGCCCAGAACCTTACTGATGGCTCTTTATTTTTTTTTAAACCGAAGTGACTAATGTGCCATTTTTTTCATAGGATTGGGGTTAGCCCTCCATCTTAGTCATAGCGCTAGCCTAGGGGTTAAGTAAGGTTCAGCCATTCATTTCGTCTTTACCTTAGCGTTAGAGGGTAGAGTTAGGTTGAGCCGTTCAAATGATTTGAAAGTAACAGATATGCCCAAATTGTCACTGCCAAAAATTTTTTAAGGAAGAGACATTACAAATAATTTATGCGCTACTCAAACCATTAGATCTATACAGAAAATAATGAGCCATTCTTTTATTTTGCTACAAAATTGAAGGCATGTGACACTATTAAAATCTACAATATAAACAGCCAAATTTACTGTAGTCCAATAGCTTTACATTCGTCCTCTATGTGCCTCATTGCCCCCCCCCCCTCTCCCAACCACCCATAGATGATATGTAATGAAAACAAACAGAAATCACTGAACTACATAACAGGAGCAGTGTTGAGTTGTTTAAATTCGTTCGTGCAATGGAAAATGTGTACCAAGCACAGATTGTATGCTGCCCATATAGCAAGCTCAGCACTAATCGCAGTCCTTTGTCACTAATATATCCTATACATTCATCTTCATCAATATTCAATGCCTTCCATCCCTGGCAGGGTGTGGGCCACAAACAAGCCCCTTCTATTTATCTCTGTCCTGGGCCATCCTTCCAAGCTCGTTCCAAGCGAGCTTCATCTCTCTCATGTCCCTTACCACTCATCTCCTCCATGTTTCCCTATACATTAATACATCATACATTGTAGACACGAACAAGGTTACCCTATCTTTGGTTGCTCCCATCCGTCATCATCCCATAAAAATATTATTGCTGATACAATACTATGGACGCATACAGGCTTATGACTGTTCGTGTTTAATATCTTAAATCAGTGAGTCAAGTGAGTGAAACTAGTACCTCAGATTAGTAGATCTGGCTTGGATTTTAAGTTGTTTAAGTAAGTATTTAAACAAAAAGGGGGGAGGCTAAATTGTAGCTTTTAGATATTATATTAATTAACCAATATGTAGGCTTTGATCAGACCAGGCTCCTAATCTTTTCGAATATTTTCTTCAAAACATAGATCTGGATCTAATCTGCCTATCTTCTTATCAATCATATTTTATTCTTACCAGTGAAAGGAAAGGATGGTTCCTTTGGACGCTTTCTTAGTGCACTGATAGACACGTCATCCTTTCTGGTCTCGTTTTCTTCAGTCTTCCACTTCCAGACTAATCAGATGTTTGCTGATGATGAATAAACTGTGAGAAAGTCTCTAAGGCGTTAATCCATAAAGGGACTAGAGGTTTCACATACTTGCACTTTTAAGAGAATCTCTTTGGATTCAAACACAATGTTTAAATCTAATAAAACACTTTCCTTAATAAGAGCAGGGACACGCCCACTCACATGTTAACAAACTTCTTTGCCAACACGAAAATGACAGCCAATAAACTCAAAAGCTGTCGTGTCACGTGCCCTCGTACGGACTCTAGTTTAAAAAGGAGATAACTCTATTGGCTAGGCCTATAATTTCTATTTCATTGTCCTTATACGGAAGCAACTAGGGTGCAGTTCTAAGAATCCAACGGAGAAGCGGAAAATTTCTGAGAATTATGTGAAGTAAAAGGGTTTGAATAGCTTTGGCTTTGTCATTTTAGCACTGTTTCTATCAAGATGTCTCAAAGAAAGTCATTCGCTTGGGATTACTTTGAGAAAATAAAAGACGAAAAAAGCGCCCCCAGCAACATCTGCAAAAGCATAAATTCTCAAGCCTCTTTATTCGATTCCCGAGTCGACATTAACGTATTTTTATCGAGTATCTCGTTCTTTCCGCTAGGATGTATCCTTCTCAGCCCTTGTTAGCCCTGACTGACACGTCTGAAGCCTGCCTCCTAAAAGATCTAAACTGTGTCAACGGGGGGGGGGGGGGGGGGGGCATAAAGATTTTTTGATCTCGCGTCATTTCACCGCAACGTTTCGGAACTCATAATTAGTTCTGAACCCTTTTCTTGTTTGCTATTACCTCCCGTTATTTTTACTCAAGTGCAATAAAAATTGAATAACAGTAATACAAAATAAAAAGATGTGTTTGATATAGATGCCGTTAATAAGTATTTCAGTTTAGTTTTAGTAAACACTATTACGCACTTGCAACATAATTAGGCGGCAAGGTTAATCGATATTTGATAGGAAAGAAGGAGTAAACCACACCAGAGCGCTCGCCAACTACCCGCTTGAAATGTTCGTCAATGTTTGATAAAATGGTATAAACGAATGGAAATTCAATTAGAGACTCAAATTACGGCCTGTCAATTCGGCTGCGTCAGCGCAGAACCATGTTTTTATTCAGATACATCTGCACCAAAAGGGTTTGGAAACGAAAGCTTGGGGGGGGGGGAGAAGGTGGGAAAATCTCCTTACACAATTCAAGTTCATGGCAGCCTGGTTAAGGATTTGAACTTGGGCCATCCGAATCACAGTCTTTTTTAAAACTAAAGAGATAATTGTTTACCCCCAAATCGATCATATTTAGTTAACTTACGAGGCGGGTCGCTTCGACCGTGCCTGTTACAGCTGACCCAGGCTGGAAAGGATACGATGTACCAGCAGAAAAACCGAGTTCATGGATAAAAATTCTCCACAAACAGGAATCGAAATCCCATCTCCTCTGTGTGACGGTGGAGCGCTTACTCGCTACACCAAAGACACCGGTATGTTCAATTGTGAAACGAAGTGCGTCAAGGGAGTAATCTTTTTAAAAAACCTTCTTGATTTTGGTGTGTTTTTTTAATGGACGTTCATTATTCTATACTATCGAAAATGAACGTTAAGATTGTAGGGTCTGCATCCTGTATAACCGTAGGCCCTATGGTGTTGGAAAGGATTTTTACCCATATACGTTACTCATACCTATTCATGGGTGTTGAAATATCTAACTAAGGCCAGAAATTTCTGCTTTACTTACTTACTTTTCTTACTTGTCCACTGTGTTGGGATCACTGCAGTCAGAACATGTCCATCTCTGCTCTCACCCCCCTCTTCAGGATCCATCCCAGAGTCTGTCTGCTTAAAGTCTCCATAAATTTGTGCTTTACTTCTACAGAGGGCAAATGTGACTCGAGTCAGACCAATAAGTTCGGACCCCAGTGTGAGCACACGTGCCGCTGCATAGGTCGGCAGGCGTCGCTTTGCAGAGAGGACGGTATCTGTTCTAACAACGATTGTCAGGATGGGTATTTCGGAACAAGATGTCAATACCGTAAGTCAAACCATAAGTCTGTATTTCCTGACCTGAATGTCTCCTTGAGAGTAAATGGCGAGTACAGAACTACAGAGTTAAAGAGTCATAACATTTTATTTCTGTGACTTGAAAAGAAAACAAAACCACATCATGCTCGTCAAGTGTTGACATTTACGTGGTGCACTGCCGCCCCGTCCCCCTCTATCCTTCTTTCACCCAACCCACCCCCTTCCACAACGTCCACCCTCTTCCCCTTTTCTCCTCAGAAGGACACATTTCGGCAACATATTATAATACGATGGCGGGTGGGCTCCGAGACAGACACATGTGAGCGTGGAATTGGAGAAAGAACTCGCCAACAAAACTAGACTTTTTTTTAGCTGAAAAAGAAGAGTTAACGGAAAAGTCCAAAAACAGCAACATCCACGAAGCTACAAGAAAAGTTGTGTGTGTTTATGTTCAATGGTTTGCTCTTCTCCGATAGATTTCATAAAACCTTTCATACATTTCAAATAAAGTTCCTGCAAAATTCGCTACTGGTCAAGCACGACAGCTCACCACTTTTTGTATGACCTTGATCCAAGTTGTAAAACACCAAAGGTCAAACGGTTCAATTGCTTCTATCCCAATGAATCCACCCATGATCTTTGTACTGGGCTCAGGACTAGCGATAAAAGTAAAGTCTAGCCCTTTCCCTTCCCCCAAGCCATCATAACGATGATAGCCTGCTACAGACTTCAACATAAGCTAAGGACAACTTGCAAACACTCTGAGTGGTCTGCTTGGGTCGACCTGCACCTGGGGGTTCTTGGACTGATCCAGTGGCGTGATGGCGCTGTCTCAGGCTGACAATGACAAAGTGTGTGACAATGCAAGCCTTCTGGTGACTTCTCGGGCTCTGACTCTATCCTGCAGCCATGCCATAGCTTTGGCACGATCAAAGTCTCTCAGCTTTCGTCTCGGCGGCACGTTGTTGTGATACTGGATTTTGCGCAAACGGCGGCTTATATTGCCACTAACGTGAGCACAGTTCGAGACGATACATCCGTTTATGACGTGCACCATAAATTTTAACTGAGGAATGTCCGTGGTGTCGCACACAAGTCGATAAAAACAGCAAATTTAGCTAAAATTCGAGAAGGATTTCCTTGCAGTGCGTGATGGGTTAGCCTCTTCTTGAAGCCTTGCAGTACGCATTGGTACCCATTAACGCTTTCAGAGCAAAATATTTTGAAACATTCCTTACCGTCTTTTTTCGGGGGGGGGGGGGGTTGTAATCAGGACCGCCTGTCAAGGTCGTCCTTAACTTATGGTGAAGTCTGTATTTCCAGACTCTGTATTCCTGTCTGGCTTAGCTAAAACCCCACAGTGACCGCCACGGGGAGTCAAGCGTTTCAAATTGAACTGGGAAGGGGGGGGGGCTTTACTTTACTTTTACACCTCGTTCTATGTCATGTATCTCTTACAACATGTTTTTGTCACTGGCTATAGGTCTCATGTTTTGTGAATTATTCTCTCTGATTCTCTCATTCTGTTTCACTTTCCATCAACCTCTATCTCTGTCTGTATCTCTGGATGTCTTTTTATCTCTCTGTTTCTCTCTACAATTCCATCTCTGTCTGTTACTCTCTACTCTGTCTGTCTGTCTGTCTGTCTGACTGTCTTTCTGTCTGTCTGCTTTTTTCTCTCTCTCTCTCTCTCTCTCTCTCTCTCTCTCTCTCTCTCTCTCTCTCTCTCTCTCTCTCTCTCTCTCCCTCCCTCTTAGCTTTATTAACCACAGTATGTGCTTGATGAAGCCCACGTGGGACGCTCACTATTAAAAATAATTAGGAAACGACAAATTTATGCAGTTTTTGGGACACCTGAATAGACATAAAGGTCTTGAACATCTAGCTCTCACTTGCAAAATTGAAGGCAAACGAGGAAGAGTAAGGACCAGAGCAACCTACTTCGGGAACCTAAACAAATTAATGGGTAACGGGGAACGATCAGGGAAACGAAGCTTTCTTAAGAGCATCCGAGCAAAGGAATGAATGGAGATCCATGATCGCCGATGTCTGTCGCAGATCTGGCTCTGAGTGATAATGTGGGCCTCGTCTTCACTGATCACTGTTTGAATTCGCTTCCTACTCTTCCTCCTTTCTCTCGGACAGGGAACATCGCCGCCAACCCAACCAACCCCAGGTTTACAGATTTCAATGTGGAGACATGCAACCTTAACGAGATGTCTGAAGTGTCCATCTACGCTGAAACGACCCCTTTCAACTTCACCTGGCTCAGAGTGTCCGGAGACTTGGGTAAGATTGGGCTGGTCATTTCTAAATTACCGTAATCCATTAATGCATGACCTCTTAAAATTTGATAAAAATTTGGACACAACATACCCTTGGGCGCCAAATGAAAAGATCCAGGTTTCTTTGGAGTCAATTGAAAAAAACTTTCTTACTTTTGAAGCCGCTGAAAAATTGATCCATTAATGGAACGCTACGCAAGAGCGGGTGCGTGTTTTGGGGGGCTTTGCTATAAGCAATAATACGCTTTAGACACGTTAAAATTACAACATAACCGAAAAGTAAGGTGGTGAAAAATACAGTATTATGTGCTTAGACACAATATCAAAGCACAAAATGAGTATTTGTTGCGAAAATAAAACATTTGCAGTAAAAATGCAGGTTTTAAAACAGGTACTCCTGCAACGGAGACATATTTTTCCCTCAAATTTTCAGAGTTTCTGAGGGTGATGAGTTTTGTTTCTTGTTTTAGTCCATTTCAAAGCTTCCTTAGGCTTTCTTCTTCTTCTGTTGATGCTGTTTTCAGCAGTTTTCATTCATTTATTTATGTTTTAAGGTGTGTGTTTCTAAGGGTTTTTTCCTCTGCCTTTGTCGCTTGTTGTTCTGCAGAGTTTGCTTTGCTACTCTATCAACCAAAGTGCTCTTTACAGATATTGTTAGCAACTAGTAATAAAAGTACCCGTTCTACGAACGGAATAATAATGAAGAATTATTTGGAAAGTTAAGAAGGGGAAAAAGACTGAAAACAGAAAAGAAACAAAACATTTAATATTTTACCTTGAATGTATCCATGTAGCACCCCCCTCTTGACTGCCTCTAGGGGTAAGACTTCTTCTCCCTCTTCAAAGGCGTGGCATTTTCTTCTAAAGTTCCAGCTCAATCACTTTTTTTTTTTAAAGAGTTAGGCCTACATGCCAATTGTTGCTTCCTAGAAGATCCTAATCTAGATTCTAGATCTAGCCTAGATCTCGAAGGATTATAAAGAATGAAAGAAGGAGCCTTGGCCCATAGATAGATCTAAGTTTAGAAATTCACATTTTTAACAACCGACAGGCGTCACAGATGGCCTAAATTTCTAGATCTATTCACAGTAGGAAAAATCCACTTTCAAGAATACTTTCATGTTTCTTGATCTCGATCTAGATTCACATACAGCCTAGTTCTATACTCTAGATCTATTCACAGCAGGAACAAATCCACGTTAAATACTTTCATCATTCTTGATCTCGATCTAAGATTCACATAGATCTAGCCTAGATCTAGATCTTAGAATCTATAATGCTCAGCAAGAAAAATCCATTTTCAATATTCAATAGGTTATCGAAATATCACAGATCTACATTATACTTTCATTTCGTGATTCTTCTTGATCTCGATTTATCTCGATACATTAAGTAGGCCTACGGTAATTTAGACTACTCTTTGCACTTTCGACGACACCCTCCCTGTCACTCTCACCACCCTCCCTCTGGTAGTGCTTTCTGACCTTCCCTCTCTCTCTCTCTCTCTCTCTCTC
>NW_004797342.1:135615-141486 GCF_000002075.1 Aplysia californica
TTCTTCTTCTTCTTCTTCTTCTTCTTCTTCTTCTTCTTCTTCTTCTTCTTCTTTTTCTTCTTCTTCTTCTTCAAAATATGATTTTGTTCTTTCATTTGAAACTGATTAAACAAAAACTTGTAAAACACATTCCTTGTAAAGAAACAATGCCTAAAGAGATATGCTACAGACTTCAACAAACGTAAGGGACCACTTGCACACTCTGAGTTGTATTCTTGGGTCGACCTGCACGAGGGCGTTTTTGGACTGATCCAGTGGCGTGATGGTGCTGCCTCAGGCGGACAATGACAGAGTGTGACACTGCGAGCCTTCTGTCAACTTCTCGGGCGCTAACTCCATCCCCCAGCCATGACATAGCTCTGGCACGATCAAAGTCTCTCAGCTTCCGTCTTGATGGTATGTTGATGCGATACTGGATTTTGCTCAAACGGTGGCTTATATTGCCACCAAAGTGAGCACAGTTCGTTGACCGTACGTCCGTTTATGACGTGCACCAGAAATTTTAACTGAGGAAAGTCCTTGGCGTCGCACACAAGTCGATTAAAAAAACAGTAAGTTTGGCTAAAATTCCCCGAGGATTTCCGTGCTGCACGTGATGGCTTTTGGTCCTGTAGGACGCTTTGCAGTACGCCTTGGTAACCTATTAACACTTTCAGATTAAAACATTTTGAAACATTCCTTGCTGTCTTTTTTTTCGGATATTAAAAAAAAATTAGGACTGTCTATCAAGGTGGTCCTGAACTTTTCAGTAGGCCTACTATAATAGGCGTGGTAGTTGTCCAAGACACAGCTGGTCCAAATTCAATTTCTTAAGCTCATGTATGATTAGACTACAGAAAAGCGAGCGTAAAACCATCCACATGTCTTAGTTACATTACAACAGATAGAAAACCCAGATAGTATTAAAAATAACAGCCATAGCAAGACACAGGTCAAATCTCACCCCGGGAAAAAACACGCACCCTCTCGTGGACAGCGTTCCACTATTGGATCTTACTTTCAGAGATAAAAAAAATACGGACATTTTTATAAATAGCCATGAGCAAGACTTTAACCGCCTTAAATAGAAGATATTCTATCGCTATAATCATAAAGAGAAGCAAAATTTTATTTTTACGAAAAATTATTATAACTTTTATGAGGCTGGGTTTTTTGGGGCTGGCCAGGGTGTTTCATTTGAGGCCGCCATCTTAGTATAAAAAAAGGGAGGGGGGGGCAGAACTCTGGAAAACTGAATCGTTCGTTTCAAAGCAGGTACAATAATGATAATATACTATTATTCAGAACTGGAAATTTTTATCCCAACATTGTATTGTATTGCTCTCACAGTAAAGGTAAAACGGCAGGATTCATTATTGGAACACTACGCAGGAATGGGTCACTAGGTCAATGTCCTATTCCGGGTACAAAAAATATGGCACACAGTCTTTGTCACAGTAGATGAAGATTTGATTTTTCTGATTGCATTGTAGATACAGGTGCTATTTGGTAATGATTTTGTGATTGCTGCTGTTGGTGGTGATTTTGCATATTGCTCTTGTTGTTGTTATTTTTTATGTTGTAGTTGTGGTTGTTCTTGCTCTTATTGTTGTTGTTGCTGTCATTCTTGTTGATGCTACTGTTACTGCTAAATGATGTTGCTGTTATCTTTCCAGCACTGTGCTATTAGCTTAGTTTGATGTGTTGGGACTGCATCTTTCAGAGACCGATGTTGGCTTAAGGCAGCTTCTAGATGCTGCTGGATCAAATGACGTTATATTCAGGGGTGGTTGTTTCACTGGACAAGACCGGAGGAGCCAGCCACTTTTTGTCTGCTGATTAGTGGACGAGCAATTGATTGCTGATTCATTCAGTCTCGAGCAAACCCAAACTATAGTGCGGTCGAAGATTCATGCCGCAAATTATCCTCAAATATCTCTTCAACATGTGAATCAATGTCACCTATGCTTTGCACAGCAGTTTGTATCAATTTGTCATAACTTAATCATATGTTTCCACCTTAATTGAGTAAACTAAAATGCGATAAATCTCCGTCACGCGGATATCGCACTACAGATAAGATAGAAAAGATAAGACAAGATACGATAAGGTACATCTATTGTCAAGATCCTGGTTCACTGGTTTGGTGTTTCAACGCGCGCGCACACACACACACACACACACACACACACACACACACACACACACACACACTCACACACATACACACAAACATGCACACACACGCAGTATGCTTGCACTCACAAACATGCTCACATTCACATGCATGATATAAAAGAACAGTAATATAAACAATAATATTGTTAAGCTAAATACGTTCTCAGAATTTTGTTTGTAACGCAATGGTATTCTGATGCATGCTCTAAGGTCATATGAATACTTATAATTAGATGGTTGAGATGGAAGAAGTTTGATGGATGATGGTAAGAGACTGGTTCCTTCACCTTGGTTTATCATGCCGGCTCGCAATGTTTAAATAAGTCGCCCCCCCCCCCCTTCTGCCCGGTGCCAATTCAACTTTTGCACACAAAGCGCAGGCGGCTTCTAATGACTCTCTGTTTCTTACAAAGGAAGGAAAAGTCTGCAGTACAAATACATATTATTTTGAATGATTTCCTCAGAAACATTTATCATCCAACCTGTCTCTTATTACTGTAAGTAATAATATCTTATTACTGTAAGTAATATCGTCAGAATAGCTCTAATCTTTATTGCCTATTGAATGTTAAGCCACGCATGGTTCTGTTAGGTGTTTTATTCACCACCTACAGTGGAATTCGGATTTAACGAGCTCGGATTCAACGAGAACTCGGATTCAACGAGATGAGATAGATTCCCCGTATTTTTTCTTCTTTAAAATCATTAAAAATAACCCGGATTCAACGAGCACTTAAATCTGCGAGCTCGGATTCAACGAGGTCGCTTCCAGGGTGAACTGCCCCGCAGACGTGGCTTCGCTCATTTTTCTCCCAGAACGAACTTTATCTATTCCCGGAAACCATCCACTGAAACTGCATCGTGAACCATTATTCACTTAGCCGATTGCATGCGACCAATCAGCGGCCTTTTTTTTTCCATACCAACACATGCGTTGTTGGCTCGCGCACGTGTCTACTCTGGCGCGTGTCGGAGTCGGATGGGCGGCCTGCACACATGTGACTGTGTGTGTGTGTGTGTCGGGGAGGGAGGGGGGCGCACTAGCGATCCGGGCGTTGAACGTCGCAGATACAAATGCGTCAGTCTTTTTTTACCCTCGGCAACTGCCCATTATTACAATGATAAACTAGTCTTGACGTTCGCTACCCGGATTCGAACCCGGGACCTTTGAATGAGAGACCAACACCTTAACCTCTAGGCCATGAGAGCCCACTCCTTTCACCTCCTTTCCTGTTCTCTAGCAATGTTCTGTTGTCTGCTTTCATTTCCACTTTCTGCCCCCACCCCCTCACCTGCTATGGGTACTATATGGTCGATTTTAAGGACAAGCGGGCTGACCCAGATTTCGGGGGTTTCCAGAAATCTTGACCTATACCGAAAGTGGGCATTGTCCTGCCTATAGGAGAAGTTTGGTTTTGTCGATGTGTATATTTGTTTGGTTATAGAGAAAACGCTCCTAGTTTTATTTTTAAAGAAATTGAAAAGGGGGCATAAACTTTAACTTCGATTTTCTCAAAACAGCATTTTTCGGGATAGCCGCCTTGTGCTTAAAAGCGACCATATGTTGTTCTTCTTCTTCTTTTTCTTCTTCTTCTTTTTCTTCTTCTTCTTCTTCTTCTTCTTCTTCTTCTTCTTCTTCTTCTTCTTCTTCTGCTTCTTCTTCTTCTTCTTCTTCTTCTTCTTCTTCTTCTTCTTCTTCTTCTTCTTCTTCTTCTTCTTCTTCTTCTTCTTCTTCTTCTTCTTCTTCTTCTTCTTCTTCTTCTTCTTCTTCTTCTTCTTCTTCTTTCTATCTTTCTTTCTTTCTTTCTGTCTTTTTTTTCTTTCTTGCCTTCACTTGCGTTGAGAGTTTCATATTGCTTCTCTTGATATATATAGATATAGATATATATAGATATAGATATAGATATATATATATATATATATATATATATACATACAAGTATTCTTTTTCTGTGTTGTTGATCATCCCCAGACACTCTCCAGAGTCTAACAATAGACTGGGAGAACACAGACGGTTCAGTTGTTCCCTGCACTAACTTTGTTAAGAGGCGAGTCGTGCAAGGGTCCAGCAAATTTTACACCATGGACTTTGACTGTCTGGATATCTCCAAACCCATCAAGAGGATTATTTTGAGAGGAACAATTGAACGAATTAAACTTTGTTCTACATACATGAGTGATAGTGAGTACGAGTAAAAGCCTTGCCTTATTGATCTGTATGCATTTAGAACTCGGCCCAAAAAAGTTCATTCATAACAACGATGACACAAATATATGAATAATCAAATGTTCCTTTTTTCAGCTAGGCTAAGGTTATATTTGAGACATAGCAAACAACTTCCAAAAATACATAGAATTGACAGAATATAAAAACATTTTTTATCTTTTGATTAAATTGCTGTTTTGTGTCATAATAATTATGAACGAACAGTAAGTGACCAAAAAACTATCAATTATGTCAAGGTCCATTGACTAGATTGTTCTATAAAAATAACACTATGGTCCGATTGTATAGTAAAGTGATAAATGAAAGACCACTTAACAATTATTTTTCAACGCAAGATGGTCTTAGGTCATGTTATGAATACATTTTAAGTTCGTTCATAACCATTATGACACACTGTTTCGTTCATAACTTTTATGACAAATTCTACTTTGGGCCCAAAAAATTAGCTTATTTTTCTGTGTTTTACATAAAAAGGTTTTCATTTATGAGACTCTCTTAAAAAATGCGTATAGGAAGAATTTAAAGTTTATTCAATGGAAAAACCCTTAGAATACCTTTAATGGTTCGTTCATAACAATTATGACAAACTTCAGTTTTGACCTAAAAATTAATACATTTTGATTTGTTCTTCACTTTAAAATGCTTTATTAAATAAACTCTCCTCATAATATGTACCAGCTTACATGTTTTTAAAGCTTATTAACTTTGAAAAGCCGTCAAAATATATTAAACGGACAATTAGTTGTTCGTTCAGAACCATTACTACAAAAGTAAAATGCTAATTAAAATCCACACGTATGCTCAAAATGAAAATATCAGAATGTATGCAAAGTCTAATACGTCCTTTAGTTGGGTTTAAAATTAATGACACATCCAAAAACAACAGTAAATTACATGGAAAGAGGGTTCGTTCATAACTATTATGACAAATTTTACTTAGAGCCCAAAAAAATAACTTTTTGTTCTGTCATTCACATAAAATTGTTTTAATTTATGAGACTCTCCTCAAAATATGCAAAACTCACAAAGACCGAAGCGATGAATATCATTGTTAAAGATGCTCTTTGAAATGTCAAAATCAAGGGAGCATATTCCGAATAAGTGTTTAAAATTTCAATTTTTTTCCATGATATATTGATAACAACATACAAACAAATGTATTTACCTTTAAGGCTGTTTACATTTCTCTGTTTATGCGTTCAGTATGGCGTCCGCAAAGTAAATTTAGCAGTTAAATTAATTATTATTGTTTTCTTCTGGATTTGACCACAGAGAGAAATTGCCCTTCTGGATGGTTCGGACTCAAGTGTGAACACAAGTGTCGATGTTCCTTTGAGTTTGAATGTCAGGATGACGGGACGTGCTTGTCCAGCTGCCAGAAAGGATGGTTTGGTCCGGTCTGCCAGAACAGTGAGTGCAAGGCTTGTCTGGGACAAGGAAACTTGGCACTGAAACAACTGGGGTGGGCTTAGTTTGTCTTATATATA
>NW_004797342.1:141914-151093 GCF_000002075.1 Aplysia californica
AAGAGAGAGAGAGAGAGAGAGAGAGAGAGAGAGAGAGAGAGAGACGGCATGACGTATTCTTTGGAGTACTTAGTATTACTCACATGAATGCAAAAGCGTAAAGACTCTTAACAAATTTTTGCACGGGTAAAAAGTGTTTTTTTATCGCCGGTATATTCATTCATTTCTCCATAAAAACAAATTTTAATTTATAAATTTTAATTATTGGTGGACTAATTAATCCCTCCAATCCTTCATTTACTTTTTCCTTTCTTTATTGCCATCCATTCAACGGTTTCTCACTTTTGTTTCATTCAGAATGTTCATTAAGGACATGGGGTGAAGACTGCAAGGAAGCCTGTGATGTTCGATGTGTAGACCAGTTGTGCCACCACGTCAATGGGGCATGTGACGACTGCCAACCTGGGAAGGGAGGACATTTCTGTGAACACGGTGTGTTCTATTTCTATATTATGATTTCAAGTTTTTTGCACTTCCTTTTTGTTATAGATTGTGCCTAGTTGTCTTCTCGGGGTGAACCAGATGTGTTGTATTAGAAAGGTTACATACCCAAATTTCATTCTTGCAGGTCAGACTAGAGATGGAATTCTCTATTGGGAAAAATGTTTCATTAAGTGTCTCAGACTTGTTGATAGTATGTAGCATTTCATTATATAAGTTTTGGCCCTGAAGTGCAAAGTTTAACCATTCATATGCTAGTCATACCGTTCCATCTCTACCTCTTGACCCTCTTCTTTCTTCTCCCTGTCTCTTCCCCCTCTCTCACTCCCTTTTCTCTCTACCGCTCATTCTCCCTCCTTCTCTCCCCGAAACTGTCAGTCTCTGTCTTTTTTTCTCTCTCTTTCTCTCTATGTCTTTTTTCTGTCTGTCCAATCCTGCTCTCTTGTTTGTTTTTATGAATGAAATACCAATTCGGATGAGACTATTGACGTAGACTAGGCGGTCTGTGAGAGCTTTCAGTGAGACCTGGTCTGAGCGTCAGTGAAACTCTTCTGTACAATTTAAAGTTTTTAGATTTTAGTTCTCACGGTCCCACACCTCACACTGACCAGCATAAGACTGTCTGAAAAAAACTGAAGAAGAAAGAGCATGCGCCACGTGCAAGTATCTCTCTCTTTGAAGATGACTTCACACTCACTGAGCTCAACAGAGCAATGAAGAAACTGAAGCCTCGCAAATCCCCAGGACCAGATAAGATCCACAATGAAATGCTTGTCAACCTCAGTCCCGTTGGTAAGGGTACTAACCTCCAGCTTATCAACAAGACGTGAAATAAAAACACCATCCCCAGAGCTTGGAAAAATGCCATCATCACCCCTATACTTAAGAAAGGAAAACTTGCTGAAGAAATTAAAAGCTATCGACCCATTTCACTCACCACATGCATCGAGAAACTAGCAGAGAGGAAGGTCAATCACCACCTATACTGGTGGTTGGAAAAAAACAGGTGCCTTGGACAGCAACCAGGCAAGATTTCATGCAGGCCAGCCAACAAAAGACCAGATGTTCAGGCTCAGTCAGAGAGTCCTTGATGGCTTGCAGGAAAAGAAACACACAGTGGCAGTCTTTGTCGATCTCCAGAAAGCATATGATAAGGTTTGGAGAAAAGGCCTCTTGTGGAAGATGACACAGACAGGAATCCACGGAAACTCTACAGATGGATGAAAACCTTCCTTACAGACAGGAAAATCCAGACAGGGTGAACAATGGTGAGTCATCCAAAGATGTACTGAAGGAGGGCCTAGCCTAGGGTTCCTCTCTGAGCTGCCCACTTTTCCTTGTTTTCATCAACGACCTGCCTGAGATACTGAAATTGGAGAAGGCCCTATATGCCGACGACCTAGGCATCTTGCATTAAAATAAACAGCTGGCATCAGTGCATGACTCATAAATGAAGACCTAGATACATTCAACAACTACTGCTGCAAGTGGAAACTAAAAGCAAATTGTACCAAGACAATCTTCACCGTCTTTACAAAAAGCGACAAAGTTGCAAAGCAAAATCTCACCTTCTCACTTGCAGGAACCAAACTCGAAAACGTTGACAACCCAACTTACCTCGGGATCGAGCTGGACAGGCAGTTTCAATGCAAAAACCATATCTGGAACCTGAAGACCAAGGCCAACAAGAGACTTAACCTTCTCAGACGGCTGGCAAGCACTTCATGGGGAGCGGACAAGGATGCACTCAGACAGCTATATGTTGGCTATGTACGCTCTGCCATGGAATATAACCTAACCTTACAGACAATCTGCAGCAAACCAACTCAGAGGTCTCTTGACAAAATTCAGAATCAAGCGGTACGATTTATCTCATGAGTTTTGAGATCCACTCCAACTGCAACTTGCGAAATCCTCACAAACCTGGAACATTTGGATCTGCGGAGAGAGGCAGCAGTTGTGGAGATGAGTGAGCGCTACAAGAGACTAGACAAAAACCTCCCAAACAGAACGATCATTGAACAGAGACGACCAAAGAAACGAATCCATGGAAGATCAATACTCGATACAGGCGGTGATTAAGTAGAAAAATACCACAGAGAAATGCTGAAACCGTTAAGACCAGAACCCCCCCCCCCCCCAAACACCAACATCAAGAACGCCTACTTCAAAACTTCCCTCATAAAGTAGACAGTGAAAAAGGAATATGACCCAGTAGAGCTGAAGAACACAGCTCTCAAAACAATTGACTCCTACCCTAGTTATTCCATCCATATTTACATTGATGGGTCAGCCGTCAAGGGAACAGTTTATGTAAGCTTTAGCGTAAAAATAAAACATCCTGACAAGACGTGTGAAGAACAGTTTTATGCCTTTGGTACTTCTTGTACAAATTATGAGGCTGAGGCGATCGCCATTGAAGCAGCAATCCTCCAACTGACCAGCATTTTCACTATATATCCAGACAAAATCAAGGACAATGTAATCTTCACAGATGGAAAATCGGTACTCCAAGCTTTGAAAAACATGAATTTCGAAAGCCCAGCCCCCCTATCTGTGGCTCAAACAATTAACCCTTTCATGCAGACCTATGCCGTCGACCTGACTTTATAGTGGATACCTGGCCACAGCAACATCCCACAAAACGACGGAGCAGACACCCTTGCCTAGAAGGGAGCTTCACAAACACAACCTCAAAACTAGGAGCGGGCACGAGAAGAGCTCAATGCTCGTTTCTGGCGAGAAATTCCCTTCCCGTCACTGCGCAGCCACTAAACTACTGGCCAGCACCGAGAAGTGATACCGCTCGTTGGCTTGACTCACGAGTAACAAGAGTTAGAGGTGTCGACGGAAAGAGGAGCTCAGCCAGCGAGAAATGACACGCAGGCAGTCCGTGCCGTCCTGTGTCTGAAACTGAAAGAGAGTGGAGAGGGTGGCGAGGCGATTGGGGCTCAGGGCTCAGGCCAAGGCCAAGTACCTTACCGTATAACCTCCGTGGCCTAGGCCTAGGTCTCCCTACCTTCCTTCACCGCTTTTGCAGGCGCGACAGGGCTAGCCTAGTCTAGATCCCGGACACGGCCGCCTTCTCGCTAAGCGAGCTGCTCTTCCAACAGCGCGAAAAGAAAATTAGGTCACGAGACGAGAAGCACTTCTCGGGACCGATACCGGTCCCTGCGAGAAATAGGTTAGTTTCTCGGGAAGAAAAAAGTGAAACCCAGTATCACAACAGACGGTCAAGAACATCATCAAATGCAACACCAGGGAACAGTGGATGAATGGATGGGCAATGGGCAAAACTGGCACTGGCAGAGCCTAATTTGCAAACATGACTGCTCCCAACTCAAAAGAAGCACTAAACTCCCTGAGTAGAAGAGAACAAGTCGCTATCTTTCGCCTGCGAACACAACACATCCCATTTAATTCCTAGCTAAGTAGAATCCACAAGGATACCCCACCTGACGGCCCGCTTTGTGACTGCCAGGATGAAACAGTATCACACAATCTCTTTTCCTGTCGTGCACTTAGCGACCTTCATAGCACCTGCCTATCTGCCTCCCCAGATATCGGAAATACTTCATACAACAATAAAACACAGCTGATAAAAACCTGTAAATTCTTTGCCATATCGACAGGCCGAAGGGCTAGAACCCAGATGGCCGCTGGATCGGAAATGAAAAGTAAGTTAAGTTCTCCCGGTCGGCAGAGGCGTTTTGTGTCATGAGGGGTTTTTTTTTCTCAGACTGCCAAGGCCTTTTCTTATAATTTAGATGTTTTGCGCCCTAATCGACACAATTTAAACCATTAAGGAGGCGGACTTTCCATGCTGCCTGGCAGGGTCAACTTGGGCTAGAAGGGATACATCCCAGCTCAAAGACTGAGATACTCAGAAAATAAAAATGTTCTGCCCACTCGGGAATCGAACTCGAATCTCCTGCAGGAGATAGCTAGGCGCCTTACGGCTAAACCACAGACGCCGGTCAACTTTTTCTATAAAAGATGTTTTTATCCAACCCGAAGTTTTCCTTTTAACAATGAGTAATTTTTTTGTCTATCTTCACCGACTGAGGAAACTTTTTTCTATATTGGTCTTTTCTTTTGTCTCCGAACGGTTTCTATTATGAGCTATTTTTTCCACAATGTTATTTTCCTCTCCTAGTCTTTTGTTTTTGTAAGTGTTTTACGGCGCTCGCAACTGCATAAGGTAATATGAGCGCGCGGGACACATTAAACTTTTCCAGTTGGTAGGAAATTTTGAATTTTGCCCGGGTGGCGGCCGAAGCCTACTCTTATCGATTTTAGACCACCAGGGGATCTTTAACGTGTGCAACTTGCACACGGGCCCTGCAAGATTTTTCGCCCTTGTCCTAGGTGTAGACCTTCCCTACCAGAAGATTAAGGGTGTGGCTGAAAGACAGCAGTAAGAAGGAGCCAAAGAGTAGCAGTAGAAAGGCTATAGAAAGAATCAGGAGCCCAGAGGAGGAGGGCAAAGGAGATGAGGGAGTGGGGGCAGAAAGAGGAGACTGAAGCAGACGACAGAACATTGCTAGAGAGCAGGAAAGAAGGTGAAAGGAGACAAATTTAGAGATTAAAAGTTTTCAGTCACTACCCGGATTCGAACCCGGGACCTTTGAATGAGAGGCCAACACCTTAACCTCTATAGGCCACGAGAGCCCCCTTTACTTGTCTGCTAAAACCTTTTTCATCATGAGTTATTTTTCTTATCCTAGACATCCTTTTCTATAATGAATAGATCTATTATTTTTCACCTAGACTGCTATAACTTGTCAATATAATGAGCTATTTTTATCCTCCCAGACTGTGAAGACTTTACCTACGGCAGGCGTTGCGTGCACCAGTGTAGTGAAAAGTGCTCGCAGGATGTCCCTTGTGACAAACGAGATGGAAACTGTCGAGGTGTTTGTTCCCCTGGCTATCTGGGACAGTTCTGTGATCAACGTGAGTGATAGGAAAACAGATAGACAAAAATATTTACTTACAGAAGGACAGAGATAAAAAGGGGGGAAAAAACACATTGGTTGATGGATGGGTGAATGGATGGGTGAATGGATGGGTGAATGGATGGGTGAATGGATCGAGTGATAAAATAATAATATAGACCGTTAATTTGTTGGCATGTAAATGTGTGGCAATGATGGTAATGTAACTCTTTACAATTTGTGAGTATAATATGTGAGGGTGTATATGTGTCTCTGTGTGTTTAAGAGTGGGAGAAAAGGTGATGGGAAGATAAAGAGAGAGATAGAGAGAGGAGGGCGAGAAAGAGAGTGGAAAGAGGAAATGAAAGAGAGAGAGAGAGAGAGAGAGAGAGAGAGAGAGAGAGAGAGAGAGAGAGAAAGGGTGAGAGAGTGAGAAAAGCAAAGAAAGGTGGAGAGAAAATGAAAGAAATATAGAAAGAAAGGAAGAAAGAGTCTGTGATAGAGAGGGGGAGACAAAAGGGTAGGCCTAGATGTGGTTTAGCTTTTTCTTTCACAGTTACATTCCAGCAGAGTTTTAATGAACATTTGCAAAATTTACTTTGCTTTAAAGGCTTGGTACAATCTGAATACTACTCATTCCTCCGAGTTAAAAACCATTTATCCAGCGATTTATTCACGAAAACAATAACACAGACACTTCTGCAAACAAGAAATCAGGAAAGTGTTTATAATGATTTTCTAGATCAATTCTATCGTTGAGCTTATTCGTCATTCAACGATTTGTTCCTCCCCTAAACATTTCACCATTTCTTCGGTCAATTGATTCGCCCTGTTGTTTCAGAATGCCAATGCAACACTTATGGTCTCAACTGCTCCAAAACTTGTAGCCCCTCGTGCCTATTCAAAGCCAGCAGCAGTGCCAGTGACACACCCAGGCGATGCCATCCCGAGTCTGGGGCATGTCTCTACGGTTGCCTGGACGGTTACGAGGGAGTGACGTGCTCCGAGCGTGAGTCACTTTCATGGCTGTTGATTATTTGTGCTGTTTTGATCACGTCAGCAATCTGCTAGCCACAATGTAAGTTACTTCGGTGATGAAAAGATATTGACCTTCAAGTGAGGATCTCAGGCAAAGAAGTCAAATGGACCTGGAAGGACGAAATATATGTACTTATAATCTGACACTTGCTCGACATTTTCGATTTTATTTTCGAGTGGCTGCAGGGGCAATTTCTTTTTTCTAAAGCCAGCAATAAGTTCCGTGGGGGGGGGTCATATTTAAAAGCAGCTTATGAGTTTCACACCTCTCAGAAAACTTAAATATAAAATTCCAGTAAGCAGTTTCGTCATGTTCAGCCTGAATGAGCCCAATTATATTAGTTGAATCGTCCGCAAATTTGATCAAAATAGGTTTTTGCTTCCTTTTTAGCACAATTTTTTCTAGACATTCTATAAATTCGTATGTTAAGGCTATTAGTCTTAAGTTATTTATTTTTGTTATTTTTACTTTCTTTGAAAAACAACAACAGCAAGAACAAACAATAACAACAACAACAACAAACAACAACAACAAATTGCGGGTAACGGAACAGGTGCACAGACGCCTAAAGGGACGCAGAGATTTCCGAAAAAGGGCCGAAGACGCTAGCAAAAAGAGCCCACATCTGTTCAACTGCGAGAGGGGGTCCATTACTTATTTCGAAATAAGGCCGTGGGAACGGGGAATCAACCCCGACATCGCTTCCCCCACCTGTACGGCATAAGCGGAAGGAGTTACTCCAGTGCGAAGATCCGAAGCGCTGCTCTTCGTCTAGCACGAGAGCTTGGCGCACAGTACAATATCTACACTGACGGCTCGGCTAGTGCAGGAACAACGGATGGCGGTGGTGGGGTCGTCATCACAACGGGGTACCCGTCCAACCCGACCGTTGTCGAGACGTTGAGAGAGAAAGGCGCTATATTCACGTGTTCTTTCGAGGAAGAGAGGAGAGCCTTGGAAATGGCCATAGACTGGATCGACAATGCGTGCGATGCATCCAACTCGGTCGCTATCTTCACTGACAGTCAATCGCTATGCATGGCAATAGTGGGAACATCACCATCTCTCGACCAAATGCGACAACGGTACGCATAAATAATGCAACACCCAACCCACTATTCAGTGTATCCCTGGTCACTGCAATATCCTCGGCAATGATCTCGCTGACAGTAATGCCAAACTGGCAACAGTGCTGCCGGGTCCAGGCCGCCAAATTATATATGAAAATGATAAAAATCATCACAAAAGACCCTCTGATATCCCACACGCGGGCGAAGGAAATATACAGGGCAATTTCTTTAAAACGAGAGGCTCAAATTAAATCCCGCAGTGACCAGTCACTACTGGCAAAAATCAGGACCGGTCACTTCTCTGGGCTGCGGGCCTACAAAAATAGAATAGACAAAACATCGGACCCAATCTGTCCATTGTGCAGCGAGGAGCCCCAGGATTTGGAGCGCTGGCTGCAGAGATGCCCCGCCACGGAGGTCCAGCGGTGGCATCTCTTTGGGGAGGATTCTGGGAGGTTGGACTGCCTCACCCGCTACCCAAGAGAGGCGGTGGCCCTGGCAAAGAGCACGCTCTTCGGGGCTCCAAACATTTCAAAAGGATAGGCTACCACACACACACACACAACAACAACAACAACAACAACAACAACAACAACAACAACAACAACAACAACAAACAGATAGGCACATCGGTTTCTGGGACATTTGAAATTGACTAGACATGAATGCCTTAAACATCTTGCTTTCGCTGGAAAAATAGAAGACCAAAAAGGCCGGAGTGGACCAAGAACAACTTACCTAGAGAACATTAACAGATGGGTAGCTGGGAAAGGCAAAGACAATTTTATTATATGCTTTTAGAGAGCATCCGAGCAGAAACAGTATTATGCAGCGAACTATGACAGCCAATATCTGCGTCAGAGCTGGCACTCCATGATGATGACCCAGGTTGGAATCCCTTACTCAACCGTCTTCGTGCTCGTTCGGTAATTTTCACAGAGCATGGACCCGCCAGCTTTTCGAATTGATTGTATTGTCAGTTAAAACGTCAACTCTGTGAAGTAAATATGCCAATACATTCATTGTGAACAGCTTGTTTAACTGTGGAAAACTGCATTAAACTGACACCTAAAAGAAGTCTATTGGGAAACTTGCTGGACAGAGTGGATGCCATCCCATCGGGGGAAATGGGCTTCAGAAGCCGCGCTTCTCGAAACCGCGCCCTGTACCTCAGCTCTTACAGCAAGCAATCACGCTACAGAAACAAAAATTAAAGCGAATATCTTAAAAAAAGAACTTCAAATTATAGACACGCATAAATGAAATCTGTGTGGAAATCTCTGATTCCGTAAATATTTAGACTCTTTCCCTTAGTACACTGAAAAACAGTACTGTATATAGTGGTCAGCCTAACGTGTACAGCACCCCCAAAATAGATTTGGCATCGGTCATCGATTTGAGTTTCTCTTTCGTCCCTCAGGTGTCAGTGATGGCATTCCTGTAGGTGCTATCATTGGACTGGTCATAGTCATCGTCCTGCTGATTGTCGCTTTGGTTACAGTAGTTTGGTTGTGCAGGTAAGACACGCTCACAAGATGTTTACGTTTTCTGGTAACCTTGTCCATCTACCCTTCCTTCAACCTACCTTTGTACTATGTGTCTGATCCACTCCACCCATCTCTCTTTCTATCTCTCTCTCTCTCTCTCTCTCTCTCTCTCTTTCTATCTCTCTCTCTCTCTCTCTCTCTCTCT
>NW_004797342.1:151484-167740 GCF_000002075.1 Aplysia californica
CACACACACACACACACACACACGCACGCAACACACGCACACACGCGCACACACACACACACACACGCGCGCGCGCGGGCGCGCGCACTCACAATCTCTCTTTCTCTCTTACATCATGTTTAGCAACTCCTCCTGCATTTTTTCATTTGCCCATTCCCGATAAAACGAACAGTTCTATCACGAAAATATCGTGTTTCAAGGTACACAAACCGTTCTGAAAGTTGTAGCCGCATACATTTATGTTTCGCTAAATTTTATACGCCGTGTCGTGGTTTCTTAGGAGACTGCTAAGAGAATCGTGGAAGGAAAAGAAATCAAATGAGGTAGTGCCAGAAATTCTACACTTATAGAACGGGCACTGTACCACGTGACCAGTGAGGAATTGAAGACCGAAAACAAAGGCGTCTCGAGGGGCAAGATTTATTGTTTTCGGAAGTAACCATATAGCTTTTAAAGCAAGAGTGGCTTTTACAAACAAGTGAAAAGTGGAACATTTACTGTCCAGTTTGTAATTTTGAGTTTCAGAATTCACTGTGCATTGTGCAGCCTGGAGATTTGAATTAATGTTTTAAATTGTTGTGTTTTTGGGTGCAACTACAGAAAAAGCATACATATATAGAGTTTATATAAGATCTACAGAACTGTGAAAAAAATTAGTAACACGGATGGGATTGTTCACAGCACTTCTAGCTTCCCACACACATTTTGCATACGCATATGGCCTACGTCATTTATTATAGCCTGTAACAAAAATATTGCCGATGTTTAACGCAGGATATCTCAAAGACTACCCAACCGATCACCTTCATATTTCGAGAAGAGCTTACTATCCATCTCATCCACTGGGAAATGCAATCAATTTTCCGAAATTGTGGCTGGTTAATTAATTACGAAGTATCATTACTAATTCAATACAAGTTTTACAGTAATCACGTGCTGAAAGTCGGACAAATTGCTAGTTTCTCGGATGTTCATAGGCGTCGCCAGTTCTGAACAAATTTCATAACCATTATCTGAAGCGACATTGATGGTTACACTGACAGACAGACAAACCTAGAGAGAGGTAGTGACAGATCTACGGGACACATTTAAACATATTTTAACACTCACCAATTATTCAGAATCAGATGTATCGTCAATCAGGTTGATGACCACACTAGGCTGCTTAGGGAAATTTAATCCATCATTTATCCAGTATCTTTCCTCTGTTGCTTTGACATGGCCCTCACACTTTTGCCAAAATTCTTTAGTTATACTTGATAAGGCCTGCTTTGTGTGTCGCTTAACGTCATGGAGTTTATGTTGTATTTGCAAAAGCAACCTTTTTCTTCATCTCAGCCCAGATTAATTCAATAGGTTTAAGCTGGGGGTGGTAAGGAGGGAGCCTAAGAGGTATGTGACCATGTTCTTCCAGGTACTTGTCTACTCGAAAAACTTCTATCTTGCTCTGTTCGCTGGCGTTCACAATGTCTAGGAGATCCTTTTTGGTTTTCGCTGTACTATGGTCGATCTCATGCTTATCAAGCCAGGCTATTATAGGGCATTTGTTCATAGATTTTGTAGGGACTTTATCATCAGGATTAGTTACATTATGATATGATGCATTGTCCATAACCAGGCATGATTTTTTATCTAATGCAGGCACCACAGTGTTACTAATCCAGTTTTCAAACTCGTTACTATCCATGTCTTTGTGATAGTCGCCATTTTCATCTTTCGACTTCGACTCAAAAACCAGTTCACAATTATTCACTAGTCCTCTCTCATGGCTTCCGATATGCGCAACTATAGGACGTTTACCTTTTCCAGTCGGAATGACTCTCTGTTGGGTGTCAGATTGCCATTCTTTGGTGCACGTGTGGTGGGCATTGATTTAGGTCTCATCAAGAAAATAAATGTCAACGTTGTCTTCTCTAAGTGTTTTAATTTTCGTAGGTACTTTCCCCCTCAGTGCAACCATGTTCTTTGACTCACAAATTACGTCTTTGGATGTTTTAGTTTTCTTGAAACTGAAACCTAGACTCTTCACAATGCGCCATAAGGTCTGTTTGTTGATATCCAAATCGTGATCGCTTTTCAAATAAGACATATGTGTTCTAAGTGTGACGTACTGGTTATCACCTAACATCTTTCCAATAGCGCGTCCCACGAGATCTCTGTCAAAGGTATCAAATTTAACTGGTCGGCCTCTCTTTGTCACCTCAACGTCTTCGGTTGCATTTTCCTCCGATATCCATCTGTTCAAAGTCCTATCACTTAAATCAAGCAAATGTTTAGTTCTGCTAAATGGATCAGAAATTGAACGATTTAGACGGCCGCGATTTTTCTCACAAGTGAAATAGTTATATACTTTCAGAGCAATGTTCTTGTGAGTAAAGAATTTCAGTTTTAGCTTAGACTTCATCTTCATCACAATATGTTATTCAGCAAGTGAACAATTCAAAATATTAAAACCACACAGCCCAAATGGATGAAAAAGCGTACACGCCTATGACTCTCGATAATTACTGACAGACCACAGTACCGCTCTCTTGTTCCTTGGGCGGACACATGTGTTCGTGAGTAACAAAAGTGATTGTTTGCCTAGATGAGCTAGAGAAAACAGCAGTTGTGAAAAACACTACTCACGATTTTCACGACTGTTTTGACAATTCACAGAGTCGCCAAAACCGTAATAAAGTTTAAATTTGTCAGAAAAGACAAAAACATAATATTATGCTTTCCTCAAAAGTTAAAAATGTATTCTTTCAGGTGCGGGGCGAGGATTTTTTAAAATGAGGGGTCCAAATTTGGTTTAGCCATGGCCATGGCAATCAAAATTTTATGATGAATAATGCATATTGTTTGCTTAAATAATACATTTATGCATAATATTTGTATAAGGGTACTCTGGTTACAGTCATTCCTAGATACTATATATCGTTACTAATTCAAAACAAGTTTTACAGTATTCATGTGCTGAAAGTTGGACAAATTGTAAACCTCCTCAATTTTTTTAGATGAACCAACACATTCGGCAACAATTTTGTTACAAGCTATAGTAGCAAAACCTGTTACAAGAAATCTGTTTAACACTGAACATATTTTTTCACTAGATCTAATTAATGTTCTCAAAATGTGCGTTCAATAATTAGCTTTATGTCGCCAGCGGAAGTAGAAAAAAGGACGGACTTGCTTTTAAAAGAGATTTAGCTCCAGCTGTAAACTTTTTAAAATCTGTAGAAACCATTGACTGGGATTTTTTCAAAATATTGGGCTAGTATTTATTAAAGAATTTTCTTTAAAGAATTTTCTTGAATAATGTAGAACCTATGTGTACGAAAGTTTGAAAAAATACTCATCTGTTAAGACGAATTGATATAGATCTAAGTCAATGTGCAAAAGTAGGAGAATCTGGATATAGATGTTCGATAGTTCAGTAACCTAGATATTTGATAAGTTGCGCAAAAAATTTTGACCGCACGCTAGAGTAGATAGCGTATTATTTTCATCCGAAACATTAATTTCCGCATCCATACACCTTTTTGGGCCTTTATAAGCTTATGTAGTCCTACTTTAATTTTCAGTTCCTTTCACTTTCACTTCCCAAGCGCGGGCTCATATAATTATGATTACAATTTAAGATTCCAGATCTGACGAATGTATTTATTAAATAGCCTATAATGCTGGGTTAGCCAATGCATTGCAATGCGCGCTATTATCAATTATTGAATTGCAACAGGACTTCGATTTGATCCGTAACAAGAGACCGCTTTGTTTTATACGTGTTCAAAAATGTGTGTTTGTTTACTGTGTGCGGGCATTAAAGATTCCAGGTCTGACGAATGTATTAATTTATTAAATAGCACAGGCCTATAGGGCAGAGTTGGCCAATGCATTGCGATACGCGCTGTTATCAATTAATCGAATTGTAACAGGACTTCAATTTGATCCGTAACAAGAGACCACTTATTTTTTCTTATACGTGTGTGTTCAAAAATATGTGTTTGTTTACTGTGTGCGAGGATTACAGGGGGACAAGCCCATCTACTCGACATGTGATCCAGGGTATGGGGATACATGTTTCTCAAAATGCACACAGCACTGAAATCCTTGACCAGTGATCACTCGCCATGGAAGTCTTTCTATTGTGACTGTAGACACAAGTTTCTTCATTATCACATCTGAATGAGCCTATCATTCATGGAGAAGAAACCACACTCTCAACACACACAAAAATGACTTTGAACATATATTCAGGAAACATAATAATATGCCAGTTCCTCTCTTGTTTACTTCGTTTTGCATTATTTGCTTTTATGTGTAAAACAATATTTCAGGCCTTTTCTGCATTTTTGTGTTTTTGGCAGCTGTGTATATTTTATGTGCAACAGACACATTCTCCATTCTCTTGTATTTGTTAGACTCGCACATGCTTTAAACAAAGAATGTTGTACACACTATATTTCACTGATGCAAACACAGAGACGAATTCTTAAAGTGACAAATAATACATTTCCTCAATATAAGCTCAATGTATTGATCTCTTTCTAGTAAATTGGAGAAAAGGCTTATATTGTTCTTTTTTGCTTGCTGTGGATGGCCTTAAGTTTAATGATAATGTAATTGTAGTGAGCATGTTACTGTCAGCGTCCCCTCTATCATAGTACTAATCAAGACTATACCTAGATGTTTTGCCAACAGAATTAATGTTCATAATTAGTGTTATTATCAAGGGTATTGTGAGTGTGAAGATCTTTAGAAGATCTAGATCTAGATCCCATCCCATCATTTAATTTTTAAAAAGCCAAACCAACAACACAAATACATTGCAACATTGTCAATTATGACATATTATTGTTGGCAATAAAAATGTACTAGACTATTTCACTACATTTGCTCTTCGAAGTAAGTTTTAAAATATTGATGTAAGGTGTCTTCCAAGCCCTACCACTAGCATCAGCGTGCATAGCAACGCGAAGCCTCGCTGTGCGGGGCAGCCAAAGCTGCCCTCAATTGGCCGACATGTTTTAGTTTCAATTCCTCACAGCGAATCAGCGATCGCGAAGAGGGAGTTCCGCTTCTATAAGTGTAGAATTCTGTGGGTAGTGTTTGATGAAGCCCACGTGGGCCGCTCAATGTTAAAAACTATCAGGAAACGACAAATTATGCATTTTTTGAGACACATAAATAGACATAAGGGTCTTGAACACCTAGCTCTCACAGGCAAAATTAAGGGCAAGCGAGGCAGGGGAAGACCCAGAACAATATACTTGGGTAATCTAAACAAATGGGTAATAGGGAGAGATCAGATGAAACGTAGCTTTTTTTTTAGAGCATCCGAGCAAAGGAATGAATGGAGAGCCATGATCGCCGATGTCTGTCGCAGATCTGGCACTGGATGATGATGTACCATTCCACCTTTCAAAACAGTGTTTTCAGTAACAAGCCCTCAAACATATTGTTCATCTCCGATAAGACCGAGCTAGGTGGTTTCAAGCAATGGAAACTCCTCAAGAATAAAAAATTGTTCTTTTTTCCTCAGAAAAAGGCAGAAAGCCACAAAAGAGCCACATGAACCATATTATTGATAGAGAAAAGGTTTATCAGAATGCACCGGTAAGATTTTTGTCAGGGTACCGTACATAACATATGTGAGTATTTTATCAGGGTACCGCTTTTCTGGACACTTTGTGGACTTCTTACGCTTGTATGATGTCCGGGAATATACCTCATTCTTTTTTATGTTCATTTTTATGTAGCCTCATCAACACAATTTACATCATCTAAGAGGCGAGCTTCGACTCTGCTATAAGAGCCAACCCAGGCTGAGAGAGGTTCAATGCCCCAGCAGATAGACAGAGAGACTCGATGGAAATTCTCCCCATACGTGGATAGCACAAAAGTCTCCTATGTGTGACGTGGAAAACGCTTAAATCGTTACACCGCAGATACCCGTTTTCTTTATTTGTCCGTACAAAATGATAGTTTCTCTTTGAACAACTGAAAGGCTGGAATAGTAGCATTCAGGAAACATCAAGAAGTGTGTTTGATCATAAACGTTAAGTATTATGGACGGGGCATTATTTCATTTTCAGATATCTATGTTGTTTTTCTCTGTTGTTGGGGGTACGTTACGAGGATTGTAATGTAAGACAGTCTGGCTTAATATGATTTATCTTTATGAACACGAACAAATTATGTTCACAAATCAGTGGTTACAATAAAGATGCATGTACTTATTTAAGTTGGGGTTACTACATTGTTTTATACTGTTTGCCTATAAACAAAGTTACTAAGATTTGAAAATGCTCATCTTTTTGGAAAAAATCGAATTGTTCCCAATATTCCAGGAAACCATAGGCCACAACTTTCCTGCTTTCAACGGACCAAGTGACAGAGCTCCAACGTTGGTTCCTCCGCGTAGGCCTTGAACACTAGGAACCTACAACCACGGAATATTTTAAAACACGAAAGGAGAGAGGGCGGGGGAGGGTGGGTCCGGGAATTGAAAAAAATAAAGAGGGAAACAGCGGCAGAGGGAGAGTGAGCGGGATGGTGAAAGAGAGAGGGGTGAGATAGAGAGAAAGAGGGAGGGGGAGAAAGGGAGAGATAGAGAGAGAAAGAGAGAGAGAGAGAGAGAGAGAGAGAGAGAGAGAGAGAGAGAGAGAGGGGGGGGGGGGAGTTGAAGGAGTTGGAGACATATCGTTTTCTTCTATAATATTTGTTTTATTCTTTCTGGTTCATGTGCCGACAGCGACTAACAAAAGTATTTTCTTTTATTTAAAGTATTGAGGGAAGCAAATACAGGTTTGAATCTTTATTACCATAATTGTATTTTCTTCATTTTTCGACTTTTCCCTCAGTGCCACTATCAAGGTTGTTTGGGTTTTTAAAAATAGATGCAGGCCCCCTTCAGTGCCATAATTTCTCTTTCTGCACTTTCTGCAGGCAACAGTCCGGAGCCCCAGGGAACAGCAACTCTATTTCTAAAAACAGGAAAAAATTTGGCCGGGGAACAGCGAAGCCTAACAGTCTCGTGTAATGACAAACTACCGTGTATTATTATCCTCCATTTGTAGCTATTTTTAGTAAGGTGAAAGATCTTTCCGTACATATGCTGATGATGAACTACTCTCCACTTGGTGGTTGGAGAGAATTTTTTACTAATCACCCACGGCAGGACGGGCGACTCTTTTTTTTTTAGCCAACAAGAGAGATTATAACAGATTTTTAGTAGTGAGAGCACCATGTACTGTTTATGTGTTGCTATTGTATATAGCGCTCAAAGCCTGTGTACTTTAATCATTACACAAATGTCACATACTATTATTATTATCATTATCATTATTAATATTATTATTATTATTAATTATTATTATTATTAATATTTATTATCATTATTATTGTTATTGTTATTATCCGTATTATTATCATTATAATTAGCAGTAGTAGTATTATCGCGCGATAGTTCAGGGCATATAATCTAAGATCTTCCTGTGTGAAGAGTTGGGTGTACAGTTTGTGGGGGGTTTTTAAGCGTCCAACACCTTCTCTCAGGCCAAAGCTGTGTGCACAGTTTGTGTAGAAAGTGTCAACACCTTATCTTCTCAGTCAAAGTAGTGTGTACGGAACAAATTCAACGTGTCCCTGAGAAACCCTTATATTGGTCCTTTCGCGCTGTACTGGTGTCTGCTGCTGGAATGGGTTCGGCTTAATGCCCTTTATCACAGCCGCAAGCGGACGTTCAGTTCCTGAGTTAGGAAGAGGTTAAATCAAGAACCTCCCCCTATCTACTTTGATGGTATTTAATAGTGTATCCCTCTTAATAACCCGAGTTGGCCCTGACAGGGAAGGTGGAAGCATCCTGCCTCCTAAATGATGCACAACCTGTGTCAGCGCGAACTTCATTTTCAAAATTATTTTATTCCATCTATGCGTAGTTGGTGTAGACGTCTTAAGAGTCAAATTTCTTTTCCAACAAGTTCTGATGAGCATATCGTCATCGAATGTGGTGTGACACTATAATTATTATTATTAATGTTATTGTTATTATTATTTTTATCAGTACAGTTATTATTATTAATATTGTTGCTGTTATTATTATTATTGTTATTATCCATCTTTCATTAGAGGTGTAACTGATCCTTGAATACCAGAAATGACTGACCTATTATAATTATATTATTATAACACATGCGATGGAGCAATTTGGCATGTAAAGAGAATTTTCTCACCGTAAGAAAAGTAACATTACATTGATGCCATTGTCGAACAAGTAAACAATAGTAACAGAAAGTTACAACAAATATCCAAAGATTTAGATTTTTTAGGAAGTTTCATAACTGGGGTTACCTAGCTTTATGTTACCCTTCTACCTAAGGAAGGCAGTTCTTCAGAAATACAAAACAGCATTCCCAGTCCAAGTAATAAAAACGCTTGACACTGGGCTCTTAGCTTCGAATACCTGAGAAACTTTCACTCACTGAAAAACATTACTGTGCTTGTATTCCATAAATCATGACAAAGATACCATTCTATCTTGCAGTTTGTGTGTTTCTATTATTACTTATTTTGTCCTATATTTCAAACCACAATGTAAATAATATATCCGCAGCAAAATTGCACACCCTGTATCTATCTATATGTACATATTTTTCAATAAAACCTCCTGTTGAAACTTCTCTTATGTCTTCCGTTTGAAATGGGTGGGATGGGGAGGGTTGGGGTTAGCGGGGTATGTAGGGTGTAGGGGTGAATTTTATTTTTACCACTTGAGGCTTGATACGAGCACACAGATACAGATCGCGACAGCCATAGCGTGGGAAATGCAAGGCTAACTTTACAGTGGGGCCAGAAAGGCAAGAGTGAACATGGGGCAGGCTTATTTCCGAGCGGGAATTTTTTAAAAAGGCAAGTGTGGGCAGGCTTACATCACAATGGGATTTTTTTTAAAGGCAAGTGTGGGCAGGCTTACATCACAATGGGATTTTTTAAAAAGGCAAGTGTGGGCAGGGCTACTTCACAATGGGATAATTTAAAAAAAGGCAAGTGTGGGCAGGCTTACTTCACAATGGGATTTTTAAAAAGGCAAGTGTGGGCAGGCTTACATCACAATGGGATTTTTAAAAAGGCAAGTGTGGGCAGGCTTACATCACAATGGGATTTTTTTAAAAGGCAAGTGTGGTCAGGCTTACTTCACAATTGGATTTTAAAAAAAGGCAAATGTGGGCAGGCTTACTTCACAGTGGGATTTTTTTTTAAAGAGGCAAATGTGGGCAGGCTTACTTCACAGTGGGGTCAGAACAAAGCAGGAGCTATCATCACTATCGGTGGTGCCGATTGTTCGATTTCTCTGATGTTGAGTTCAAGCTACCATCTTTCTTGGGTGACAAAGATCAAATGTTATTGCGGTTTTTGATGGTCGTGCGCTACAAAAGCAGTTGAGCTGAGCAGTATCTGAGCAGTGTTAAATCTTAGTAATATTATTTATACGCCGTTTGCACCAAAAAGAAGTAGCTACGCCGTACTGAGCAGTGTACTGCTAGCAGCTTCTGAGAAAAAGAACCGATCCCTTTTTCGTAAACTAACGATTCTCAGTTACTCTATTTTTATCTTATTTTTTCTTCAAAGAATGTATTTTTGGAGAAAAAAAATGTTGGTGCTTTGTTATGTTCTGACATCGAGGTTATCCTGAATCCTGAAGACTTAAGAAAGAGAAGTCGGGACCCAAATTCATTGTCAAAGATTATATCGATCTAGTATACTGTGTCAAAACTTATTCGTTGCTTTCGCCTTTTTCTCATTCATCTGTTGTTGTTTTTAAATTATAATAATATTCCCTTTTCTTTCAATTCAAAATCCAAAACTGTAACGTCTGCCCACGAGGCTCTATATTATAGACTCTCATTTCTCGGTGTAGGTCAGCGTTGGTCTCTGACTTCATGCTGTAGAGATTGGGTGGGGTAGTGCCTGGGGTAGCGCCCTCCCACCCCAAGTAATCAAAGGGATCGGACTAATCGTTACTCGTCAGATGTAATTGCTGGGGTCAGACCTGGTCAGACTACTCGTTACTCGCCGGAAGTAGTCATGGGTGTCGCTACTCGGCGGAAGTAATTGCAGGGATCGGACTAATCGTTACTCGCCGGAAGTAGTTATAGGTATCGCGACTCGGCGGAAATAATTGCCGGGGTCGGACTAGCTGGGAGTGATTGCAAGGGTCGGACTAATTGCTACTCGCCGGAGGTCATTGCAGGGGTCGGGCTAACTGCTAGTCGCTGCATATACAATCATAATACTGGGTACGGGTCGAAACCACTGGAAGAAATCATAGAGCCACTGGAAGAAATCACATCACTGGCTAAAAAGAAAGTAATTGGATTCGGCACCGATTCCTACGATTCCTAGCCTTTAATATTCGGGAATCTACGGTTACCGAAAAAAAAACAGGAATCGCCCACCTCTACTGTGTAAATACCTCGGTGGTCCTTAATAAATCGATTAGGGGAGGCTTTGGCCACCGCCCGGGTATATTTCAAAATTGTGAATTCCTACAAAACTGAAAATGCATGTTTCCCGCGCACTCAAATGACCTTACGCTGTTGTGAGTGCCGTAAAACACTTACAAAAACAAACAACAGGTGCAAATAAACATACAGTTATGTTTCTTAGAACAAGAAGTATTCTGTTATCATTCTTTTCAGCAATGTCCGATTACAATTTGCTGAGTGGTATTCGGACGGAACACCACAAGAGTCTCGTACAAAGAGTTCAAAGACACAATCTTCATGCTATTCTTGCTCTCAGTCAGAGCTGTTGTCGTCCTCTTTGGAGACCAGGTCCCGTTTACTTACGGCATCGGTTTACCACTAGCCAGAAGAAGGCGCAGCCGGCACTGGTCAAGAGAGAAACGCCAATGATGAGGCTCAGGTAGGTGATGGTCATAATCTGCTGACCGGACCATAAAAATAGCCTGAAACAGGGACACATGTTTTTGTTACAGTGAGAAGATCCCCCTCCCCCTCCTTTTGACTGCTGTCTGTCTGTCTGTCTGTCTGTCTGACTCTCTGTCTCTGGCTTTAGTCTCATGGCTGGGCATTAATTAATTGATTTGTGAAAAAAAGGGGGGGGGGGGCGTGAATAAACGCGGGGAATCCAAAATTATGCAAATGTTGCAGAATTACGCGAAAAAACTCTTTTTTTTACTTATTTACTCATGTATTTATTTATATGTAAAACAATTTCCTGCGTGTTTACTCTAAGACTGACAGCTCATTTCAAAACCCAAAATGCTGCACAGTTGGTTGTTATTACCAAACCCAAAAGCGCCAGATGGTAGAGTTGGGCAGGTACAAAGAACAACAACAAACAAAACATGAAGGAGTGGGGTATTACGATCATCAATGTCTGCTCCAGACCTGACACGTTCTGAAGAAGAAGTCTGAGGTAGTTTCCCCCAAGTCCCCAACCGTATACGTGTACAAATGACTCCACGTAGGTAACAAGATGAGGTGAGCTTTAATTTGTAAGTTGCATCCATCTAACCCGAGACACTCAAAGGGGTATAAGCGGCGGATAAAAGTAAAAGCTTCCTTCTAAACGTATAGATCTATGCAATTATTACCCTGGATGCTTTTACCTTTATATTGATTAAAAAATAACTAAACATAAAGAACCGTCTTGTCAGAGTTTTAGAGCGCTTAAATGGCTCCTTGAACTATATATAATATTGATTGTAAAGCCCATACAAATTGGTGGGGAGCGGGGATATGCGTAGTACAAATGCTATTTATTGATTGCTTTTTGTTACACACTGTTATGTTTTATCAAATAACTTGTTTATCATGCATTCTGAGACAAAACGTAACAAATAAAATAACATAAGGCTTACAGCTGCTTTGATAATATGTACCACACAGCGGATAAAAGCTACCTGCCAAGCAATAATAGTTGGCTGTTGACTCGAATTCTGAAATAAGAATAGAACAAGTGTTAGACGTGTCTGTACCGTGGGGTCTGAAGGATCGAATCGGGTCAAAGGGACTGATAAATGGGCTGAGTCATCAATGTCATGCTCAAAACCGTGCCTGAACGCCAGAAGGGAACTGCTGCTTTTTCTTTCCTAATCCTTACTATCGTCATTTTCCTCTACTTCTTTTGTATGTCTGTCTCACGCTTGTGCCCCGCTATTTCTGGGGTGCCTTGATAGTAGAAGCAGACTTTGCGCTGTTGAAGCTAGAGAGGTGAGCAGAGTAAGCCTGATATCCTGTAAGGAATTCTCTATTGACGTCCACCCCTTGGCGCTCATATGACCTTATGCAGTTGCGAGCGCCGTGAAATCTCCACTAAAATTACAACTAAAGTGGCATGGGAGGACCGGACAACATGCACATATCATCATACAGTGGCGCCCGTCCAAAGCAAACCTGAAAGTGTAATCACCAAATCATCGTGTTGAAGTCTTGGGCTACCCACTCATGCAGCATACCAATTTAAAGCTAAATAAATTCTGCATCATCTGAATTATTAATAAGCCATTTATGATAAGAGACACCCGAGATACGGTCGCAGAAAATAGACCTTAAAAAATCAGGCTTGGCAAAGTTGTGCGAAATCAAAGAAACGTAAAAGTGTGTTCGCGTGTATTTTGAAGTGCATCAAAATTGGGGGAATGGACATGCATTGAATATCAAATGAAAAGAGAACAGTATTGTCTCTGCAATTAAAAACATCATCATAAAAAAATATATAATATAGATCTATACAAACAGTCAGGAAAACAGCGGTTTCAAATACATTACCACACAAAATCTTAACAATACATGTCCTCGTTAGTATGATTTTGTTTTGCTCTGGAACTATTGGATTCATGTTGAGCACAAAACTTGTTTTTGCTGATGGACTAAGTTAGTTAGAATTTGGACATAATCATCTGTCAATGACGCGCTATGGCCACGAAACAGGGTTGGGTTGATTTAAATCAGGTCGATTTTAATCAGTTGATTTTTTTTTATTTAAATCAACTTGATTTTTTAAATAAAAATCAGTGATTTAAATCACTTTATTAAAAAATTATTTTTATTCAGTTTTAAACATAGATCTATTTCAACGTTCAGAATTCCTGTCCTTGGTTTCATAAAACAGATATAAGGTTAAGTAGACTAGATCTAATATAATCAAGCATAAAAGTCTGCTTTCGCCCCCTTTCACTGTAAAATAATACAGTATTCAATTTACTTTTTTTTCCATAATTGAAATCGGGTTTGGGTTGATTTAAATCAGTTGATTTTTTTTATTTAAATCAACTTGATTTTAAAAATAAAATTCAGTGATTTTAATCACTTTTTTAAAAATGTATTCTGTTTTTACATCTTTAAACTTTCAGAATGTCTTTCCTTTGTTTCATAAAACAGATATAAGGTTTAGTTGACTAATATAATGATAAAAATGCTTAAAAGTCTGCTTTCCCTCCTGTCACTGTAAAATAATACTGTATCCTATTTACTTTTTTTTCATAATTGAAATTAGCATTTTGTTTTTCTTTTTAGACAAACACAAGCGCCCACACACACACACACACACACACACACACACACACACACACACACACACACACACACACACCCTGTAATAAAATGCAAATTTATCTATGCAAAATTACCCCCACCCCCACCCCTTTCCTTTTAGACTGACATTTTCTTCATTTTTTGTCTGTAGCCATAATTCACTGATATATTATATAGCAGATTAAGGCTTTCATTTGCAGTTGCTTAAATTAATAATTAGTTAAAATAAAGACAATGCATTTTGCACTAAAAGAACATACTTTTAGCCACCAAAAATCCCAAACCGTGAGGATATTTTTTTAAATATATTTTTTAAAAATTTTAATCCGATTTAAATAAACAAAATATGATTTAAATTTAGAAAATCGATTTTTTTCATTTTTATTTTTAAAAATTTTTTAAAACACCAACCCTGCTGCCATGTGTTTGGGTAGTCTGGGGTGGAATGAACAAAACAGCTCTCGTGAGAATCACCGGATGGCTTGGTTTAATGCAGAGACAAAATTCTATATTTGTTGGATATAATGCTTTTCATGTCCATTCTATCAATATTGATGCTCCAAAATACATGCGCAAAGACAATCCCCCCGGGCGGTGCCACTGACTGGGGTGTCTTTAGGTCATTCCCAAAGGGGAGATATTAATTCTATTGCACAGAAGAATTGTAAATGGGCTGATTCATCAAGGTCATGCTCAAAACTGTGCCGGAATTGCAACAGGGAAATGCTGTTTTTTCTTTCCTCATCCTTACAATCGTCATTTGTCCTCTACTTCTGTATGTTTGTCACTCTCTTGTGACCCGTTATTTCCGGGGTGCTTTAATACGTGATAGTCGAAGCAGACTTTGCAATGTTGAAGCTAGAGAGGTGAGCAAAGTAAGCCAGATTCCCTGTAAGGACTTCTCTTTTGACGTCCACCCCTTGGCGCTCATATTACCTTATACTTATGCAGTTCCGAGCACCGTATGACCTCTACTAAAACAAAGACAATTTTATGTTTCTTTGATTTCGCACAATTTTGCCATGTCTGATTTTTTTAGGTCAATTTTGAGTGTCCATATTATCTCTGGCGTCTCTTAACATTGATGAAGTTTTAATGGGTCAGATGATTTAGAATTTATTTAGTTTTAAATTGGTATGCTACATGAGTAGGTAATGCAAGGCTTTAACACCATGGTTGGGTGATTGCACTTTCAAGTTTCTTTTGGACGGCACCCGTAGAACAGCGGCAGTGTAAGTCAGTTAGCTTAACTGGTTCGTTCATTTCATTCATTTTAATGTGTCTCCCGCTTATTTAGAGAGAGTCGAACCTGCTCTAACTTCTAACGCCACCTGTATAAGAGAATCCCTTTTTAAATTTAAAAAAAAAAAACATATAATGATATTATATAAGACGGCTACCTGTCTAAGACAACCACTTTTTTCTTCGACTATGGTACACGGTCTTAGACAGTTTCCATCGTATTTCTGAATTCACAGTGAAGTGAGATTGCCAAGATACCTGAGCAAAAAAGCAAAGGAACAAACAAAAACCGGCAGCGAAAGTGCTGAGAACGGTGCAAACGGCATCTGTGCTGGGGCAGTGTAGGCGCTTCGCTGTCGCACTCAGGAAACCCGAGTTTGATTCCCAGTTGGAGAGGTTTTATTATAGCATAGTTCACAATTGTGTTCTTTATTTTTGGATGTTGTATCCCTCTCAGCCTTTGTTGGTCCTGAAAATCAGGGTCAGAGTCCACTTCCTAAATTATCTAAATTGTACTCCTAAGGGATAGAGCGCTCGTCTCCGAAGCAGAAAGTTCGGGTTCGAGCCTCCGTTCGGGCGCGGATTTTTTTCGCCCCCCTCCGTCCCACCCAGCAGTAATGGGTACCTGACTTCGAGTAGGGGAAGTAAGGGTGACGTGGAAAGGAACTAGCCACCCTACCGCAATATACCGACAGCCCAGGAAGTTGTCTCACTAACAAAGCAGTCCCCAATGTCTGGATCGGATGTGGGACAACTTTACTTTTTTTTACTTTATTGATAAGGGAGGGGGGAGTAAAAACACCTAAATGTACATTTGAAAAAAGGACAGCCTGGAAGGATAAGGGTTGGATGAGGGGTCAGAGACCCATCTTTGTAAAACACCTCAAGCTACAGAACGGCTAACAAGACACTCAAACGACATTTCGGACCCCGGAGACGATGCATGATCTTCAGCAGGAGAATTCATGCAGCAAGGCCGTAACAGCCGGGATCTGGAAGCTGCCAGGCAGATGACCTTCACCTCTGTGTTTTGATAACCGGCACTTGTAACACAATTAGATCGTATACATGTGCTGAAGATTGGAGGTGTTATAAGAGAGTAACAAACACAAAAAAGGAGGAAAGGTAATCACAATATATATGTTTTATAGGAAAGAAGGAGAAAACTACTCCAGAGCGCCCGCCAACCACCCACACCTTCATCTCCACCGAATCTGGTCAGAACAGGTTGCCCACCGGAGAGCAGCAAGGGATATTGTACAAGAAGGTTAGGGCAGATGTGTAGACAGCTGGAGAAACTGAGCCACGCTCGAGATGCTTGGGGAGCTCTTGTTGGCGATTTATGTCCCAGGTGGAACCACAGATGACGACGACAACGATGATGATGATGATGATGATGATGATGATGATGATGATGATGATGATGATGATGATGATGATGATGATGATGATGATGATGATGGTTCATCA
>NW_004797342.1:168810-171498 GCF_000002075.1 Aplysia californica
TCTCTCTCTCTCTCTCACTCTCTCTCCTCATTTTATAGCCCTACTTTCGCCATCCCCACCCCTCCCCGACTCATACACACACCACTGTAAACATTATAATATAATGTGAAAGAGCTCAAATATGGTAGAGTCAAGAGACAACATTATGAATAATGTAAGATGAAAGTTACTGAGATTAATAGAAACTGACTTGATCGGCACAGAAAAAGAAATACAACTACGCTAGAAAACAAACTGAAAGTGTATGATGACATAAAGTCAATTGTACCAGTGCCGCTGTCCCATGAAGATCAACTCTACAATCAGATACTGTACAAAGCTGGACAAAGCACACAACAGTTTCCAATCGTTATATAATCAAACGTTCTTCATAGCACTTCTCAGTTCTCAGAACACTGTTGTAACAAAGTGGGGAAGAGTGTCAAATGCTAATTATAGAACTTGGTGTCATGCTGGGGTGACGGTGGAAAGGGGGAGGGAAGGGAGGGGGTAGGCCTGACTGTTTTCGGCCCAGACTCTAACAGCCGAGTGCCTATCGCTCCTCGTTATACATGTAATTCTCCCTATATCTCTCAACTCTTTTCGCCGGCACGACTCATATAGGCCAGGAAAGTTATTAGTGGGGAGAAAGCGATGAATAAATAACAAACAGGAACTATAGGTGGCTAAAAATTCAATAAACGAAAAAGATTAGAACCATATTGGCAATAAATGTTTTGGTAAGTTACAGAAAGGCTGAATGATAAAAACATGTATTGCTGATAAAATAATACATGTGTCTGTGCTGCTCAAGACCGTCTCATTCTTAATTTTGTAAGCTACACAGAGGCCAATTTGGCAAGTAAGGCATGGTCTATTCGCTCTGAGGGCAGTCGATGGATTTGCCCAGCGGACTGACGTCATCGCTGAGCCCGCTGTGTTCGGTTTGTCCTCGAATGAAGTTCCGCGATGTGACGGGAGACGATTTTACAGTTGGGAGCCGGCGTGATAAACAAACGTGAAGGAATGAGGCCGTGTAACGCGACAAAACAGCAGTGAACCCCACTTGTCTATTTGAGCGCCTTCAAATCGGCAAGGTGCTTTTTGAAAGTTGATACATGTTTGTTTGGATTTACTTAAAACTGAATGAAAATCATCATCATCAATAAATCTCATGTCAACAGTCCAGTTGACCAACAAAAATTTGACCAGTTAACAAACCGCCTCAGATTGTAACCTAAGTCTTTCTCCACGCACAGAGCTCGTGAACGTTGGATCTAGCCACCCATCAAGAGTTCTCAATCTTTTTTTGTGTGGTAAAAAGAATATCATCAATGTTGTGACCAAAGTAAAGCACTCGTAAGGGATTTGACAAGTGCTTGGTCTTTGTAGGCGACGTGACTACGTAACATAATACTAATAGTAAAAGTTGAAAACCATCTGTCTAGCCGTCTGTCTATCTGTCTGCTTGTCTCCCAAAGGACATGGCATTATTATCTCTTTCCGTCACAGAGTGTCAAGGAAATCACGCTAAAGGTGAAAAGGGGGACTCAACAAACAGCTCTATGGCAATGTGATGATAAGATAGGACCCCACACACCACTGAGTGTGTTTGAGTGTGGAGGCACGCAGGGGGGGGGGGGGTGGAGGTGGACCAACCCAACTGGACCAGCAGTCGCAAATGTGCGGAATTCCAGGTCCATCTTCCGTCATTTCATGTTAGTGTTAGCCGGGAGCTTTCACTGCCCTAATGAAATTGAAATCGGTGATTTGAGAAGGTTGTCCACTCACAATTCGTCAACAAATATTTATCCTTGTTTGCAACTTTGTAAACAATAGCCGTGATAAGCTCTTTCATGTGTAATCAAGCAGTGTGGGGCTGACAGTAGTAGAAGCAGGGTAGTGTATTATTTTGTTATAGGCATATCCACGGAAGGTTCGCGCAAGCTACTCCAACTGTTTGGTCTCAAAGTGTGATCATGAATTGCGCTCATCCTGTGTATATCGCAGTGTTCCTGTTTCAAGTGTTGATGGGAGAGACTGAGGCGCTGATAGAAGATGCAGCGAACAATGGTGACTACGTGATCGCAAACACAAGTTTAGGAGAGCTCCGAGGATTCTCGGCAAAGCTGCAAGACGACTCGGTCGTCGACATTTTTCTCGGCATCCCCTTCGCCAAGCCGCCGACAGGTCAGTTAAACAATGTTGTTTGTCTAAATGTGTTTTTATTTAATACTAATTTAGGTTGGACGAAGCCAGATGCGATTTTCTGCAAACACAATAATTTGTGACACGAACTCTCAACTCTGTATTATGGCAAAACACTTAACTCGGGAGGTAGTGAAATTCTCTGCCCCATTACAATAAAAGCATTTTCAATACATCATAACTTAGCCTTGATCTACTAATATTTTGGGATTTATTAGTTCAAGTGGGTGGAGGGTGGTAGATCAAATGCATAAGAAATGTCAGTGTTCTGCCAGAGAGGGTTTAGCACTTTTTGACGATATCGACACAATAAGATTGTCGATTACCAAAATCAGAATCTTGACCCTTTGACCTTATTTTTAAATATGTACTAGTATAATTTTTTTCTTTTTTTTCTTTTTTTCTTGGACACGTCACACACACGCATGCACGCATATACACACACACGCACACACACACACACACACACACACACACACACACACACACACACACACTACT